>NW_027361751.1:1252500-1737500 GCF_039654945.1 Dendrobates tinctorius
TGTGGTTGGGGATATGTCGGGTACTATTGAATATTCTTGGAGAAGGTCATTTACTTGAGATTTTATATTCTCTGAGGATATTAGTAAATTATTGATTCTCCATGGAGAAAAATTTTGCATTATTGTACATCTCTTTAATTTGGCAGGTTACAGGAGCGTGGTCCAACCAGGTTATGTTCCCAATTTTGGCTGATTTTATATTTTGCAGGAGCCATTTGTCCACTACCTTTAGATCTATTCTTGAGTATATTTTATGTGGGTGGGAAAAGTACGTATAATCCCGTTCAGAAGTGTGAAGGACCCTCCAAGTATCATACAATTCTTCTGACAAAAAACACTGGGACAGCGCATGGAATTGGGCCTTTTTCTTTGAACACCAGGATTTATCTATGTTGGGGTTCGGAGCTATATTGAAATCCCCACAGATATTCATGGATCCTTGTTTTATTTTGGATAGTTTGGTTATAAAGTCTTTAATTAAAGTAATTTGACCTGAATTTGGTGCGTACGAGGGGCGCCTGGAAACTTCGAGGCCCACCCATGAAATCTTTTTTGCATGGTCTTGTTTTGCAATGCAATATGTTATTTAGTTAGTTGAATGGTCCCATGAGCAATCTGGATTTATTTTGATTTTTTTTGTTTCCGTTACAGCATTTTAAAGGTGGGTCGCAAGGCTGAAATATGGAAATGGAGAAGTTGGCAAAGTTCACACATCGGCTGCTGCAATTCACTCCTGTGGTTTCCAACTGCTTCAGCTATTCCCACAGATGAAAAAGCACCTTGGTGGAAGGTGGAATTGCAGCCATTGCAACAGCCGATGTGTGAACTTTGCCAACTTCTCCAACTTTGCCAAAACAAGACCATGCAAAAAAGATTTCATGGGTGGGCCTCAAAGTTTTTAGACGCCCCTCGTATATTGATGTAATTGTGTACACTTTGTTATTGATATTACATATTACTATTACACATCTGCCTTCCTCATCCAGAACCCAATCAATAAGCTGAAACGCTATGGTATCTTTTATTGCAATTGCTACACCTCTCTTCTTTTTCTCAGCATAGGACACATAGATATGGGGGTAATTTTTATGTTGTAATCTATGCGCATCCTCACGGATTAGATGAGTTTCTTGGACACATAATATGTCCGCCTTAAGTTTCTGGGCTTCCTTTCAAAGTAACGATCTTTTAAAGGGGCTATTTATGCCTTTCGCATTAATACTTGAAATCTGAAATACCATTAGTTACAGTAAAATATAAAGGAGTCAGTAAGTCACCAAATATAGGGACAACAGTAAGGAAAATAAAGGGGTTAACGTTGACACCAAATAAAACAACAAATACGATTTGTATAACTCAAAGTCCAGTTCTACGTGAACCAACTGGATACTCGTTCCTATCCAGTATTGGGGGGTGAGAATAATAGAAGAAAAAGTAAACATTATTCTCAAGTCCCTTCAACCTGCCAGCAAAACAACAAAAAAAAACTAGCAGTGGGGTGTCCCGGCGTAGGCACAGAGGGTATGTATAGTCACAGTATACTTGCGTGAGAATTAGGTCCATTCTTTGTTCAGCATCAGGGGTGTTTTCTTTAGCGGGGAGCTGGTATCTTCATCCACTGATGCCAGGGACCACTCCTGGAGCAGGGTCATGGCTTCCCTGGGAGATACAAGGATGTGAGTGACTCCGTTCTTCCTCACAATGAGCTTTACCGGGTATCCCCACTTGTAAGTGATATTGTTATCCCGCAGAATCTTGGTTGCCGATGAAAATTCCCGCCTCCTGTTCAGGGTGGTTGCAGATAAATCTGTAAAGACCAGGATATCCCGAAATCTTTCCGGAAGATCCTGCTTTGCTGTTGCTGCCCTGGTCACTGCCTCCTTGAAGTGGTAGAAATGCAGCCTGGCTATCGCGTCTCGTGGTGCGGAGCTGGGAGCAGACTTTGGCTTAGGGATCCGATGTGCCCTGTCAATCAACAAGTCTCTTTGGTCCGCTGACGGTACTAAAATTGTGAAAAAATCCGTTAGAAATGCCTTCAAGGCTTCCTCCGTCACACTCTCAGGCATTCCTCTGAAACACAATTTGTTGCGCCTGGAACGGTCTTCTAAGTCTGCAAGCTTCAGTTTTAAGGCCATAATTTCTTCATCCGCCTCATTATGCGCATCCACAAGATAGTTATGTGCTGTAGTATATTCTTCCAGGTTCCCCTCTGTGTGAGGTTCTGACGCCAATCTGCGTTATTTCTTTGTGTAATGCAGTGAAAGCCGTTATGATATCAGTATGAATGGCTTGTTTCAGGTCTCCCAGCAGGGATCTGAGTGTGGCTACATTGACTGGGTCAGATTTGAGGTCTTTAATAGAAGTTTGTGAGGGGGCGGTCAGGGCTGTGCTTTGTGACTGTAAATCATCAGTCTCTGGACCTCCAGCACTTCTAGCAGGGGAGAGGAGCAGGGACTGCAGCTTCGGTGAGAAGCTCTGTGTGGCCACGGAGTTTGCAGCTTTATTGGGGGGGTGAGACTGAAGAAATGACTCAGCGCGCGGCTCTGAGCTCTGCCACGCGCTGTTACTGCTCCTGCTGCTGCCGGCGGCCGCCATCTTGGGTCCCTCTGACCGCCGCCTCAAAGATCTGGACCTTGCCTGGCGCCTGCTCCCTCCTCTTCCCCTGCGTCATTCTTACTGCGCTCTTATCTCCGGTGCCTCCGCCGCTACTGCCTCCTGAATTGGCTTCCTCCGGTCACCGTCCTGCGCTATGAGCCGCTTTATTGCTGCTGGTGGTTGAGGAGCTCGGGCCTCGCACGTCCGCTCAGCTCCACATCTGGTCACGCCCCCCCCAGGGGCATAAAATTACATGGAAACCCCTGATAGGACCACAAAGAATTTAAATATAGGTTATTTTCTTAAACATTTGAGTGACTGATATCCCCACAATTTCTGCTTTGGACGATGTAGCACCCTTCCCAAGCTCGGGAATGTATAATCTGCCTTGTTTGGCACAATTTCATGTTGTTCAGCTTTTTTTCTCCTTCGCTTCATTGGGGGACACAGGATCATGGGTGTTATGCTGCTGCCACTAGGAGGCTGACACTAAGTAAACACAAAAAGATTATCTCCTCCTCTGCAGTATACACCCCACACACTGGCTCCAGCTGAACCAGTTCAAGATTAATGTCAGTAGGAGGCACATGTGCTCTGTTTTTCAAATCACATTTATAGCTTTTTTAAAATTTTTCTCTTTATTCTTAATTTTTCAAGGATTACAGGGGCGACAGATCCCTTAGAGGCACCGCTCTCCCCAAACTTACAACAGCTGTAAACGTGGAGTGTTGCCTCCATGCACCCCCTGCTGCACCGTTTATCATAGTTAGGCCTGAGATTTTTTTGTAGGGGCGACGGGTCCCTTCAGGGCGCCACTTTCCCCGCTTTCCGGCAACAGATGGGAACATGGAGTGTCGCCTCCATGTACCCCCTCTGAATCCAGGCAAATCCTGCTTTTAGTGCCGGACCAACAGCCCTGACCCATCCTAGGGGAGTTAGCTGTTATGAATGGGTCAACGAGGAGGAACAACAAAAAGCGAAGTCCCAGAAAGCCAGAGAGGTTGGTCACTATGCAGATTGCAGATCCCTGATCTTAACCACACAACTAACAGTAGCAGTGGAGCGTTCCTACGTTGTTCCTAGACGCCTCTTCACCGCCGGAGACTACATAAACCTAAAGCAGAGCCCCAGAGCAGACCCCAAAGGAAAAGACAGCCCCCACACATGTATTGACGGTGAAGCAAGATGAAAACACATACACAGGCAGGAAAATAGGCTGAGCAAACGATGGGGCCCGACTAACTAGAAAGGACAGGAAAGGAAAGCCACTGTCTGCAATCTGCCAAAAAACCCTACCAAAAATAATGTCCAACACGTCTGATAGCAAAATTAACCCTGAAGTCACTAGACTTCTCCCACTATATCAGCACTCTGAAATATTCTGAAACAGAGCAAAAAGAGGCCAATCTAATAAGGGACAAAAAGGCAAATTGGCAAATACAGATATATAGGAGTGGAAGTTCAGCATAGCCCCAGCAGGGGCAAGCTGACCACACAAGAAACTGAATTGACCAACAAGCGCAAGTGTGAACATTAGCAAAAAACAAACTTAACTTAAGAAGACTGGAAGAGAGCTGAAGTCCAAGACCTGAGAAGCAGACTGAATCAACAGCAGCAGGATAGGGCGTCGGCTGTCTTATATCCAGTCTGATACTCCAGAGATCCAATCGTTATCCTTCTCATCAGGTGGCAGATCACTACCACTTAAACCAACCTCACTACCTCCTGTCACCACCAGAGGGAGAACGGAAGGAGAACTCTCAACTGGAGGAGCAGAAAATGAGCTCATAACAGTTAACCCCTTGGATGTCCAGAGACACTCATGGCATCCATGCAGCCCCCACTGCATCGCTACTGATATACATTGGCGATGAAAGAAAGGTGGACGGTCCCTCTCCCCCTCCCTGCAAACGGAGTGGCGGGATAGAGGGTCCCTGCATTGTCCAAACGAGAGCAGCTGACCTGGTAACGGAAAACTCATCAGGCTTCTGCCCAGGCCCTGCGCTTCACACCACCTGCGGCTGCTTCTGCCAGGACGCACACCGCTGGTAAGATGGGCTGGGCGTGCATCCCGGGCCTCAGTATCCCCGGCGGAAGGCTCCCGCATGCCTTTTTCCCATGGCCTTTCCCCCAGCTGCGTTTCAGCAGTCTCTGGATATTTAGCCCCTGTTTTGGGCGTACTGCCGGCAGTAATCCGGAAGTTCCACCCATTTTGTAACACTGCGGCTGTGGCTCCGCCCACGATTTTGAGCTTCTCGCACATCGCAATACTTCTCCCTGTACGTGAAGCGCCGGCATCCATCTATATCCACACGGCCAGCTCTCTACACGTGCGGACAGCCAGTTCATCTTCAGAGTGGTACAGCGCATCGGGAGGACCTCTATCACTGAGCCACAGGACTCCTTGGTAAGACTCAGCTGCAGCAGATACTCATTGGGCCTCCTTTGCAGTAGTCACTGGAGACTTACAGCCACGGCCCTCCTTATTGGAGCATATCAGCAGAATCGGGGGCATACAAGGCTAACAAGACACATATAGTGTTTTTCATCTCATGTACCACCTGTCAGACTTTGCTGCCATGGTGACAGATTACGCCACTCTGCAAAGCCTGTGATCCCGAATGCGTTCAGGAGCCCTCCGCCGCTACTGAACCTAGTGTACCTAGTCCCCCTGAGTGGACTTCGTCACTGTCACAGTCCATGGCATCACTAGCCAAAGTGATAGTCTCTCTAAGATCCCTCCACTGGTTGGGGCACTCGTCTCGGAAGGTTCCTCTACTTCACGTGAACCGTCTGCCAGCAGGGGCCGTTCTCAGTCAAAAACACCTCAGGCATCTAGGCAACGGGCCCATAGCATGTCTCCTGGGCGTTCTCGTGCCTTGGCATGCGTGGGCTCCATTTCCCGCTTCCCCTCACCCGGGGTTTGTAGTGACCAGGACTCTTGAGTTCGATTCCGACATGCCTCTTGATCTAGACTCACCGAATTATCAGGCGACTGTGGGCAGTCTCATTGAAGGCCGTCAACCAGACCTTAAAGGTTGACGAGGACTCTAATTCGGTCCCGGAGCACGCGGTGTCCTTCAAGAGGACTAAACATCCTCATAGGGTTTTCTCCAACCATCCTGAGTTCCAGGACATGGTTCGACGGCATAGAGAGCGACCGGACAAACTCTTTGCTGGGCAGAAACCTATTGAGGCTAGATATCCTTTTTCTGCGGATCTGTGTAAGGAATGGGCCGAATCACCTCCAGTTGACACACCAGTCTCCTGCCTGGCCACCAAAACCCTCCTGTCCTTACCGGACGGGTCCTCGAATTTAAGATCCCACTGACCATCAGATAGAGAACCTTGCCCGTTCGGTTTTCGAAGCCTCGGGCTCGGCAGTCTCCAGGGCTGTGGAGTCGGAGTTAGTTTTGGTCAGAGTCGGTAGAAATGTACCGACTCCGACTCCAGCTTTAAAAAAAATTTATTAATATTTCATAATTGAACTTTCATATGAATTTTATAAATGTTACTCAAATATATATGTTCTATCAAACCATGAACAACAGTGATAAGCAGTTATGCTGGAGATAGAGATTTATTACTTCTTGTGTGTCACTGTTCTCCACTGCCCTTATCTAATCTTATACTTGGTTAACCTCATGCTGCCCCAACCCCCCTACTTACAATGTATGAAACTGAAAGTGAAAATGTGTTGCAAATTCTTAGTAGTAAAGCTCCTCCTCTAGACTAGATCATACTAGGTGTGCCTCTTCCAAGCATCTCACAGCTGCCTGCTACTCAGAAGAGGAAGACTGTAATAAGTATTAACCTTTCAACAAACTTTGCATCAGTTAACTGTGAGTACATGAGGAATAATAACAGTATTACTGACCACTATATCAGTTGTACGACCTGGCAATAATTTTGTACAATTGTTTTTAGGAAAAACAATTGTCATTTGGATTGTGAATGCAGAATTAAAAAACTGAGTGTCAAAGAAGCATCACATTAACTCAGCTGTATTTGAACATTTCACCATCACTCAAGATAGAAAACATTATGTCTGTCAGTGTATGACAAATGATCCAGACGAAAACAAATGCTGTGAAGCCAAGATGAGTGCATATTCAGGCAAAGATAAAAATGCTCCTACCAGAGCTTCTAATCTAAAGAGACATTTACAGCGCTTTCATCCAGAAGTACTGAAAGCAGTGGATGAGAAAGACTGCATCCAAACCAATGAACCAGTGCCCAGCTCTTCCAGCCAAACAAAGGAGCAGAGAACTTTGCAGCCATCAGTTGCAAGATATTTTGTCAGTGACAAAGTTACTGTGACAATGACAGTAGATACATTTAAAAAACAGATCATAGAGCTTGTTGTAAAGGATAGTGCCTATTTCATTATTTTCACGACCAGCTTTTATGTGTCTGAATGGGTGTTTCTCTGGAGAGAGAGAGTATTAGAAAATTAGTAATCGAAGAAGCTTTTAAACAAAAGGAAGAACTTAAAAAAACTCTCAAGGGACGCTTTCTGTTTCTTAAAATGGATGCCTGCACACGTCACAGAGTGAACTATTTTGCCATCAATGTCCGATTTGTTTGTGACAAAAATGAAATAGTTACCAAGACATTGGCAGTAAAAGACACCAAAGCTCATCACACCAGTGAGTTTCTCCAGGTCTTGGTGGAAAAGGTTCTGCAAGACTATGAACTTAAAAAAGAGCAAGTTCTTTCTGTCGTAACTGACAATGCTTCAAATATGATAAGTACTATTAAGCTAATGAATGAGAGTAATGATGGTGACCAGCAGCTAGAAGAACATTCTGGGTCCACAGACATGTTTGAAATAGAGGAACACAGTATTGTAACTGAGGAGCAAACTTAAGTTGCTTCAGATGAACAGCAACATGATAGTTTAGATGATCTTGTTGAAACTGTGTCAATATGTTCTTTCATTCATCACATGCGCTGTGTTGTGCATACGCTACAGCTGGCTATAAGAGACAGTCTGCAAGAAGGACATGCTGCTGCACTGATTGGCAAGGTGAGAAAATTGGCTACTGTTGCCAGAACCCCTAAAGTTGACTAAATTTTGAAGAGACGTGCTGGAAAAGGGGCAATTATTGATCAAGCCACACGATGGGGCAGTACTTACTTAATGATTCAGTGCTTGGTTGAACTGAAAACCTTTCTTGTAGACATGGCTAACCCTCAACTGACGCTAAATGAAAGTCAGTGGAATCAGGTGACTGAGCTGGAAAAATTGCTAGAGCACCCATTTACAGTGACTAAAAAATTACAAGCAGAGGACTTAACTCCAGGTATTTTCTTAAAGGAGTGGAAGAACCTGATGTTTCGCCTGTCCCAAAGAGGAGGGTTAATTGCAAGTGGCATTGCTACATCAATGAAACTGAGAGAGGAGCTACTATTACAAAATAACATTCTTTTGGCAGCTGTTTATGTAGACCCAATGCATCGGATTCTTCTAGATGATCAACAGCTAAGTAAAGGAAAAGAAGCTCTGTTTGAAATAGCAGTAAGGATGAAAGGGTTGCAGAACAGTCAGGAGGAACAAGAATAATTTGGTCGTCCTGCCACATCTTCACCCTCATCATCAACTGATGAATTTAATTTCGAAAAATATTTGGATCACAAGGACCGTGCAAAGCGTTCCCGCATAGAAGAAGAGTCATCCCCATCAAGGAACACAGCCAGTACATTTCAGCAGAATTTTTCATGTGCACTAAAAGAAATTGAGAAATTTGACCGTTCATCAAAAATAACAGTGCAACAAGCGATTCCTCTGTATCCTGACATTGTCAGAGATGTTGCCCGAGTGGTTACTGCTTTGCCACCAACACAAGTTAGTGTAGAGAGGTTGTTCTCTGCTCTCAAAATAATTAGATCAGATTTGAGGGCATCCATGAAGGAGGATCTGACAGAGGCAATACTTTTTCTGAGGACAAATTTATACATTTCTTCTTATTAACTGCATAAAAGTGTTTATTGCATATTTACTTACAGTTAAGAAAAGCTTATAAAAGTTATTTGCTATATTCTAATTGTATTCTAATAAATGTAGTTTTTGCTCTAAGTGGTCTGATTACTTATATGATGGTGAGAAACTGAATAAGCACGATGTTTAATATTTTACAACAGTAAATTTGTTGTTATGAATTGGCCATTTATGAAGGAGCCGGAGTCGGAGCCTGATAAAATCCAGGAGTCGGAGTCGCAACTGTGGCTTACCGACTCCACAGCCCTGGCAGTCTCTCCTTCTTTTGCTGTGGTGTGGGTAGCTAAAGCTATCGTTTCTTGGGCCGATACCCTGACCAGAAACCACTCAGGATAGTGACCTTCCCCTGGAGGCAACAAATCTGGCCAATCAGATCTCCTTGGCAGGGAATATTTGTTGCACGATTCTCTGGACTCGCCTAATTGTGCTGCAGTTAAAGCCTCACGCCATCACCATCAGACGGGCACTGTGGCGCAGGGAATGGCGAGCAGACTCTGCGTCCAAAAAGTCCCTATAGTCGTTGCCCTACCAGAGCGGTCGTTTATTTGGAGAGAAGATGGATCAGCTTATCTCGGACGCCACAGGAGGAATAAGTAAATTCCTCCCCCAGCAGAAGACTAAGCAACTTTTTTGTCAGCAACAGACACGTTTCTGGCCCTTTCACGCCAATCCTGGTTGGTCCAATGCGACCACTTCTTCTGAATCGGGAGGGGGGGACAGGGGTCCCCAGGTCTCGTATAAGACTAACCAGTCATGGAAGAGCCATCCCAAGCAATCTAGGTCTAGGTTGATTAGCTCTCGGAAACCCGCATCGGGTCACACTTATCACAGCACCTGAAAAGCATTTTTTGTGTGGTGCAGGGAACGCGGTCGTTCTCCTCTTGCCTTCTCCATTCCAACTATTTTGCAGTTCCTTCAGATCGGTCTGAACTCAGGCCTAGCACTTAGTTCCCGCAAAGGTCAGATCTCTATCTTATCAGTCTTGTTCCAGCATCGGATTGCTTCTAAGCTGTAGGTGAAGACTTTCATTCAGGGGGTCTCCCTCGTGGTACCTCCCTATAGAAGGCCGTTGGATGCCTGCCACCTTAACCCTTGTTCTGGGTGTTCTGCAGGAGGCTCACTTCGAGCTGCTACAGGATGTTTCTCTGACCCACCTTTCATGGAAGGTCGCCTTCCTTGTTGCAGTGACGTCAATCAGGCGGGTATCGGAACTGGCCACTCTTTTCTGTAGACCCCCATTCATAATTTTTCACCAGGACAAGGTGGTTCTCAGGCCGTCCCCGTACTTCTTGACCAAGGTGATCTCTTTTCACATTAACGAGGACATTGTCCTGCCCTCGTTTTGCCTGACTCCAATTCACCGTTTTAAGAGGGCCGTTCACACTCTGGAGCTGGTGAGGGCCCTCAGAAGATACGTCTCACAGATGGCTCATTCCTCAAGACGGAGTTCTTATTCGTTCTTCCTGAGGGTCACGGAAGGGACCTGCCCCTTCAAAGTTCACATGAGCCAGGTGGATACGCTCGGCTATTCAAGAGGCTTACTGCGTCAGAGGCAAGCCTATTCCAGCGGGGATTAAGGCACATTCCACTCAGTTGGTGGGTGCCTCTTGGGCCATTCGGCACCAGGCGTCGGCGGAACAGGTTTGCAAGGCTGAAACTTGGTCCAGTCTGCACACATGCTCGAAGCAGTACAGCATTCAAACTAAGGCTTCCGCAGATGCGGGCCTGGGCAGACGGATCTTGCAAGCGGCAGCAGCGCATTTCTAGACTGTTGGTACATGGGGTTTGGTCTGTTCTGTCGGTTCCCCACCCAAGGACTGCTTTAGGATGTCCCATGGTCCTGTGTCCCCCAATGAGATGAAGGAGAAACAGGGATTTTTGTGTACTCACCGTAAAATCCTTTTCTCTGAGCCACTCATTGGGGGACACCACACCCACCCTGATGGCTTGAGTATGTTCTTCGGTTTGACGTTTTCTATACTCTCACAGTATGTTCTTGTTTTTTCCTAGTGCTTTGTCACGGAACTGGTTCGGCTGGAGCCAGTGGGCGGGTGTATACTGCAGACGATGAGCTTAATTTTTTTGTGCTTACTTAGTCAGCCTTGTAGTGGCAGCAGCATAACACCCGTGGTCCTGTGTCCCCAATGAGTGGCTCAGAGATATGGATTTTACGGTGTGCACACAAAAATCCCTGTTTTTATTATTGGATAGACTTTGCTATAGTTGAATGCAATATTAATAGGTTAAAGAGAACATCTTATGACCTGACTTTTAACCCCTTACTGACATGACATATGATGTACTGATATGTCATATGCCCCGATTTAATCAGGCATCATGTGCCTCTAACAGCCGTGGGTGCAGCAGAGCTGTTAACCTGTCAAATTCTGCTGTCAATCTCTGACAGCGTCATTTAACACGTCAGCGGGGGGGTTGTCATTACACCCGCCTATTGGGGCACTGATGGGTTGTCATGACAACCGGGGATCAGCTGAAGACCCCTGTGAACGTCATCACGATCCTGTGACAGCCAGTGTTTATCATTCATAGGAGATTGATTTTGACTGTACATAGCAATGCTGAAGCCCTGCTATGTATAGTACAAGCCATAAGACGATTGCAGGTTCAGGTCCCCAAAGGGGACTATTTAATACAGTAAAAAGTTCAAATAAACTGTCCCTTTTGCACCATTAAACATAAAATAATTTTAAAGGGAACCGGTCACCAGTTTTTGAGCCTATGAACAAATGCCACCACCTTTATCTGCTCCTGTGCTGCATTCCGCAAATGTGTCTGTCAGCTCCTGATTCCCCCTGTATGCTCCCAAAAATACCATTTGATATGCTCCCGCGCTGTATGTAAATAAGTGGTCCGGTCCGATGGGCGTTCTTGCTGCGACCTCTCTCTCTCCTCTCTCCTCTCTGCTCCTAATCGCAAGCGCATAGTTGTGATTGATGTGAATGGCGAACTGAGATCTCGCACCTGTGCAGTAGCTTCATTCAATTGACATCCCAGGGCGCTTGCACAGTTCTGTTTAATGCTCTGCTCACAGTAGGGCAGAGCAGAGTGCGCTTGCACGGTCCTGTGAGGCTATTGTGCAAGCTCTCAGTTTATGTGGATGATGCATCACATCAATCAAAGCAGGAGGGCGCAATTAGGAG
Source organism: Dendrobates tinctorius (assembly GCF_039654945.1). Lineage (NCBI taxonomy): Eukaryota > Metazoa > Chordata > Amphibia > Anura > Dendrobatidae > Dendrobates > Dendrobates tinctorius. Next base: position 1,264,258 of record NW_027361751.1, read on the forward strand.
CAGAGAAGAGAGACGTACTCCGCAGCCAAGACGCCCATCGGACCTGATCATTTACATACAGCGCGGGAGCATATCAAATTGTATTTTTGGGGGCATACAGGAGGAGTTAGGAGCTGATTGACACGCTTGTGGAATGCAGCACAGGAGCAGTTAAAGGTGGTGGCATTTGTTCATAGGCTCAAGAACGGGTGACAGGTTCCCTTTAAAAACGTCTGTTTAAGATGCAAAAAATAAGCCCTCAAATAGACCCATATCCTAAAAATTGAAACAATTACGGCTCTCAGAAAAATGTATACACCAAAAAGGTGTTTCTTTGTTTTTTTTCCCGCAATTCCAAATTTCTTTTTCACCACTTAAATAAATTTAAAAAAAAAAACAGTACATGTTTGTTATATTTGTGCTCGTACTGACATGGGGAATCATATTGCCTGGTCAGTTTTACCATATAGAAATCGTAAATAAACCCCAAACACCACCCCCTCCCTCAAAAACAAAAATTGTGACATTGCACTTATTTGCAATTTCAAGGCACTTGAAAAAATGTTCCTGCATCACATGACAACTTGTCCTGCAAAAAGTCCTCATATGCTATATTGATGGAAAAGTAAAAAAGGTATGCCTCTTGGGGAGCAAAAAATGGAAATGGCCACAGCATCAAGGGGAATAAAGTGTTAGAACACTATTATAAAGCAATTGTGCTTCCATGATATATTTAGGTTGTGACTTTCTTGCTTGTGAGGTAGATTTTGCATTGGTTTTATAGAATGACAAGTTTCCAAAAAAAGGAAAAGTTCCCTATTTCTCACATTTTAGCCCTTACCCATCCAGCACTCTGAAAGTTCCAGTGGTCTTTGTTTTCAAACTGCAAGCACGTGTCCACTGCAGCCAATCTGTAGCATTCACGTACCATATTACTGCCATCCCAGCTCCGAACTGAGCGGTGGGGCCAGCAGTGTATGGCACGTGATAAAAATAGATGAGCCAAAGAAAGGGTCTAAAGGACAGGTCTGTCTGAAGACCATTTTGCAAACTAAGTAATTGTAAGAAGCACTTTGGCAACGGTTAGGCTATGTGCACACGTTACGGAATTGCCGCAGAAATTTCCGCGGGAATTCCGTAATTCCATTCCTCAGGAAATATGAGCGAAAACTGCATTTTAATTCCCGCCTATTTCCCGTGGAAAAACTAGCGATTTGCAAGCGTAATTAGCTTGCAGAATGCTAGCGTTTTCCAAGCGATCTGTAGCATCGCTTGGAAAACTGACAGGTTGGTCACACTCGTCAAATATAGTGTTTGACTAGTGTGACCAACTTTTTACTATTGAGGCTGCAAGATCTAATGTTAAAAATAATTAAAAAAAAAAAAAATTGTGTTCTTCTCATCTTCCGGCGTCCCACGCAGCGTCCCCGATCCTCGCGATGCTCCCGGCAGGTCCCGTTCCCAGTAATGCATTGCGGCAATGACCTTTGATGACGTCTCGGTCTCGCGAGACCGCGACGTCATCAAAGGTCATTGCCGCAATGCATCACTGGGAACGGGACCTGCCGGGAGCATCGCGCAGGCCTGGTGACGCTGCGAGGGACATCGGAAGGTGAGAATATTATTTTTTAATTTTAATTCTATTTTTTACAGGGATATGGTACCCAGAGCCTGGAGGAGAATCTCCTCTCCTCCAGCCCGTGGGTACCATCCGCAAATGTTCTGCTTACTTTTCGGATGGTTGGCACAGCCACATGCGGAAAGTAAGCAGAACAATGCATTCCTATGTGTGCGGAATCGCCATGATTCCGCAAAATTAATGAGCATGCTGCGTATTTTTCTGCGATGCGATTCTGCCTTGGAAATATCCGCAGCATTAGCACAGCATTGCGGCATCCCATAGGATTGCATGGGATGCGTATTGTTTTGCGTTTCCGCTGCAAAATCGCGCGTTTAAAAACGCTGCGAAAACGCAAAAAAAGCGCTACGTGTGAGCACAGCCTTATAATTTAGTCCCAGCTCTGTGGATAATTATTTCTTGGTGGTGAAATTCTGCCAGGGCTCATCATTATGGGGAAAAAGAAACTTGACATTTTGCCTGCTTTTTCTTCCTTTATGTGTTGGCAGGTTCCTGGGAACGAATCAGGAGCAGCCTCCTTGCTGGCAAAAAATATTGAAAAAAGTTTTGTTACTGGAGATGATTCACTTACCATGAAAAAATCTGATGATGGCGCATCTCCCGGGACGTCTGTGGAGTCTACACCTGCCATGTATGTTTCTTTGTGTAACAATCTCATTCACACTTCATTGTTGTTCTGAGCTTCCTTGCGTTTTAAAGTGCTTTATTATAGTATAATTGAAGATCAATTCTGAAACTAGACCTAGATTTTTGGTCCTTCATGCAATAGAATTTGTTAAATTTATTAGGAGGGAGACATTGAACTTGAAGTGTAATTTTTGTCTTGATTTCTCCTACTTATCATGGCGCTTGAATTGCCTATGATCGTTGGAGGTCTGGTTCTCGAGACTACCCCCCTTCTTATCTTTCCCTCTCCCCCGTCTCACCCCCCACCCCTTTCTCATCTCCTCTCCCACTCTCTTCTTATCTTACCCTCCCAAATTCCTCATCCCCCTTCCCTTCCCCTCCACCTATCATGAAATGTGCAGCTCAGTAGACGGGAGAGCATAGCCTCACTATGAGCGTGCACAGCCCGGAGTACGGATTCAATAAAAAGCATCGGCTTCCTAGCAGCACAGCATATAGGAACACATTGCTCCTGTCTGGGCGCACCCTCTGTTTGCGCTGGGGAGATCCATAAGTCTGCAGTGACAGTCATTTTAGGCCGGACAACACACTAAAATGGCTACTGTGCCTTGATTGATGTACTTACCGCCACAGCTCTGATTTCACACACTGGGTGGGACATCAGTCAGGGCGAGTTTACAGATTTTGTTTTAGTCCCATCAGCAGCAGTGCCAAGATGACTTTTGAGCATTGCTCATGACTGCGTTCTAAGTCCAATTTCTCTTTCCTTATAAAATCAGCAGTTTGAACATGGGGTAATCTACAAATTTCTCCATCGCCTCATTGGGGGACACAGGATCATGGGTGTTATGCTGCTGCCACTAGGAGGCTGACACTAAGTAGATAAAAAAAAAATTAGCTCCTCTGAAGTATGCATCCACACACTGACTCCAGCCAAACCAGTTCAAAGCTCAGTGTCCGAAAGAGACACATGTGCTCTGACTTTCAGACCACATATATAGCTCAAAGGATTACAGAGGGCCGATGGATCTCTTAAGGGCACCGCTCTCCCCAAACCTTCAACAGGTGGTGACGTGGAGTGTCGCCTCCACATACCCCCTCTTGCATTGTTTTTACTGGTATGCGTGTGATATTCTCCAGGGGCGATGGGTCCCTTCACGGCACCGCTCTCCCCACATCAGCAACCGATTGGAAAGTGGAGTGTCACCTCCACTTACCCCCCCCCCCCCCCCCGCATCCAGGCTCATCTCGCTTTTCTTTTTGTGCGCCGGACCAACAGCCCTGATCCATCCTTGTGGAGTTAACTCCTTGGATGTCCAGAGGCGCTTACATCGCCCCTGATGAACAGTGGTGATGGATGGAAGGCGAATGGTTGCTCTCCTCCTCTGACCACGGAGTGTGTGGGTGCAAGGCTACTGCACCTTCCACTCTCAAACCGCTGCCCTGGAAGTGGTCTTTTGCTTCCTTAATCACCTGTGGCGACTCTATGCCGGGACACACAGCACTGGTAATATGGGCTGGCTGTGCCTCTGAGTCACGGCAGAGGGCTCCCGCAGAAAGGCTGTGAGCGCTATTTCCTGTGGCGTCCCCCCTCCCCCGGGTGCCCCTCCTGCCGGCGGCAGAAATTTATTTTAAAAGCAGTGGCCAGGACTCTGCGTCCTATTTTGAGCTACCCCTTGACCTAAGTCTCACCGGATTATCAGGCAACGGTGGACAGTCTCATTGAGGCCGTCAACCAGACTTTAAAGGTTGACGAGGACCCTAATTCTGTCCCAGAACACGCGGTTTTCGAAGCCTTGGGCTCGGCAATCTCTCCTTCTTTTGCCGCGGTGTGGGTAGCTAAAGCTATGGCCTCTTGAGCAGGACCCTTCAAGATTGTAACCTTTCCCCGGAAGCAGCAGACATGGCCAATCAGATTTCCTTGGCTGGAGAATATTTGTTGCACGCATCCCTAGACTCGGTTAACTGTGCTGCGCTTGCAGCCTCAAACGCCATCACCATCCGATGGGCACTGTGGCTCAGGGAATGGCGTGCGGACTCTGTGCCCAAAAAGTCCCTGACGTCTCTGCCCTACCAGAGCGGTCGTTTATTTGGAGGGAAGCTGGATCAGCTTATCTCGGACGCCACAGGAGGAAAGAGTAAATTCCTTCACCAGCAGAAGACTATGCGACCTTTTAGTCGTCAACAACAGACATGTTTCTGGTCCTTTCGTAGCAATTCCTGTAGGCCCAATGCTACTACCTCTTCTGGATCGGGGCATTCCCCTAATGGGAACAGGGTTCCCCAGGTCTCATATAAGACCAACCAGTTATGGAAGGGCTGACCCAAGCAAACTAGATCTAAGGGATACAGGTCAATAACTCACTTCCTTATCCGGTTGACACCAGCAGAGTAGGCGGACGTCTACTCCTATTTCGTCATATCTGGCTCTCTGTCATCCACGACGAATTGGTCAGAGACCTAATGTCTTACGGATTCAAGATGGATTTCTTCCCGTCCTCCGGCACGGTTCTTCCCCTCCAAAACAGATTTCTACCTAGTCATCGATTTGTTACGTCAAGACTGCATCATCATTCCGGTCCCAGAAAACAAGGGGTTCTACTTGAACTTATTCGTGGTTCTGAAGAAGGACGGAATGATAGGGCCATTCTGGATCTGAAGCTCCTAAACACGTTTGTCATAGTCTGTCATTTCAGGATGGAGTCCCTCCACTCTGTCATCACATCGATGGAGAAGGGGGGAGGAGTTCCTAGCATCCATCGACATCCGGGATGCTTATCTTCATCCTGATTTTTCCTCCTCGCGAAAGGTTCCTGCATTTCGCCATCCGCGAGGGACATTTCCAATTTACAGATATGCCCTTCCGCCTCGCCACCGCTCCCAGTGGGTTCACAAAGGTCATGGTGGCCGTCGTGTCCATTCTGCCACACCTGCATGACCTTCTGATAAAGGGCCGTCTTTCCAAACCTCTGCGGAGTGCGTCTGTATCACCTTCAATACACTTTCTTGCCTGGGCTGGCTGATAAACTTAAACAAATCTTCCCTGGTCCCAAATCAGCAGATATCCTTTTTGGGAATCACCCTGGACAAGTCCCGAGGGTTGGTGATTCTCCCTCAAGACAAGGTCATAGCCCTTCAACAAGGAGCTCGGGCATTTTGTCTCATTTCCTCACTCTATCCGATTTGGCATGTGAGTCCTGGTCAAGATGGTGGCAGCGATGGAAGCTGTTCCCTTTGCCTATCTACACCTCTCTGCTCTGCAACTTGTGCTTCTATCGGCCTTGAACAGGAACCCGTTCTCACTCGACTGTCTATGCTGCTTGCCTCCGCGGGTCAAGCGGGCGCTCAGGTGGTGGACGTTGCGGTCTTTCCTCACCCAGGGGAAATCTTTTCTCCCGGTTCAATGGCTGGTGGTCACCACCGATGCCAGTCTTCTCGGCTGGGGGCTGTCTTCCCTTATCACACTGCCCAGTGGCGCTGTTCGCCTCGGGAGTCGCTTCTTCCGATCAACGTCCTGGAAATACGGGCGATTCGGTTGACCCTGCGGCGGTTCCATCACCTTCTGGCGGGTCAGCCCATCCGAATACAGTTGGACAACGCCACGGCTGTGGCGTGTATCAACCATCAGGGGGGCACCCGCAGTAGGGCGGCAATGCGCGAAGAGGAACAAATTTTACGCTGGGCCGAGATGACCCACTCAGTCATCTCAGCAGTTCACATCCCGGGCGTAGAAAACTGGGCGGCAGGCTTCCTCAGCTGTCAGGGTCACTTCATCCGGAGGTCTTCCAACAGATTTGTCATCGCTGGGGAACTCCGGACGTGGACCTGATGGCATCAAGGCTAAACGCCAAGGTGCCAGAGTTCATAGCTCGGTCCCTTTATCCAGAGGTTATTGGGGCAGATGCACTGGTACTTCCGTGGCGTCAATTTCATCTTCCTTACGTGTTTGCCCCCACTTCTGTTACTTCCGATGGTTATCAGGAAGATCAAGACCGAAAGGTTCCCGGTGATCCTAGTCGCTCCAGATTGGCCTTGCTGGGTGTGGTACACTGAGTTGCTCGTCGTCGACGTTCCCTGGTAACTACCGATTCGACCAGATTTACGCTCCCAGGGCCTGATTTGCCACCAGAACTCAGAGGCCCTGTGTTTAACGGGCCTGGCTGTTGAATCCGGGGTCCTAACCCAAGCTGGGTTTTCCCAAGAAGTGGTTTCCACTAGGATTAGCGCTCAGAAACCTGCATCGGTGCGCATTTATAAGCGGTTTTCGCATGGTGCAGGGAATGCAGTCGTTCTCCTGTTGCCTTCTCCATCCCTTCTATTTTGGAGTTCCTTCAGACTGGTCTGGACTCAGGCCTAGCGCTTAGTTCCCTCAAAGTCCAAATCTCTGCCTTGTCAGTTTTGCCTTATCAGTTTTGTTCCAGCGCTGGATTGCTTCTAAGCCACAGGTGAAGACTTTCATTTAGGGGTCTCCCACGTGATACACCACCCTATAGAAAGCCATTGGATGCCTGGGACCTTAACTTAGTCCTGGTTGTCCTACAGGAGGCTCTGTTTGAGCTGCTGCAGGAAGTCTCTCTGGCTCACCTTTCATAGAAGATCGCCTTCCTGGTTGCAGTGACATCGATCAGTTGGGTATCTGAGCTAGTCGCTCTTTCCTGTCGAGCTGCTTTTCTAATTTTTCACCAGGACCAGGTGGTCTCTTCTTTTTACCTTAATGAGGACATTGTCTTGCCCTCATTTTGCCCAGTACCAGTACACCGTTTTGAGAGAGGGCTCTCCACACTCTGGATCTAGTGTGGGCTCTTAGAAGGTACATCTCCCGTACAGCGTCCTTCCGCAAGACGTTCTTCCTGAGGGTCACAGTAAGTGATTGGCCGCTTCAAAGTCCACAATAGCCAGGTTGATACGCTCTTCTATTCACGAGTCCTACCGTGTCAGAGGCAAGCCTATCCCACCAGGGATAAAGGCACACTCTACTCGGTCGGTAGGTCATTTGGAACCAGGCGTCGGCGGAACAGGTTTGCAAGGCTGCGACCTAGTCCAGTCTGCACACCTTCTCGAAGCACTACAACATTGACACTCAGGCCTCCCCAGATGCAGACCTGGGAAGAAGGATCTGCAGGCGACAGTAGCACATCTCTAAGCAGCTGGCACATGGGGTTTGTTCTGCTATGTTTTTTCCTCACCCAGGGACTGCTTTAGGATGTCCCATTGTCCTGAGTCCCCCAATGAGGTGACGGAGATGCAGAAATTTTTGTGTACTCACTGTAAAATCCTTGTTTCAGAGCAACTCAATGAAGGACAAAGAACCCTCCCTGTTTGCCTCATGACTTGTGTATGTTCTTTGGTTTGACGTTTTATACCCTCATATGATGTTCATGATCTCCTACTGCTTTCACTGAACTAGTTCGGCTGGAGTCAGTGTGTGGGTGTATACTGCAGAGGAGGAGCTAAACTTTTTGTATCTTACTGCCAGCCTCCTAGTGGCAGCAGCATAACACCCATGGTCCTGTGTCTCCCAATGAGTGGCTCGGCGATAAGGATTTTACGGTGAGTACACAAAAATCCCTGTTTTTCTATGGGTCTTGAAACATGCTACAGGTGATTTATTAACAATTTTGATGACCGGTTCTCTTTAATTGTTTTACCACTATTATGTTTAATTGGTTTTTACTTGGGCATTGAATGATTTTCTAATATGACATGATGTAAGATTTCCTTTCACAGATCTAAGAGCAGAAACAAAGGGGTTTGGACACTGTATAGAGTTATGTATTTAATGCATTATTTGAACCCGGATTGGAAGCTAGCTAAAGATCTGTTTTACAGAATTGATAAAGAAAAGAATGCATCTGATGAAGAAAGAAAGATGTTGAAGCCAGTTGTGACAAGGGGTAGACTGCAAAGACCAAAGCCAAATTTAAGCAGATCCGCTCCAAGATCAGCAGTGACTGCTCCATCCATGTCTGCTGTGCAGGGAAACAGTGTAAGAAATGTTGAATAGTAACGTGACTCTGGCAGTGATTTTATTCCTCTCTCAAATGTGTGTACGGCTGATTACTATTGAAGCTGTATGGCCGCCCAAATGGGTTATTCCCTCCTTAGCCTTTCATGGCTGAAACATCAATAACTCTCCCCCAGCTCCAACCCTGTGAGGCTACAGAGACAGCCGAGAGCAGCAGAGCTCACTCTGTTTCTTTAAGAAAGGAAGTTACCGAAATGGCGTGGCAGAGCAAGCTATACTGTTCCCATAACTCCGATTTATAAAAACTGTGCTAGTGGTGTTCAGAAATAAATATATGCTCGATGGCGGTTCTAATAACTACACCATTGGTATAAGATTAAAAAGATTAATTCTGATATGTTCCTGTAATTTTAGGATGATTCCAATATTTCAGTGGATTCGGAAATGTTAACAGATCCAGAGAATAAATCGTCTGCGATAAAAGATACATGTGACGGAGCTGCTGTTACAGCGCTTGCCCGGTAAGGGATATTCATTTTGGCATTGTACATTTGAAAAACAAAGAATTGAGACTTGTCTGTTACTGGCTGCCAGAACAGCATATGCGATCAGCTAACATTACTGTGTTCTGTGGGCAGCTATACATATCCGTACAGGAGGAATGTCTTGCGCACTGTTGATGGTGCATTTGCTGTGACCATTTTCTTTATCTCTTCATTGGGTGACATAGGTAACCATGGGTGTATGCTGCTGTCGCTAGGAGGCTGACACTAGGCAAAAAAGGAAAATAGCTTCTCCTCCACAGTATACTCCCACCAACAGGCACAGAGCACCTCAGTTTAAGCTTAGTGTCAGTAGGAGGCAGGATCCCACATCCAAAGTTTTCCTTTTAAGGTTTCCTGTTGTGTTTTTATTAATCTTTTTTCTTTGTCTTTCAGGTTCTTCTTCGTCTTCAGGGTAACGGTGTAATTTCTCACCCTGTTTTCCCACATTTATGCGACCGAGGGAGCAGTGTGGTATCACCCACATTGCCCACTCTCAGACCCGCAAGGCAGAACCTAATCCCCTGTCACCTTCAAGGGTGCTTCAGGATTATTCCCGGTGGCCGGTCCTACCCTTTTCCCCACCTCACCGCTCTTTTCGGAGATGGATGGGAGGAAGTCATCAGTGGTGGCCTTCCCCCTTCTTGTAAGAGGTTGACGCTGTCTTCTGCACTGTATGGAGACGGAGCGGGAAGGAGGATTTCACATAAGTGACCCCCATCCACCCGGGGGCTCCTTATGGCATCCTCATCTGTGAAGAGGAACCGGGGCGCACCTTGTAGGAATGTATGTTTCCTTCCCCGTAGTTGGACAGGTCCGGGAAATGTTACTGTCTCTTCACACATGGGACAGGGCGACCGTGATGTACTAGTCCTCGCGCAGAGGCGGCCATCCCCCCCCCCCCCCCCCTTTTTTTTCTGGCCGCGCCACCTCACAGCTTTCTTTGGCCACTCACCACCGCGCTTTTAAATTGCGCGCTCTTTCCAGCCCAATAGCAGGGCTTGCTTGCTCTTTCTCTCTCCCGCAGACCTGGCCACACTCCCCGCTTCACAGCGAGCGTCTTCTCGGCGCTCTTTTGATCCTATCACGGAGCTTCCCCTCCCTGCCAGTACACGCCCCGGCGATTTAGCCAATCATAGGGGTACTTTCTCTTTTCCTCACCAAACGGCAGCTCAGTCACAATCACCGCAGTTCATTGCGCTTGCCGTGACACAGCACAGCCAATGCTCCATTACAGCTTGTGCCTCAGCAGACTGGATTGTCACTGCTTGCTCTCCCTCGGCATCGAAGCTCTGCACATCTATCACAGGGGAATACAGCCAGTCTTGCAGCACTTCTGTTCATCGCTGATATCGGGTAGGCTCTGTCCTCCCTCTCCCTTTTTCTGTCCTCCCTCTCCCTTTTTCTGTCCTCCCTCTCCCTTTTTCTGTCCTCCCTCTCCCTTTTTCTGTCCTCCCTCTCCCTTTTTCTGTCCTCCCTCTCCCTTTTTCTGTCCTCCCTCTCCCTTTTTCTGTCCTCCTAAATAGCCCTTCACAGCAGTATTACCAAGGCACGACATATGCCCAACCCTAGAGAGGCTTCTTTTTGCACCCCTAAGCCTACTGTGATTCACTACGCCTGTGCCATCTGCAAAAGAAAGTGGTCTTCAGGTCAGCCTTCCTCTTTCTGACAGTTTTGCAGTCCTTCCACCATGTCTGACCCACAGGAACCCCCTAACACCTGGGATGAGAGCACCCCTTCCTCCGTAGTGGGCTGTTGCCATTTCAGTCGGTCTCCGGCCTGACAAAAGTATCACAGTCCCTGGTCCAGGTCCTGGAGCGACTTCGACACTTGTCTACTGCCACCAGTGCTCCGAACGTCTCTCACAGTGATTTGCATGCATCTGTACACAACCTTCGTGGTTACAGATCGGCTACAAAGCCAAGGAAGCTGGCTCTTTCCAGTTCGTTCTCCGGTTCCCTCTGCATCCTCCAGGATACATTCCTCACCCCATGCCCCCTCCTTGGAGGCAGCTCTTAGGTCGGATGCGGATTCCCAGGCTGAGTCTGATACAGACTAAGTCTCAGGATATGGTCAATAGCCTTATCTTGGCAATTACTCAAACTCTTAACCTAAAGGAGGACAAGCCACCTGCTCAGGAGCACTCCGTTTCCTTCAAACGGGTAAAACTTCCTTTCCAGACTTTTCCCAATCACAGGGAATTTGAAGCGATTTATGTCTAAACACTGGGAACACCCTGAAAAGTGCTTCCCGGAAAGGAAGCAGTTAGACGGTCTTTATCCCTTTAGCCCAGACCTCGTTAGTAGATGGACTTATATGGACCCGCCGGTTTTTCGCCTGTCTTCCAAGACCGTCTTGTCTTTGCCGGACAGTGCATCTCTTAAGGACTCTACGGATAGACAGATTGAGTCCTTGGCTTAGTGAGCCTTTAAAGCAGCTGGCGCCTCCCTCCGCCCCATTCTTGCCTCCACCTGGGTGGCGAAGTCCATGTCTGCTTGAGCAAGAATGCTTAATCAGGGTATCCTAGTGGAAACCCCTCCGGATAAGCTGACCGATTTGACAGACCAGATTGCCCATGCCGGTAAATATCTTCTGAACACCTCCTTGGATGCGGCCGGTTGTTCCGCCAGGGCTACCAGCAATATCCTTGCTATATGCCACATTTTTTGGTTGAAAGCGTGGAATGCTGATCCACCATCGAAAAAGTCCCTCACTAACCCTTCCTTCCAGGGCTCTAGAGTGTTTGGGCCCAAACTGGATCAAATAATTTTGGATGCTACCGGCGGGAAAAGTACTTCTCTTCCCCAGTCCAAACCTAAATATCCTTTCAATAGGAAAAGGTCGCTTCAATTCCTTTCCTTTCGACCCTTTTCTTCAGGAACGTCCTCCCAGCAGGACCGCTCTTTCGCCCAAGGGCAAGGGAAGAAGCCATCTTTCAAACCAGCTCCTCACTGGCAGCCAAAGAGTCACTCCTGCAAGCCCGCAGGGTCCTGCACTAACAGGTTCTCCTCAGCGTGACTGGTCACCCCCATCCGGGAATCACTCCAGGGTGGAAAGCCGGCTTCTGGGACGCCTGTTTGTCGGTGATCGACGATGCCTGGGTCAAAGAGATAATAGCTTCCGGTTACTTTTCTTCTTCTCCCCCCCCCCCCCCCCCCCCCCCCCAGGAAGACGTTTCTTTCATTCTCATCTGCCAAGACTCCCGTCTCAGGCTCCACGTTTTTTTCAGGCCGTCTCTTCCCTACTACGTTCAGGAGTAATCGTACCCGTTCTCGGAACGAACGGTTTTCAGGGTTCTACTCCAATCTTTTTGTAGTCCTAAAGAAAGACTGATCTCGCCGTCCAATTTTGGATCTCAAGCGATTGAACTGTCATGTTCGGATCCGTCATTTCAGGATGGAGTTCTTATGTTCGGTAATCGCCTCCCTGGAACCAGGAGAATTTCTTTGCTCTGTAGACATTCAGGATGCTTATCTTCACATTCCTGTTTGTATTCAGCATCAGCTCTTCTCTTTGGCCTGGCCTCTGCCCCCAGAGTATTCAAGAAGGTCATGGCAGCAGTCATGGCCATCCTTTGTTCCAAGGGGATTCTCATAATCCCTTACTTGGACGATCATCTGATTAAAGGGCCATCCCGCCGAGACTGCAACCAGAGTCTTCAGATCACCTTGGACTCTCCGGTCCGTCTCGGCTGGATAGTCAACAGGGAGAAGTTCTCCCTGACCCCAGCACAGCACCTGGTGTTTCTGGGCATGAGGTTCGACACTGCCTAAGCCTGTGTCCTCCTTCCAAAGGAAAAGTTTTCCTCCCTCTACCAGAGGATCCGCGCTCTAAAGCTACCAGCTCCTCTCCCACTACGGTCCTGCATTAGAGTTCTGGGGAAGATGATTGCTGCTATGGAAGCCATGCCTTTTGCCCAGTTCCATACCCATCCCCTTCAGCTGGCCCTCTTGTCTTCTTGGGACAAGAGGACCGCCTCCCTTGACAGGCCAAATCTTCTGCCTCAAGGTTAGGCAGTCCCTGACTTAGTGGATGTTATCCGCCTCAGTCCTGCGCAGATAGTCCTTCTTCCCTCTCCGGTAGCAGGTCATCATCATCGACGCCAGTCTCCTCAGTTGGGGAGCGGTTTTTCTTCATCACACAGCGCAGGGTCGCTGGAACTCCCAAGAAGCCACTCTACCCATCAATCTCCTGGAGATCAGGGCAATTTTCTATGACCTTTGCCACTGGCAGACCCTCCTCACAGGCCAACCGGTCCGCATACAGTCAGAAGACAATGCCGTGGCTTACATAAACCATCAAGGCAGGACTCGCAGCGAACAGGTTATCACAGAGGTAGCAAGGATTCTGCCATGGGCGGATCGTCATATTCCCGCCATATCATCTGTGCACATTCTGGGGGTGAAAAATTAGACAGACAATTCTGAGTCGTCAGGGTCTTGCACCGGGCAAGTGGTCACTCAACAACGCCCTTTTCATCCAGATATGCCAGAGATTGGGCATACCGGACGTCGACCTGATGGCGTCTTTATGAACCACAAGGTTCTTCAGTTCGTAGCCAGGTCCCGAGATCCGCTAGCCATCTGTTTCGATGCTCTAGTAATCCCGTGGTTCCAATTCCAGCTGCCTTATCTTTTTCTGCCTCTTCCCTTGATTCCGATAGTCGTGAAAAAGATAAAGGAGGAAGGGATTCGTCCAGATCTTCTCTGACAAGGCCCCCTCTTCCACGAGTCTGAGTTTAACAGCATGGCCGTCGAGGCCGCAGTCTTGAGGGAGGCTGGTTTTTCCCATTAGGTCTTTCAGACCATGATTAGGGCGAGAAAACCAGTATCTTCGCGTATCTGCCACAGATACTGGAAGGCCTTCTTTCGGTGGAATGAGGACAGCTATTTGGTCCCTATGTCCTTTTCCCTTCTTTCCATCCTGGGCTTTCTACAAGCAGGTCTTGACTCTGGTCTATCACTCAGTACCCTTAAGTGAAAGTTTCCGCTCTGTCATTTCTTTTCCAGCGAAATCAGGCTTCTCATTCCCAGGTAAAGACTTTTCTTCAAGGTGTTGCTCACCTGGCACCTCCTTATCGTCCTCAGATAGACCCATGGGATATTAAACTTGTTCTTGGCGCTCTCCAGCGCAGTCCTTTTGAGCCCATTCAGGACATTCCGTCTTCTCTCCTGTCATGGAAGGTTGCCTTTTTAGTTGCCATTACGTCCATCAGGAGAGTGAGTTAGCAGCATTATCCTGCTGTTCCCCGTTCCTGATTCTACATCAGGACACGGTGGTTCTCAGACCCATTCCTTCCTTCTTCCCTAAGGTGGTCTCTTCATTTCACATTAATGAAGAATTGTCCTTCCTTCTCTGTCCCTCTTCGGTCCATCCCCTGGTGAAGTCCCTCCACAAGATGGATCTGGTCAGAGCTATCCGAGTCTACCTTTCAAAGACTGCTTCCTTTCGTCACTCTGATGCCCTATTTGTCATCTCTGAAGATCGTCGTAAGCTCCCAGCTTCCAAGTCCACTATTGCCTGTTGGATTTGATCAGTAATATTGGAGGCATAGCACATACAGGACAAACAGCCTCCTCCGGGGGTAAAGGCTCAGGCTATGTGAGCACGCTGCGGATTCACCTGCGGATTTTTCTCTGCGGATCCACAGGTAAAACCGCAGGTAAAATGACTTGCGGTTTTACCTGCGGATTGGCCTGCAGTTTTCCCCTGCGGTTTGACACCTGGACAATGGAATAGGTGGCAAACCGCAGTGGAATCCGCAGGAAGAATTGACATGTCAATTCTTTCTGCAGATTCAAAACCGCAGCTTTTCTGCAGTGAAAAAAACGCAGCATGTGCACTGCGGATTGTAAATCCCATAGACTTACATTGTACTGTACACTGTCTGCAGAACTGCTGTAGATCCGCAGAGGCCAAATCCGCAGCAGAATCCGCAGCGTGTGCACATACCCTCATTCCACCCTGGTGGTGGGTGCTTCCTGGGTAGTTCATCACCAGGCCTCGGCTTTACATCTTTGTAAGGCCGTGACTTGGTCATCTTTGCACACCTTCACGAGGTTTTACAGGGTTCATACCCATGCCTTGTCTGATGCAGGACTGGCAAGGAAGATGCTGCAGGTGGCGGTTATGCACCGGCCGACCTAAATCTGTTTTCTTTGCATTCTTTCTGTTTCCCACCCTTGGGGACTGCTTTGGGACGTCCCATGGTTACCTGTGTCCCCCAGTGAAGCAATAGATTATTGGTACTCACTGTAAAATCCTTCTTGGAGCCTTCATTGGGGGGAACAGCACCCTACCTCTTTTGGGCCTATGTGCCCTTTTTGTTGGGGTTGGTACATATGTTATGAGTTTTGGTTGCTTTTCCTACTGCTTTAACTGTAACTGAGGTTCTTTGTGCCTGTCGATGGGTGTACACTGCGGAGGAGGAGCTATTTTCCTTTTTTGCCTAGTGTCAGCCTCCTAGCGACAGCAGCATACACCCATGGTTACTTGTGTCCCCCAATGAAGGCTCCAAGAGAGATTTTACAGTGAGTACCAAAAATACCTTTATCCTTTATGCTAGACTTAATGTAACAAACACAGAATAGATTAAAATTGGATAAACCTGCTGATTTTTGGCTGCACTTGCCTACCATCTGATGTGTATAGGCATCCCACTTTCCCCCCTGATGATGTCAATGATGGGAGGGGTAGATCGGAAAGTTTAACCTTAAATGCTAGATCCTTTGTTCACATCGCAGATGAGCCACTGCCAGAGGTGGCTGACACCGACTTTCTCACCTCTTCCCAAAACACACAAATGTTCAGTTGAGCAGCAAAAATTGTGTGTAGATGTGATACATGTCTCAAAGACGTTCAGCTAACAGCCTTCTCGTGTATGAGCACCTTAACTTCTTTCAAAAGCAAAGCTCCTGGTAAGGCTATGTTCACATTGCGTTTTACTTACCTAGTTGATGCGGGCAGCAAGACATGGTAGACTGTCTTTGTGTCCACCTCCAATAAGTGTATATGGCTGAAAATTACATCTGACAGAGCACACTGACAACCTATGCATCTTTATAGTAAACTAGCTGAAGAGCCCGGCGCTGCCCAGGCATAGTAATTAACTACGGTTACGGTTAGTGTGGAAAGCTGAGTGTATAGCCCCACCCATGCCGTATAGCCACATTCACTATTATATTCCACATCATCCCTTCAGCCAGAGCTACCGGACTACTACCCCTAATATCCCATACCGTCCCGTCAGCCAGAGCCACCGGACTACTAATATCCCACATCATCCCGTCAGCCATAGCCACCGGACTACTACCCCTAATATCCCACATCATCCCGTCACAGCCGCTGGACTACTACCCCTAATATCCCACATCATCCCTTCAGCCATAGCCACCGGACAACTACCCCTAATATTCCACATCATCCCGTCACAGCCGCTGGACTACTACTCCTAATATCCCACATCATCCCGTCAGCCAGAGCCACCGGACTGCTACCCCTAATATCCCACATCGTTATATATATAAAGCTGAGTGTAGAGCTCCGTCCACTCCGCATAGCCGCATTCACTATAATATCCAACATCATCCCGTCAGCCAGAGGTACCGGACTACTATCCCCACATCATCCCGTCAAAGCCAGTAAAAGTAGAATAGTGAAATTGCACAGAAACATGGTTCACTAAGATCCCAGGTCAACTTGTAATTTGTCCGGCTGCGTGGCTCATGGATTTAGAGCATCTGTATGAAGTATAGTATCATATTTAATGGGTTGTTATGGGAAGAGCATTACGTGTTATATGGGTATATTCAGGTGAATTATGGGGAAAGTGGCACTTTCAAAAAAAATGACAGCATCAGAGCACAGTAACACATCAATAATGCATAAAAGTGTGAGAAAATATTAAATCCACATGACATTTAATATGTGCACTTTCCTACATTCATGTGTGACACTTAATGATACCACACGAGAGGGGGGATTCATTTCTGTCATGTACTCAACTGCTCCTTTCTGGGTGACAGACGATGGCTGGAGCTTATGTTCCTGGGGATGCTAGATTTCTCCCACCAAGTCAGTGTCTGCTGAGGTGTTGTCAAGTGGGAAAACTTGCGCAACCAATCACAGCTCAGCTACTGTTAACCAGCTCTGGTGAAATGAGAGATGCTTAGTGATTGGTTGCAAGGAAAACTGTTGGTCATAGCAACCAATCACAGCTTAGCTTCTTTTGAACAACTCTGGTGAAATGAAAGATGCTTCGTGATTGGTGATACACACACACACACACACACATTGATTTTTATATATAGAGATGACCCCATCAGCACATGCTCCCGAATCCCATTTTGTAGGGCTTCAGACGTAGGCCCCAACGGAGCCACTGAACGTCTGATAAAAAGCTATGTGAACCCAGCCTAAATGTGATCTGAGATATGAGATAAGCTTTGTTTAAACCAAGTATAGTCCCTTGTGTGAGATCGCCCCTGTGAAAAATCATAGCTTTCATTTTAAAATGTTTTGGCTCATTTTTAATAAATCCCCTTTTATTCCTATGTTAATTAGATGCATGGTGCACCTTGCGAGTGGCTGAGCTGTTCTACGCATGTGCTGTTTCTCTTAACGGCGCATGCGCATGATTTCAGAGGTGACGGCACTGGCGCCTGTGAATCCTGTGTGGTCAGTCAAGCAGAATGACATGGAAAAAGCTGGAAGATGTACATGGGAAAGGTGCATTGCCCTGCTAGGTCACCCCCAAGATGATGTGCTGCTAAAACGTAGCAGAAGAATAATGGATGTTTTATTAAAAACGAGGCAAGGGGTTTTAGCAAAAAAGGTTTGATATTTATTGAGGCACAATCTCGTACAATGTGCTACACTTGGTTTAAACACTAATTGGGAACTGACAGTCTCCTTCTCAAGAACAGGATTTTTCGTTACCGTAAAATCTGTTTCTCTGCACCGTCATTGAGGGACACAGGAAACCATGGGTGTGTGCTGCTGCCACTAGGAGGCTGACACTATGCACAAAAAACTTAGCTCCTCCGCAGTGTACACCCCACTGACTGGCACTAGGTTAATCAGTTGGTGAAAAAGCAGTAGGAGAAGCAACATGACAGAGAAACAAAATATACAACTCAAACTGTAACACAGTAACCAGATCTTCTAAACATGGGAGGGTGCTGTGTACCCCGATGAAGGCTCAGAGAGACAGATTTTACGGTAACAAAAAATCCTGTTTTCTCTATTGCTTCATAGGGGACACAGGAAACCATGGGACATCCCAAAGCAGTCCCTGGAGATGAAACAGCAGAAACTCCGTTTAGGTCAGAGAAATGAGCTTTGCAGCCTACAAAATCCTTCTACCTAGGCTGGCTTCTACCGAATTGTAGGTATGGACCCTGTAAAATTTGGCGAATATGTAGATGGAGGACCAGGTTGCCGCATTGGAGAGATGCAGGGAAGTGGCCCTATCATATACCGCACAGGAGGCACCCACTGCCTGAGTAGAATGTGCTTTAAACCCAAGAAAAGGCGCTCTCTTCTGACCCTGTATGCCTCTAAAATTCTCGTCCGGATCCAGTGAGCGATCGTTGTCCTAGAGGCCGAAAGGCCTATGTGCACACCCCTTGGGAATGACAAAGAGAGAGTCCATGTTCTGAAATGGGGGCGGTCGTAGCCAGATAGACTTGCATCGCCCTAAGTAGGACTAACCTGTTCAGAAAAAACTGAGGATGAGTCAGAACCGGACAAAAAGAAAGGGAGGATAATATCCTCATTTAGGTGAAAGGCGGACACCAACTTGGGAAAGAAAGCAGGTATATGTCGCAAGACCACCTTATCCTGGTGGAGAACCAGAGAGGGGGGGGGGGCGACAGGAAAAAACAAAAGCCTACTCTGAGACGTGTCTAAAGGAGGTGATGGTCCCAAGAAACACCACCATCCAAGACAGAGAGCCTTCTCAAAGTGGTTCAAGTGAGAACTTCTATGTGTCTCCAGGACTAAATGGAAGTCCCAGGGGGTTCATGGGTGATACTGGGTACGGCGTGTACCACCCTCTGGAGAAAAGTTCTGACCTGAAAAACTGGAGGAAAAATCTTCCTGCAAAAAAAGATGAAGCGCTGACACCTGGTTCTTTAGCGACCGAGGATTCTGGTGGCAGACTGGCCCATAGGACAGAAGATCCAGTCTGTCTGGGAGCCTCCAGGAGGCGTCCGTGAGAAGAATTAATGACTTCTGCGAACAAAGACCTCCTGGGCCAATTCGGTGCTATTAGAATGACCGGCACCCCTGGAGACAGGGATTTGAGAACGATGGAAAGGCTTTCCTCGGCCCGGTAAAAGAACAAAGTCTTATTGAAAATGTTGTCTAGGCACTGGGGGTGGAGACTGGACCTCTGGTCAGCAGAATGGGCAATGCTGCTGCCATGATCTTGTGAAGACCATGGAAGCAATTACTGAACGAAGAGATTCCATCCTGAAATAACACAGATGGACCATTTTGTTCAGTAATCATAGATCCAAGATGGGTCATGCCGAGTAAAATCTGCCAGGACTGGTCCTGGAGGATATACCCTGCGTATTACTGGAATGCCCAGAGGGGGAGGATTTAAAGGAAACCTTTTTTCTATCCTGGCAAGCCTGTGACCTCTCTTGGCAGGAGAAAACTTCCTTCGAAGAGAAACGATGTGAGGGCCAAAAGAACCGAAACTCATGCTTCAAAGGAGGATGGCGAGGTTTGGCCTGAGGAAAGTGAGAGCTCATCCCTCCGGTGGCCTTGTCAATAATTTGGCCCAGCTTGGAGCCAAAAGGTCGGGAACCCTGGAAAGGCAAGTTAGTAAGGGACTTTTTGAAGACAAGTCCGCCAGCCACATCTTAAGCCAAATGGTCCTTCGGATGGCCACTATATTCCTGGATGCCTGAGCAGCACATAAAGCAGTGTCCAGGGAGGTGGATACCATGTACTTCCCTGCATTACAAATTTGGTCCGCAAGGTCGGCCAATTCCTCCGGTCGGGCTCCAGAAACAATGCCCTGACGGAGGTACTTAGCCCATGCAGCTTTAGGCCTTGCCACCCAGGTGATGAAGACAGGGCGCAAAATAGAAGCAGCCTCTTCAAAGGCTGACTTTGCAAAGACTCTGAGCCTGCCATTGGTGTCCTTGAGGGATGCTTCATCCGTAAGAGGAAGAACAGTGTTGGTGGACAGTCTGGAAACTGGAGGGTCCACAGTCGGAGAAGCGATGCAGTTCGCAGTGAGCTCAGGGGTGAAGGGATATAGAATGCCTCTTTGGAAGCATCTGTTCGGGTTGTCCCATTCCCTGGAAAGTACCTCTTCAAATTCCCTATGAGGGGCAAAGAACTTGGGAACTGGTCTCAACCTTCTAAATGAAACCGCATGTACTGTGGGTTCCGTAGTGGTGTCCTTAATATTAAAGGTCCTGTTGACAGCCACAATGCGTTGAGGGGAGTTTGCAGTTACATGAAGATCAGACAAAGTGTATGACAGGAGTAGAAGAAGTAGAGGCAGGAGGGCAAGAGCGCTCTCCTTTAGGATTATGAAAAATGAGGATGAATGAACTCATGGAGATCAACATCCAACACTGCGGAGACACCATCACATGTTTCTCAACGCAAGCAATGACTAGCCAGGTCTTTCCCCGGGAAGGAACAACCACGGGAAGGGCTGTCTCCAATGAAGGAAACCACCTATGCCAAAACATGGTATCCATCCACAGACAGCTGTTTCGGGGTATTGCCCCTCATCAGTGTGGAGTAGGAAACTGGCTAGTAGGAACAATGCCTAGTAAAAGACTGTGAAAAATGAGGATGAATGAACTCCTTTAGGATTAGACATGATAGACAGCAGACTAACTAATGCCAGAAGGCTAGGGAACAGAAAGATATAGGCTGAGGAGAGTGTCAGTCTGCAGGTCCTAAAGACTGCTTCCAGGCTACAGAAGAGAACCAGGAAACAAGCAGGCCGATTTCCCTGCAGAGAGGTGCCACCTTCTGGGTCCAGATGCCGGCAAATGGCGATCGCAGGGAGGAAAAGGATAGCCCACAGAGAGGAAAAGTGCTTGCAGAGGAAAAAGAAAGGGGCGTGACCCGAAAGGGCCTGCTCAATAAGGCTGGGTGGGTGGGCAGAGCTAACGCCGGAGCTAAGAGGGGGCGTGACAGCGACGGGAGAAGGAGGCGTAGCTTACTGCCAGAGACAGAGGTGAAGCCAGTAACGGGTCAGAGAAAAGCCAACCATAGATGTTCGGTAGAGGGGGAGACCTAACCGACAGAGACAGAAGAGGAGGGGGGCAGTGACGGGCGGGAGAAAAACCCGCCGAAGATGATCGGAAGAGGGGGCACAGATAACCGCAAAGACTAGGCTGCAATGAATTCGGGCCTAGATTTAGAAAAGGTGGCCGCCGAGACAGGATGGTAGCGCAGAGGCCCAGAAATTACTTGTAAGGTAACCCTGCACCCCCAATGTAGCTAGAAATAAGAGGGAATCAGGCCTCATATACACCAAAAAGGGTCTATACCCAGAATAAAGCCCTAGGGATAACGCACTGCACCGATAACCTAATTCAAGAACCCTGTTTAGCGGGGCAGAAAGATCTCGTCCTTCTTTCCATTCTCTATTTTCATCCCTGTCTTCATTTCCTCTTTATCTTCTGCCTTAACTACTTCTTTATCTTTGTCTTTATCTTCCCGGAGTCTTCTCTGTCACCTCTGGACCGGAAACCTGATGGAAAGAAGAAAGATGTATCTTTCCATCCTGAAGAAAAAACATTAGTTAGACGCCCGAGACTCTTGTGGAACGTCCTTTCCGCCTAAATCCGACATGTTCTGGTGTGCGAGTGGGTAGGAGACGGGAGCCAGGACCAGTGTTTAGAAGATCCGATCATTCTTCATGTTTTAGGGGTTGGGGTCCTGCCAGCTAGACGTGTGAGGATACAGGGTGGCAGTACACTTCGTACTCAGTCTCTATGTGGGAGTATAGTATGACTATTCACACTGTATCCCTCCAGAGGTTAAAGAGAAGATCCATCTGAAAAAGGAAAGGTGTTACGGGAAAACGACGAAAGCCAAGGTAGATATTGGTCTAGTGAAAGACCTGTGTCCACCTCCTACTGACACTAGGCTAAACTGATTATCCTAGTGCCAGTCGGTGGGGTGTACACTGCTGAGAAGGAGCTAACTTTTTTTGTGCATAGTGTCAGCCTCCTAGTGGCATCAGCAACATACACCCATGGTTTCCTGTGTCCCCCAATGAAGCGATGGAGAAATAATGATTCCCTCTGCTTAATTTATGTGGCTATATGGATTCTCAATCTGTAAATATCAAACAAGTGAATCTTTTTCTTTTTTTTTTTTTTTTTTCTTTAGACCTAGAGAAGATCTAAATGACCCAAAAAAAGACAAAGATGCTTTAAAACCCATCTGCACAAGGTTTCCCAAACTTAGTCCAAACCTTGGCCGAGCTGTGAGAAAACAGACATCAACTACGGAGCTCTCTAAAACTCAGGACTTGCCCGATACGTCTACCGTTGGTGATGTCTGTAAAGAAGCTGGACAGTAAGTAGGAAAAGAAAATCTGTCTTGTTTGAAAAGATTCAATTCCTAAAGTCATTAAATTTTCCAATTATTATTTACACTTTAGGCTTCTGACTTCTGTCCCCATTTTGTCTACCCCCAGGACCAGTGTAGAAAAATCTGGTTCCATCAAGCCAGCGCAGCTACGACGTGGCAGACTTATCAGGCCTGTGCCAAACCTGGTAAAACAGCCTACCAAGACCTTGAGTCCATTAAATAGCAAGAAAAATGAAGACTTAAGCACAGCAGCTGCTGACAAAGTAATTATTTTACTTTTAGACATTGTTTTCTGATTTTGTTAACTTGCTGTGTAATTGGTTATACTGATTAGGAACAAGATGCGCAAATATCCTGCAGTAAGTAAATAGTAATAGTACATATGAACAACACATGGCACTTGGCAAACAGGTTCTGGTCCTGATCTGCCACCATCTACACTGAGGTCGTCTGACACTAGCTGAGGTTTTAATATTGGAGGATATGACCATCCTGATGAGTACACCGTGTCACGGTGCAATGGCTTTTGCACTTTTTTTATTTGTTTACTAAGTGCCCTATGTTATTTGCATAGACTATTACTATTTACTTACTGCAGGGTATTTGCTTATTTTGTTTTTATCTTGGGTTTTTTTTTTTGTTTTTTTTTTTTACATGGCCACAGTGTGAAGATTCTCCTACATGTTGCACTTATACCAATTTATGCTCCTGCTCATTTCTATGGTTTTGGCTATACTGATGACTTGAATTAGCGTTTTTATTTATTTTGTTAACGAATTGTCAGTTTTGCAATATTTTTGAGGTTACTTTATCAAGTCAAATTATTTTAGAAGTCATGTGATAAGGCTCGTTAAAGAGTCGATATTGACTTTTAGGATTACTACTTCCTATAGGTGGCACTAGAGTTCTAGTCTGAAGAGACAATTTGCATATTTCCCAGAGGAGCACTGCGGCTTAAGTTTCCTCACCTCGGCATGTCAGGCTTGACATGTCACTCTCCGTAAGGAGAAACATTACCCCTTGTATCCCGGTCAGATGCCTCTCACCCAGCCAAACCAGATCTCTCACTTTGCGCTGACGAGGTGCAGTATCCCGAAACACAGTGTCTGCTCGGCCTTTTGGCTAAGATCAAGTGTAGTGTCTTTCGAAAAGGCGACTTTGGCCTCGGCTGCCCTAGTAGGTTGACACAATGCACACTGGGGTTTGGTGCTTGTTAGTACGCTAGGTGGCTCATATAGTCATCTGGTGGAAAGCATGGCCCCCCCAGGATGATAGATGCCATTGGGCCGGGGAAGATTGAAAGCCCGAAGTGTGAAGTGCCCCAGGAGTGGTGGCCCTGGGGTGCCTTAACTTACTAGGATTGGGAACCCCACTTGAGTTTTGACACATTTGTTCAAGCACTTCTTTTTCTTTCTTCATGCACACACCCTTATTCAGGGCCTTTTGGCCTTAGGATGGGGAGTTTTTACATTTCCCAGTCGAAGGTCCGGTCGGTAGTATTACACTGTAAAATCTTGACTATTTTTTTTTATTATGTGTCACCTATTCACGTGTGTCCACTTTGTCACTAGGACTTTTGTTAGGATGCGGTTCCCGCACGGGTTTCCCCCTTAACAGGTCTAGGCGGTAGTGTGTGGCCATCATGTTCTACTCCCCCCTGACACCCCTCTTCTGGAGAAGAGCCCAGTCTTAGGCTCCCAGTGTTTGGCTTGGGTGAGAACTCGGGCAGATGCTTGGGGGTAAGATTGGGTCTCCTACAACTTCGGCTGGGGGAGGCTATTTAATAATAATACATTTTATTTCTATAGTGCCGACATATTCCGCAGCACTTTACATTTCAGAGGGGACTTGTACAGACGATAGACATTACAGCATAACAATAATCACATAGATCATAACAGATACCAAGAGGAATGAGGGCCCTGCTCACAAGCTTACAATCTTGTGGCCTTCTGGCTCAGAGGGATGGGGAATGGTTTGGGGGGGACCTTTCTCCTTTTGGAGAAGGTTTCAAGATGACCAGCATCCTAGTGCACTTTTTTTGTGGCACTTAGTCACTGTTTTAAGCGCACTCGGGTTTAGACACGAATTCGGGCTTTTAAAAAAAAAAAAAAAAAGTGTCTGCAAATTGAGATTTTGGTGTTGTCTTTTATCCGAATTCGTGTGACAAGAGGGTCAGTATGGACTCGTAGGATTGTTGCTTCCTAGTTCTAGTCCTCTTCCTCTCTGAAGAGACAATGTGAGGTTACTTTAAGATTTAATGTAACATTTTCATGGCATCTGTGACTCCTTCACTCAGCATAATATGTAGCTCTGCTTCTGGTTATATTAAATTTTTAAGGGGCTATTCCCGCAATATGAATCATATCTCAGTGGCTTTAAATCCTAAAATAAATAAATTTGTCAAATGCAATCAGTTTCCAAAAATGCTCGCTGCACTGGATTTCGCCTCTGAGAAATCTGCATGTCAGATGCTTTTCTTACCTTGGTTGCCCATGGATATGTGAAAAAGACTTGGGTATACTAATAGATCACAGACTGAATATGAGTCAACAGTGTGATGCAGCAGCAAAAAAGGCAAATGCAATTCCAGGATGTATTAACAGAAGCATACAGTCTAGATCACGTGAAGTCATTATTTCTGTCTACTCCTCTTTGGTCAGACCTCATCTGGAATATTGTGTCCAGTTTTGGGCACCACATTTAAAAAAAAAAAAAGACATCAACAGACTGGAGAAAGTTCAGAAAAGAGCGACCAGAATGGTGACCGGTATGCAAACCCTGTCTTATAAAGAAAGGTTGCAGGATTTGGGAGTGTTTAGTTTGCAAAAGAGAAGACAGAGAGGAGACTTAATAGCTGTCTACAAATATCTAAAGGGCTGTCACATTGTAGAAGGATCATCTTTATTCTCATTTGCACAAGGAAAGATTAGAAGCAATGGGATGAAACTGAATGGGAGGAGACACAGATTAGATATTAGAAAAAACTTTTTGACAGAGTGATCAATGATTGGAACAGGCTGCCACGAGAGGTGGTGAGTTCTCCTTCAATGGAAGTCTTCAAACAGAGGCTGGACAGACATCTGACTGGGATGATTTAGCGAATCCTGCTTTGAGCAGGGGGTTGGACCAGATGGCCCAGGAGGTCCCTTCCAACTCTACGATTCTATGTCCTGTAGTATTTTAGTGACAGGTTGCACATGCTCAGTAGACACCTCTTATTCTTCTAACAGTCTCATTGTGCAGTGAGACACTGCGTGTACCGTTGTGCCGTCCTCGCTACACAGGGTGAGCGTGGCAACCGTGAGCAAAGCTCCAAAAAAAGACCAAAAGTCCAAAAAGAGTACAGATAAAAATATAAATATTTATTGCACTACAAAAGACAGGTAACAAGTACAAAGGGGAAAAGAGGGGGCAATGAAGTGCAGCAAATCCATAACTGCACGGGTATAAACAAAGGGTACTGGGCCAATTGCAGCCTATGTAGCTGATATAACATTTGACATAATATCACAAATCATACCATCAGGTAAATGGAACAGTCTATAAGAAGTATACAATAGACTTTCATTTAATGGGAATCACATAAGAGGTTAAGCATCACATACTGAATACCTATATGTGGTCAAATTAAAAGGTTAAGTGGTTAAAGTGATTGCATGGTAATTTTCAGAATTTCTGTGTTTGCATGTAGTTTGGAGGTTAACACTATACACGAGAGATGGTGTGCAGTAGAACTTTGTATACATTTGCTGGCTGGGAACATAAGTCTTAAATATAAGTAACAGCAATGGCAACCAGTACTAAAGGCCATGAGCACCTTCACACTGACATGTCATTGTTCCTTTGCTTCCTAAATTCAATGTTAAACACCTTTCTGAATGTTATTCTTCAAAAATTTTCTACCATTTTGCTGCTGCAGTGTCTGTAAATCCTTTATATAACTGAGGGACAAGGTTGTATACAGATCTCCACAATGTGGGCAGGGGGGAAAGTATGTGCAGTCTCAAAGAGGACACAGAAAAAGGGCTAAAGAAAATTAAGATTTTGGGTTCTTGCCATAAAATCTTTCTTGGAGCCTTCAAGAAAGCAGAACTAGAGTGAGAAGGCCATCTCTCATAATGAAGAAGAGTGAATCAAAGGCAGCAGGGCTGTTGAGTCAGTAAGCCAAAACTTCAATTCCTCAATTTCCCTGACTCCTGACTGCACAGCACTGGTCACTACTGAGCATGTGCATAAAGTGCAGCACAGGTTCTTTTCAACTAAGAGTCGGGATCCTTAGATCAGGAACAGAACAGACATTTATAGAACATTTCATCACTTTTCCAAATTCTTATTAAAACATTTACAGCACATACTGCATTGTACTACTGTACCCAGTTTATTTTATACGGACTCCGACTGCATAAAAATGTACACAGATCCCGACTCCACAGCCCTGGAACGTAGGACCACCATGACCAGAGAGAGGTCAGGAAGCGAGTACAGGAGTAGAGAGATCGTTGCTGAAAAAACTTTCCAGGAAACAAGGAAGAATAAGTTAAAATGAAGAGTACGAAGAAAAATGCTGTAATGTTAAAAACCAGATGCAGGGGACCCCAAGACACATGGGAGGCTGCTAGAAATTAAGCACTAGATGGTGGCCCGATTCTAACGCATCAGGTATTCCTAGAATATGTATGTAGTCTCTCTCTCATGTAGAAGTTCCATGCCTGTGGATGGGTCTTTTTTTGGTGCTCTGGCCTTATAATTATTCTGGGCTTACAGTAGTGTTCGAAATACTAGCAGTCCAATATGACTCACCGGATTAATCACGGTTTTTGGTATTAATATTATATTACCACATGTCAAACTATTTACCAGTTAGTTCAGTAAATTCTAAGAAAACCAACAGACTCCGCATTCATGATCTGCATGTTTTTGATTGTGTATTAGAATAATGAAATGAAAGGAGGGGTGCTCAAAATAATAGCAGTGTGGAGTTCAATTAGGTCAATTATTCTGGGAAGAAAAAGGTGTGAATCAGGTGGCCCTTACCTAAGGGTGAAGCCAGGACATGTTGTACATGCATTTCTCCTTGAAAGCCTGAAAAATATGGGTCGAGACATTGTTCAGAAGAAAAGCGCACTTTGATGAAAAAGTTGATTGAAGAGGGTAAAAATTATTGAGAAGTGCAGGCAATGATCAGCTGTTCAGCTAACATGATCTCCAATGCTTTAAAATGGAAACCAAACCAGAGAGAAGTGGAAGAAAACGGAAGACTACCATTGGAGTGGGTGGAAGAATGGTCATAATGGCAAAGACTCAGCCAATGATCAGCTGCAGGATGATCACAGACAGCCTCAAGTTACCTGTGAGGACTGTGACAGAAGACGCCTGTGTGACGTTAATCTCTTAGCAAGACATCACCACAAAGTCCCACTGTTATAAAAAAAACAAAAAAAGACATGTACTGAAGCGGATAGAATTTACCAAAGATCACACCAACTGGCCTAAAATGAAACGGAGAAACATTTTGAGGAAAGTAAATTTGCTCTTTTTGTTTTGTATTTTTTTTTTTTTGCTCCAAGGCCTGCAGACCAATCGTCCGACAACCCTCAAACTCTGCATTCAAGACAAGGTACACTCTGAAGACAGAGACGTATGGTGGACGGTGCCAAGCATCATGATATGGTCATGTTTCTCTTACTGCCGGACCTATTTACTGCATGCCAGGGATCATGGACCAGTTTGCATATATTAAAACACTCAGAGGTCTTGTTGCCTTATGCTGAAGAGGATATGCCCTTGACATGGGTGTTTCAACAAAACAGTGAAACACACCAGTAACCGAGCAAAATCTTGGTTCCAGTCCAGCAAAATTGAGGTTATGGAGTGGCCAGCCCAATCCTCGGACCTTAATCCGATAGAACACTTGTGGGGTGGTATCAAAAATGCTGTTTCTGAGGCAAAGCCAACAAATGCAAAAAATTGTGGGATGTAGTCCGAGCATCCTGGGCTGGAATAACAGTTCACAGGTGCCAGAAGTTGGTTGACTCTATGCACGTAGATGTGAAGCAGTTCTAAAAAGCTGTGGGTCTACAACTAAATATTAGGTGAGTGAGTCACAGGAAAAAATAGTATAGTACATATTGTGAGTTTGTAAAGACAATGCAGAATTTACTATTTTTTAGAACAGCCCAATGTTCATTTTTTTTATTTTATTTTTTTTCTGTAAAGTAGTTAGACATTATATACATTTCTCTTCATGTTTTGAATTGGAAAACCGTGTGCAATGTTCCCAATGCTGGAAATAAAATAGACTATAAAGATTTTGTGATTAACTTGTGCTTTTAAACCCTAATATTTTGTACACTACTGAAAATGACAGGTCACTGACCTGCCTCTTATTTTAAATACTGCATCTGCGCATTTAACCGCTTTTCGACATGGGGCGTAATAGTACGCTGATGTTGGACTTTCCCTGTTTCTAAGCACATGACAGCTGATCTGTACACCCGTGGCTGTTAACCTGTTAAATGCCGCTGTCCATCTCTGACAGCGGAATTCAACTCGTGTATCCGGCAAGCGCGCCGGAAATACCATCCATTTGTGACTCCGTCATGTGATCGCAGGTCACCGATGGGTTGGCATGACAACCATAGATCTCCAGCAGACCTCTATGGTTGTCATAGCAAGTGAGCATTTCTGCTACATACAGGCGATCTGATTATCGCCTATATGTAGCATAGCCGATCAAACAACTGCAGCTTCTAGTCTCCCATGGAGACTATTGACACATGCAAAAAGTAAAATAAAATAAAAAATAATTTATAAAAGCGCAAATCACCCCCCTTTCGCCCCATTCAAAATAAAAAAAATCAAATATACACATATTTGGCATCACCGTGTTGAGAATCGCCCGATCTATCAATATAAAAAAAGAATTAACCCGATCGTGAAACGGCGTAACGAGAAAAAAAAGTCAAAATGCCAAAATTACCGGTATTTTGGTCGCCACAAGATTGCATTACAATGCAATAACGGTTCGATCAAAAGATCGTATCTTCACCAAAATCACTAAAAACGTCAACTCGGCACGCAAAAAATAAGCTCACACCCAACCTGAGATCACGATAAATGGAGACGTAAAGTGGTGCAATATATATTTATTTAATAGCAAACTTGGATTTTTCACCAGTTAAAAAAAAGAATCTACACATGTTTGTTGTCTATGAACTCATAATGACCTGGAGAATCATAATGACAGGTCAGTTTTAGCATTTAGTTAACATTGTAAAAAACAACTTTGGGATAGCATTTCTTTGCACTTTCACTGCACTTGGAATTTTTTCCCCTCTTTCCTGTACAAGATATGTTAAAACCCATGGTGTCGTTCAAAAGTACAACTCGTCCTTCAAAAAAACAAGCCCCTCACATGGTCATTTTGACCAAAAAATAAAAAAGCTATGGCTCTGGGAAGAAGGGGAGCAAAAAATGAAACCGCAAAAATACCTCTGGTCATTAAGAGGTTAATATTGTGGTCTTCAAAAAAATAAAATTTCTCGTTCGCCTTATTGGGGGACACAGAGACCTTGGGTGTATGCTGCTGCCACTAGGAGGCTGACACTATGCACAAAAAAAGTTAGCTCCTCCTCCGCAGTGTACACCCCACCGACCGGCAGAGAATTCCTCAGTTTAGCTTAGTGTCAGTAGGAGGTGGACACGGGTCTTTTATTAGACCCATATCTACCTCGTCGTGCGTCGTTCCTTTTCAGGTTCTACGGAGGGATACAGAGTGAAAGGTCACATCTGTACTCCCACATGGAGTCTGCAAGTACGGCGTGTACTGCCACCCCGTATCCTTGCAGTTCTCCGCGGCAGGACCAGCCAGATGGACGCCGACACCAAGACGTGCCAGCGACTCCAGGGGTCCTTGTCGCCAGTCTCCCTCCCACTCGCCTACCAGAGCCTGTCGGTTGGATGAGACGCAAAGACTTCTTCAGACAGGTAATGGATCGTGGATGGGTGAGTATTAGGCCCCGGCTTCATATTTATTTTCCTGGCTGCCCATTCCCGACGGTCACCTCTTCAATGGCACAGGGGACCCCGGTTGTAGGCGCTGCGGTCGCTCGCAGTCGCCACAAGGCTATAGGCAGCTCAATGTTGCCGGGCATCCCCCCCCCCTTTCTGGGGACAGGGAGCACAGGGTTTTTTCCCCTATTGGGAGCGACTGGCGTCTGCGGCGTCCCTCTTTTTCGGACCTCCGCGCCGACCCCCTGCTGACAGGCGGCCGCCGCAACTAATTTAGGCCCCGGCTTCAGTTCGGGCTTACCGCTGCGTCGCGGCCACGCCCCCCGCCCCTTTCTTCTAAGCGGGCTTCTCTCCCGCTCTTCCCAGGCCCTCCCACCGCCTGTCCTTCACCTGCCCAGCCTGTCATTGGCTAGAGGGCGGTGAATCATTAACCCTGCGTGGTGCTCCGCCCTTCCTCCTCTCCTAAGGCGCGCTTTTTCTCAGGACGGCGCCATTTTCCCAGCCTGTTAGCCGGGCACCAACTCCTCACTGGACATCATCTTCTCCAGCTGGTTTTTTGTCAGGAGGGCTGTCGGCCGGATTTCGCTCTGACCTGCATCCACTGACAGGTCGCAGAGCATCGCTTCTGGGGACACCGGACCGTGAGTAGCTCTGCACTGCAGACTGACCCTTCTCCGCCCTCTGTCCCCCAACCTTCCGGCATTACCTCACCTTTTCACTATGTCTAAGTCTGATCGTACCCGCTCTACCGCCCCCCCCTGCACTTTAGTCAAGTACTTTGCATGTTCTTCGTGCAATCGCAAACTTCCCTCAGGCCAGTCCACTCCCCTCTGCCTGGATTGTAGCAATCCAATTCAGCCTGACGCCGTCCAGGAGCCATCTTCGGCCCCAGGTGAGAGTGAGCCCCCCATGCCTGGCTGGGCCTCCTCGCTATCTCAATCAGTGGCAGACCTCACCAGGGTGTCTCAGTCCCTGGTGGCCGTTCTTGATAAGTTGCCCCTGGACTCTTCAGCAGGGCCAAGCAGGTCCCAAATTGTTCCATCTGAATCAGCCAGCGGTAGTCGCAAAAGACCCAGGCAAGATTCCCAGCCGGAATCCTCTCCTAGTCCCATCTCACCGCATAGCCCTTCTCACCAGCCTCCCTCTCGGGCCTCCTCTCCCGAGTCAGGGGAAGCGCTTTCGGACAGGTCATCTGAGGGGATTTTAGAGCTGGATTCAGACCAGGATGCAAGCATGAAGGTCACAGTGCAGGACCTCATTGCTGCGATCCATCATACCTTCGATATTGCTGACTCCCCTGCGAAATCCTCAGATCAGGAGGTTTCGTTCAGACGGGCAGAAACTCCCTCCAGGGTTTTTCCTTTCCATTCCCAGTTTGGGAAAATTTTTACCAAGGAAAGAGAGGATCCGACCAGACGCTTTCAAAGAGGAAAACGTCTCGGCATACTCTACCCATTTGCTAAAGAGCTCACGGACAACTGGTCGGCCTCTCCCTCGGTCGATCCGCCCGTGTCCAGGCTATCCAATAACACGGTTCTCCCGCTTTCAGTTGTGGCGTCCCTAAAGGATTCTAATGACAGGATTGTAGAATCCCTGGCGAAGTCTGCCTTTGAAGCGGCTTCAGCGGCGGTGTGTCCAATCTTTGCTTCATCCTGGACAGCAAAGACCATAACCACGTGGGCAGACGACCTTCGGCAGGGCATCTTAGATAAGGCGCAACCGGAGTATTTGGCCAATCTCGCCAATCAGATCTCCCATGCTGGGGACTATCTTCTCTCCGCTTCCTTGGATGCTGCATCCTGTGCAGTTCAGGCGTCAAGCAACGTTATTGCAATTCGACGTACAATTTGGCTAAAGGCATGGCAAGCGGACTTGTCTTCAAAAAAGTCCCTCACTAACCTGCCCTTTCAGGGGGTGCGCCTCTTTGGGTCCCAATTGGACCAGATTATTAAGGACGCCACCGGAGGCACGAGTTCACTCCTCCCTCAGTCCAAGCCTCGCAGACCCCCACTAAGGCGTCAGTTTCGACCCTTTCGGACTTTCCGCCGTTTCAATACGGCGGACAACTCCTCCAGCCAACAGAGACCGCAGGCTCGCCAGGAGAGAAAGAAAGTTTCCTTCAGACCCACTCCTTCCTGGCGACCCCACTCCTCCCAGGGCAGACCGTTCAGATCTAGATCTGGACGGTCTACTTCAGCATGACTATCATCGGGCACGCGAGGGGCCTTTCCAATTGGGAGGTCGACTTCTTTCCTTCAGGGACGTTTGGCTGGCCGCCGTGGAGGACGCCTGGGTCAGGGAGGTCGTATCCTCAGGATACAAGATAGAGTTCGTCTCTCTCCCACGGGATCGTTTCTTCGAATCCCGGCCTCCAAAGGATCCAGCCTTGATCCCGGGGTTCTCTACAGCTATCGCTGCTCTCCTCAGTTCCGGGGTGATTGTGCCCGTTCCCGAATCGGAGCGCTTCACGGGGTTCTACTCGAACCTGTTTGTAGTGCCGAAAAAAGACGGCGCAGTTCGACCCATCTTGGATCTCAAGCTGCTCAACAAGAGGGTCCGCCTTCGCCACTTCCGCATGGAGTCGCTTCGCTCGGTCATCGCCTCCATGGAGGAGCAGGAGTTCATGTGCTCAATAGACATCCAAGATGCCTATTTACATGTTCCAATTTTCTCCGGACATCAAAAGTTCCTGCGCTTTGCGATTCGACAGCACCACTACCAGTTTGTCGCACTGCCCTTCGGTCTTGCCACCGCTCCCAGAGTCTTCACGAAGATCATGGCTGCGTTGATGGCTTTGTTGAGAGTCAGAGGCCTCGTTCTTTTCCCGTACCTAGACGATATTCTGATCAAGGCTCCCTCATTCCAACAGGCTCACCAAAGTTTGTCAATCGTCCTGGACACTCTTTCCAATTTCGAGTGGATCGTCAACAGGAAAAAGTCCTGTCTGGTTCCTACCCAACGCCTGGTCTTTCTAGGTCTTCTGTTCGACACTCGTCGGTCAAGGGTCTTTCTCCCACAAGAAAAGATTCTCTCTCTGCAGCAGGAAGTACGATCGCTGCAGACCTCGCGATTCCCATCCCTCCGTACAGCCATGAGGGTCCTGGGAAAGATGGTCGCGGCGATAGAGGCAGTTCCCTTTGCCCAATTTCACGCCAGGCCTCTCCAGCAGGCCATTCTGTCGAAGTGGAACAGGTCGCCTCGGTCCCTGTATCGCCCTGTCCATCTTTCTTACCGGATCAAGCGGTCTCTCAACTGGTGGTTGTCGTCACCTCTCATTCTATCGGGTCGATCCTTCCTTCCCATTCACTGGCAGATAGTAACCACAGATGCCAGTCTCCTCGGTTGGGGTGCTGTGTTCCGCAACCACACTGTTCAGGGTCGATGGTCGGATCGGGAATCAGCGCTACCAATCAACGTTCTGGAGATTCGAGCGATCCATCTTGCTCTGGTTCACTGGGAAAGGCTCCTCAAGGGACTGCCGGTACGGATTCAGACAGACAACGCCACAGCGGTGGCATATGTCAACCGCCAAGGGGGAACACGGAGTGTTTCAGCCCTGGCGGAGGTGTCCAAGATTCTTCGTTGGGAGGAGATTTCCGTTCCGACAATTTCCGCGGTTCACATTCCCGGCGTAGACAACTGGGCCGCCGATTTTCTCAGCCGCGAGGGTCTCGCGGCGGGAGAATGGTCCCTACATCCGGAAGTGTTTCATCTGCTCTGCCTTCGGTGGGGAACCCCGGATGTAGACCTCATGGCGTCTCGCCTCAACAGGAAAGTCCCACAATTCGTGTCCAGGTCTCGGGACCCTCTGGCAGTGGGCGCCGACGCCCTGGCCGTTCCTTGGTCCCAGTTCGAACTTCCCTACCTGTTCCCTCCTCTGCCTCTTCTTCCCAAGCTGTTGAAGAAGATCAAGGCAGAAGGACTTCCGGTCATTCTCATCGCCCCGAATTGGCCCAGAAGGTCTTGGTTCGCGGACATTGTCAACCTTCTCGCGGACGCCCCCTGGAAGCTTCCAGACAGAACAGATCTGCTGTCTCAGGGTCCGATTTGCCACCCCAATTCTCGGCCGCTCAATTTAACGGCGTGGCTGTTGAGACCGAGGTTCTGAAACGAGCAGGATTTTCCGACCACGTAATTCAGACCATGATCCGAGCCAGAAAGCCATCATCTTCCAAGATTTACTACCGTACTTGGAAGGCCTATTTCACTTGGTGTGAGACCAATGACGTCGCGCCCATGTCCTTTTCGCTCCCTTCAGTCCTAGCGTTTCTTCAGGCAGGATTGGATGCGGGGCTTGCCCTCAGTTCCCTGAAGGGTCAAGTTTCGGCGCTGTCCATTCTGTTTCAGAAAACGTTGGCTTCCCGTCCTCAGGTTAAGACCTTTCTTCAGGGCGTGGCTCACACGGTCCCGCCGTACCGGGCGCCCGTGGATCCATGGGATCTTAATCTGGTTCTTGAGGTTCTGCAAGGTCCGCCCTTTGAACCCCTCAGGGATATTTCCCTTTCTCTCCTTTCTTGGAAGGTAGCCTTTCTGGTGGCCATCACCTCCGTCCGGCGCGTGTCGGAATTGGCAGCTCTGTCGTGCCGCTCTCCCTTTCTGGTTCTCCACCAGGATAAGGTAGTTCTGCGGCCTCCGCCCTCGTTTCTTCCGAAGGTGGTGTCCTTGTTTCACCTCAACGAGGATATTGTGCTACCGTCCCTTTGTCCGAATCCAACTCATCCCCGAGAGCGGTCCTTGAACAAGCTGGACCTGGTTAGGGCGGTAAGAGTCTATCTGTCTAGGACGACTTCCCTGCGAAAGACAGAGTCTCTTTTCATTATCCCTGATGGAGCGCGGAAAGGTCACCCGGCGCCAAAAGCCACCATTGCTCGCTGGATCAGATCGGCTATCCTGGAAGCCTACCGTGTTAAGCGTCGCGGAGCCCCTCCGAGTATCAGGGCCCACTCTACTCGAGCAGTGGGTGCCTCCTGGGCGGTGCGCCACAGAGCTTCCGCACTGCAGCTTTGCAAAGCTGCAACATGGTCATCGGTTCACACGTTTGTGAAATTCTACAGAGTCCACACCTACGCTTCGGCGGACGCCAGCCTAGGTAGACGGATTCTGCAGGCAGCGGTGGTGAGTCCGCTGGCCTGATGGAAGTTTGTTTCCCACCCCAGGGACTGCTTTGGGACGTCCCAAGGTCTCTGTGTCCCCCAATAAGGCGAACGAGAAAACAGGATTTTTGGGTTGCTTACCGTAAAATCTGTTTCTCGGAGCCTTCATTGGGGGACACAGCACCCTCCCATGTTTTACAGCTCCTGTTCTTACTTTGGTTGAATGGTTACAGTTGAGTTGTTTATGTTGTCAACCTATTCTGTTACTTCTCCTACTGCTTTCTCACTAACTGAGGAATTCTCTGCCGGTCGGTGGGGTGTACACTGCGGAGGAGGAGCTAACTTTTTTTTGTGCATAGTGTCAGCCTCCTAGTGGCAGCAGCATACACCCAAGGTCTCTGTGTCCCCCAATGAAGGCTCCGAGAAACAGATTTTACGGTAAGCAACCCAAAAATCCTGTTTTTCTTTCACAAAATGGTGCTGGTAGCGCATGCACAAGTAGCATCTATCGGCAAGCGATGCTCTCAATCTGCGAATGCATGACACACTGTGTTCCTTGAACCAGTGCAGGAGCGTTGCTATGTTCAGCAGCGACTATTTCCTCCTCTTCTTGTGTGCACTCCCGCACTGGTCCTCGAAGTACAGTGGGCTGCGCATGTGCAGATTGAGAGCACCGCCGGCACCATTTTGTTGAAGCAAATTTATTATTTTTTTTACCACAATATTAAATGCACAGGTGCAGTATTTAAAACAGGCAGGTTACTGATGGTTCAGTGACCTATCATTTAAGCTCAGAATGATGATCATGAGGCCAGAACACCAAAAAAGCAACCTCCACAAGCTGCCCTGGAGCATCTCATTTAACTCAAAGCTGCAAACACAGATTAAACAAGAACCACAAGATGGATTTCTTCAACCCAGGTATCATTTTAGACACGAGAGGGACGCAACCCCACACCGTGTTCACAGTCTCTAGGGGGAGTTCAGAGTGTCAACAACTCTGTCGCCTGTATCTGCAAAAAAAATTATTAGTAAAACACAACAAAAAGCAAAGGTAGAAATGGGGCTGAGAGCAGCTCCATGTCTGCCTATTACTGACATGAAGCTAAAAACAGATCAGCTTGGCTGCAGTTGGTGGGTGTATACTACTGAGAAGAAGATAACTTTTTATTGCTTAGTGTCAGCCTTCTAGTGGCAGCGGCATACACCCATGGTTTCCTGTGAAGCGATGGAGAAAAGACCAAAGCAAATGAAGAAGAAAGAAGGGCAGGATAGAAGCAGTGCTGATACACTGTATGAGCAGGGAAAAACTGCAGCATCCAGCCTATAATCCTGGGAAAAACTCTCCCAGAAGTAAAAAATATGTAAACTTAGGATCCGGCATCAACCTGTATAACATGGGGTTTGAAAATGAAGGAATGAAAATTGCAGACTGAGGAATCCCCCTCTAGCCTACAAGTCCATCTGAAAAGATTTCATCACAAATGTGATTGAGAAAAATCACCACCTCTCCCACCTCCTAAAAGACGTACGTGCACCAACTGCACCGTTGAAACTGGTGGCAGAAGGATGTCAAATTATGAATGCATAAAACGTCACAACGCGATCTGCCTGTCCTGTGCAAATATAATCTGCCAGACTTGCTTTTCTAAGTGTAAGTGTGTTTCTTTTGCTGAACATGTAACCTCTGAATCCAAGTGAATAGTAATCAAGTAGCATCTTAAGTGCATTACCATAAGTTCCTTTGTTTTTGTTTTTTTCCCTCCTAATTTTAATGTTTAGTGATGGTCATGAAAACTAGAGGCTATTTGGCAGTAGTTTTTTTGGCATCCAATTTTGTGTACATTCATATGAAGGTCGCTGATTTACTTTTCAAGTCTTGAAATTGCGATAATTAGATATTGTAGGTGGTTTTAGAACCTGCGCCTGTCAGGCGCACTGCGGTTTAGCTTCTATATGCTCTCCCTGGTGCACACATTGGAGCCTATGCACAGGGTGGCCACGTAGTCATAGTATCACTAGGTGGCACTTTACTTTGTTGTTTACATACAGCTACATATATTATTGCCTTATACTACAGGCTCTGGGTGCAGAAATGATGCTAATAATGTTTGTGTTAAGAAGAAAAAAACTTTGCTGTTTGTTATAAATCTATAATTTTACAGGATATCATGGATATGGAATAAGTAATTTAATTTTTTTTTTTGTGTAAGGATACAGATCATGCAGTGGCCGTATCTTCTCCAACGAAGAAAAGAAAAGCCCCAGATTGGAATGCTGACTTGTCCCCTAAGAGAGCTTACCCCTCAGGCGCAACCCAGAAGCCAAAATGTTTGTCGGACTGTGAAGTGGACCAGCCTTCATTGACTGATGAACCTCAGAGCAGCAGCCAGACTAGTAGTGTGCAAGACCTTGCTCCTCTGCAGCATTCCAAGTAAGTGTATGGTCTGCTGATTAAAGGGGTTTTCAGGGCAAATGATTATTAAAGCATTGTAAAACTTATGATAAATGTAAGAAACTCCATAATTTACTTGCTGTTAAAATTTTGCTTTGTTCCTGAGCTGTAATATTCAGTAGCTCTGTGCTTCCTGCTATAGTCCATTCAAAGCACAGACTAGAGAGCAGTCCTGTCTGTGCTTTGACTGGCTCAGCCGGCAGCTCTGCAGTGAGCTCTGAATGGGGATGTCATGCGGGTGTGGCCTGTGATTTTCAGCAGAAGGCAGAGGGAGAACCGAGATAATGCAGGCTCCCCCCCCCCTCCCCCCGATGTAACCTGAAAGCTAAGAACGACAAGTTAGATTATACTCACCCAGGGGCGGTACGGGTCCGATGGGTGACGCGGTCCGGCGCCTCCCATCTTCTAGCGATGATGTCCTCCTCTTTGCTTCCCATCGCGGCTACAGCGCAGGCTTACTGCTCTGCCCTGTTGAGGGCAGAGCAGAGTACTGAAGTGCGCAGGCGCCGGACCTCTCTGACCTGGGTGAGTATAATCTAAAGGCCCCGTTACACACAACGATGTCCCAGCGATCCCACCAACGATCCGACTTGGATGGGATCGCTGGGACATAGTTAGACAGGCTCACCAGCGATCAGGACCAGCGAGCAAGCTGGTATCTAGGGTAAACAGCGGGTATCCAAGAGCCGCGCGGCTCATAGTTACCCGCTGTTTACCCTAGATACCAGCTCCCAGCGTTGCAGATCGTTGGTCTCCTGTTGCCACACGCAGCGATGCGCGCTGGCCAGCGGGAGACCAACCATCATAAAATGGCCCAGGACGATCCTGCACGATCAGCGATACCCGGCGGGGAGGCCGGTCGCTGATGGATGTCACACACAGCGAGATCGCTGAAGAGATTGCTGATGCGTCACAAAATCAGCGATCTCACTAGCGATCTCGCTGTGTGTGATGGGGCCCTAAGTCGTTTTTCTTTCAGGTTACATTGGGGACTTATCTACAGCATTACAGAATGCTGTAGATAAGCCCCTGATGGCGGTGGCCGCATCTTATATGCAAAAAAATAGGTGACAGATTCCCTTTAACTAGAGCTGAAGGTGCTGGGCATTCCAGAGTGCTAGGTTACATTACAATAAATGACTGCAGTACATTACATGATTTTTCTGAGTCAGCCAATGTCCGCACATGTAACTTTCCTGACTGCAGTATTACAATATACTAGGTGAAGTGGGAGAAATGGTGGGAAAGAAAAACACTGCATGCAACAATTTATCTAGCTTGAGACTGTATAGGAGTCTCTAGATGGTGCTTTTTCGATAAAGTACTACCACCATCTCTACATTGTGCTTTGTAGGCAGCTACTGAGGATGAGTGTTCGCTATGGGACAGATACCGATCTGCCTCTTGGAGTAATATTGTCCAGAGGATGTAGAACATATTATACATTAGGCAGAAGCCTAATGTTAACTCACTCTGATATGGGGACTGGTG
This sequence comes from Dendrobates tinctorius, assembly GCF_039654945.1. Taxonomy (NCBI): domain Eukaryota; kingdom Metazoa; phylum Chordata; class Amphibia; order Anura; family Dendrobatidae; genus Dendrobates; species Dendrobates tinctorius. The sequence goes on from NW_027361751.1 coordinate 1,303,643, forward strand.
GGTTAGGCTCTCCTAAAGTCCATTTTGTCCTTTTTATAAGTGATTTAGCAGAAGAAGAGAACTTGCCCACTCTCCGTTTCAGGAGACCATAAAGCGGACATTATGCCAGAGCTGTTTTAATCTTGTAGATTAAGTGAAGTGATCTTAATTTGTGTACAGCTCAGTATTTTATTTGTGTAAAAACTAATTGAAATTCTTTTTATTTGACTTAAAAGATTTGGGAGGCCTTTGAGGAAATTGTCCACACCGCCTTTGGCGTCACCCAAATCTGAAAATTCATCAGATCATCCTGTGCGCAATGTTAAGCCAAGCACAACTAAAGTGTCAAAACCTTTGACCACCAAGAGCAAAGGGAAGACCACTCTTGTGAAGATCAGGGCTACGCAGCAGGAAGATGATGAGGAAGAAGATGGAGACCTAGGGTTTGAGGATGAGAATTATGATCTTTCACCCGATATGCAGAACCAGGCTCCTGTATTTATTCCCTTCCATCTAAGGTCACCTAAGCCAGTTCCAGCTGAGGTAGAAGAGACCGTGGAAGAGGTACACACCGTTTACCTGTTATTAGCCATTTCAGGATTAAGCTGAAAAATAATTGGGGTGTTCTTTTATGGGGTTTCTACGAGGAAGAAAAATTGTTCGCTCCCATTGTGGAAGTGTTGCACTCTGGAAAACCCTTAAAACAGCGATTGAGTTAGCAGAGTGACACTGATGACATCACATCTAACAGATGTGTAGGTGACCTGTTCTGTTGAATAGGACAGGTGCCGTATCCTGAGAATCTGTAGGTGGGATGTCACCAGCAGTACTCCCCTCTCAATGCAGAAATGGCCCATTGCTCATATATCTTCCAATTTCGGGATCTCCAGTTTTCTATTGTATATTCTGATGATATTTTTATATTTTTCGTTTTTCAATCTAAAACAGCTTGAAATACCAGTGGATTTGGAAAATGGCATGAGCCAGGATTTGGAAACCTCTCTCTTTCAGCATGTAAGTATCCATGACATGGCCTTACAGAACAATGCAAAACAACCGTTGTACTAATTTGCACTGGCTCATTGTGAATGTAGGAAACGATTAAAACAGATTTGTCGCCAGATTTCACAAATGCAAACTGCATATATTGCTAAATACATGTTAGACTTTTAGAGGCTGGTGTACCCACTAGGTAGTTTGAGTGTCCCTGATGAGGTTAATGGTGCTGGTGATTGTAGAGTGGCCTGTTTGTTAAACTGGCCATACTCCTAAGGCAATGGGCTCCAGTCTGAACAGGAGTCGCACTTAGAGGTGAAGCCTCTTCTAGGGCTTAGACTGGGGTTGTCCAATTAAAAATAGGTAACTTTTTAACAATCTCACATTGTTTCATCTCTAGGTTGTGGATCCTCAAGGACATGCAGATAAGAAAGGTAAATATTCAACTGTTAAAAGCATGTAAAGGGCCTGTCACACTAAGCGATATCGCTAGCAATATCGCTGTAACATCACTGGTTTTTGTGACGTAGCAGCGATATTGCTAGCGATATCGCTATGTCTGATATTTACCTCCGACCGGCTCCCCCGCTGGTTATTGCTGATCGCGCGAGAACGTCCTGGACCGTTTCTCGTCGTCAGCTTCCTGTGGCGCCTACAAGCGACGCGTGGACGCGGGCGGGAGGACGTCAGGATCGCCGCATCTGACAGGTAACGACCCCCGACCGCTGCTACATCGCTGGTCGGGATCGCTGGTGCATCGCTAAGTGTGACAGTACCTTAAGGCAATGATGAAAGGCTTTTTTTCATGTTTCTTATATATAGTTTTTAGAATAGAAACTTTCCTAGACATAACTCTAGACACGCCTGGAGTCGAGAACGCAGACTTGTGATTTGACACTTTCATTCACATTGATGTTCCGTGTTTATGAATGGTTTTACAGGTCAATGTGATGGAAGCACAGAAGCAGCAATGACCCTGATATCAATGGGCAGTTCTGTCTACAAGCCTAACATAGGTACGTGTGTTGCTGGCATAGTGTGCGCTTTATTAGTTTTAACAATCGTGCAATACTTTACAAACCTCATACATGTAGTGGTTGTGCTGGTTGTGGCGGTGCTGGTTGTGGTCTGAACAAAAGGGTCAAGGAGTGTCTGTCTTTCATTTAGAAATTTATTTTTTTATGTCCGTTTTTGCTATTCGTCATCAAAAGCTTCATGTGTTTCATTTTCTAGTAAAGACATGTCTGTAATACGGATTACATTGATGCCCTTGGTGACAAAATCCGCTTTTATTGTTCATTAAAAGCCATTTGAAGTTTTCTGCTAATGACAATTGCGTATTAATTTACCAGAGGCGCATGCATGGCTTATAAGTCTCCTCACTTTGATATACCAGGCTTGGCTTATCACTCTCCACACGGAGAATCGCCTGTCACCATGTAATGTGGTACGTTGTGCCTGTTCCAAAATAAAATGGAAAAACCAGGTACCTACAGGAGAGAGTCATACAGACACACACTTTTATGTGTTTAACCCCTTCACCCCCAAGGGTGGTTTGCACGTTCATGACCGGGCCAATTTTTACAATTCTGACCACTGTACCTTTATGAGGTCATAACTCTCGAACGCTTCCATGGATCCTGGTGATTCTGACATTGTTTTCTCGTGACATATTGTACTTCATGTTAGTGGTAAAATTTCATTCAAATAACTTGCGTTTATTTGTGAGAAAAACGGAAATTTGGCGAAAATTTTGAAAATTTTGTAATTTTCCAACTTTGAATTTTTATGCCCTTAAATCACAGAGATACGGCACACAAAAAACTTGATAACTAACATTTCCCACATGTTTACTTTACATCAGCACAATTTTGGAACCAAAATTTTTTTTTGTTAGGAAGTTATAAGGGTTAAAAGTTGACCAGCGATTTCTCATTTTTACAACACCATTTTATTTTTAGGACGACATCACATTTGAAGCCACTTTGAGGGGTCTATATGATAGAAAATACCCAAAAGTGACACCATTCTAAAAACTGCACCCCTTAAGGTGCTCAAAACCACATTCAAGAAGTTTATTAACCCTTTAGGTGCGTCACAGGAATTTTTTTGAATATTTAAAAAAAAAATGAACATCTAACTTTTTTTCATAAAAAAAATACTTCAGGTTCAATTTTTTTTTATTTTACCAAGGGTAACAGGAGAAATTGAACTGCAAAAGTTATTGTGCAATTTGTCCTGAGTACGCAGATACCTGATATGTGGGGGGGAACGACTGTTTCGGCGCATGGCAGAGCTCAGAATGGAAGGAGCGCCGTTTGACTTTTTCAATGCAAAATTGGCTGGAATTCAGATTGGACGCCATGTCACGTTTGGAGAGTCCCTGATGTACCTAAACAGTGGAAACCCCCTACAAGTGACCCCATTTTGGAAACTAGACCCCCCAAGGAACTTATCTAGATATGTGGTGAGAACTTTGAACCCACAAGGGCTTTACAGAAGTTTATAACGTACAGCGGTACAATTAAAAAATCATATTTTTTCCACAAAAATGATCTTTTCACCCCAATTTTTATTTTCCCAAGGGTAATAGGACCCTAAAAGTTATTGTGCAATTTGTCCTGAGTACGCTGATACCCCACATGTGGGGGTAAACCACTATTTGGGCGCATGGCAGAGCTCGGAAGGGAAGCAGCGCCATTTGACGTTTTTGGCTGGAATTGAGATCGGACACCATGTCGCGTTTGGAAAACCCCTGATGTACCAAAACAGTGGAAACCCCCCACAAATGACACCATTTTGGAAACTAGACCCCCTAAGGAACTTATCTAGATGTGTGGTGAGAACTTTGAACCCCCATGGGCTTCACAGAAGTTTATAACATAAAGCCATACAATTAAAAAATCATATTTTTTCCACAAAAATGATCTTTTCACCCTCAATTCTTATTTTTCCAAGGGTAACAGGACCCTAAAAGTTATTGTGCAATTTGTCCTGAGTACGCTGATACCCCACATGTGGGGGTAAACCACTATTTGGGCGCATGGCAGAGCTCGGAAGGGAAGCAGCGCCATTTGACGTTTTTGGCTGGAATTGAGATCGGACACCATGTCGCGTTTGGAAAACTCCTGATGTACCAAAACAGTGGAACCCCCCCACAAATGACACCATTTTGGAAAATAGACCCCCTAAGGAACTTATCTAGATGTGTGGTGAGCACTTTGACCCCCCCAGTGCTTCACAGAAGTTTACAACGCCCGGGCGTGAAAATAAAAAATTCGTATTTTTTCCACAAACATGATCTTTTAGTCACCATTTTTTTTATTTTCCCAAGGGTACCAGGAGAAATTGGACCCCAAAAGTTGTTGTCCAATTTGTCCTGAGTATGCTGATACCCCATATGTGGGAGAAAACTACTGTATGGGCACACGTCGGGGCTCGGAAGGGAAGTAGTGACGTTTTGGAATGCAGACTTTAATGGAATGGTCTGCGGGTGTCATATTGCCTTTGGAGAGCCCCTAATGTACCTAAACAGTGGAAACCCCCACAAATGACACCATTTTGTAAACTAGACCCCCCAAGGAACTTATCTAGATGTGTGGTGAGCACTTTGACCCCCCCAGTGCTTCACAGAAGTTTACAACGCCCGGGCGTGAAAATAAAAAATTCGTATTTTTTCCACAAACATGATCTTTTAGTCACCATTTTTTTATTTTCCCAAGGGTACCAGGAGAAATTGGACCCCAAAAGTTGTTGTCCAATTTGTCCTGAGTACGCTGACACCCCATATGTGGGAGAAAACTACTGTATGGACACACGTCGGGGCTCGGAAGGGAAGCAGTGACGTTTTGGAATGCAGACTTTGATGGAATGGTCTGCGGGTGTCATGTGCGTTTGGAGAGCCCCTGATGTACCTAAACTATTGAAACTCCCCACAAGTGACCCCTTTTTGGACACTAGACCCCCCACGGAACTTATCTAGATGTGTGGTGAGCACTTTGAACCCCCAAGTGCTTCACAGAAGTTTATAACACTCGGACGTGAAAATAAAAAAATCATTTTTTTCCACAAAAATGATATTTTTGCCCCCAATTTTTTATTTTCCTAAGGGTAACAGGAGAAATTGGACCCCAAAAATTGTTTTGCAATTTGTCCTGAGTAGGCTGATACCCTACATGTGGGGGTAAAACACTGTTTGGGCGCATAGCAGAGCTTGGAAGGGAAGGAGCACCATTTGACTCTTTCAACTCAGAATTGGCTGGAATTGAGATCAGACGCCATGTTGCATTTGGAGAGCCCCTGATGTGCCCAAACAGTGGAAACCCCCAATTCTAACTCCAACCCGAACCCCAACACGCCCCTAACCCTAGCCCTAACCCTAGCCCTAACCCTACCCCAACACACCCCTAGCCCTAACCCTAATGGAAAAATGGAAATAAATACATTTTTTTTTATTTTATTATTTTTCCCTAACTAAGGGGGTGATAACGGGGGGGTTTGATTTACTATATATGGCGGTTTTTATGTTTGGCGGCTGTCGCACGCTAAAAGACGCTTTTTATTGTAAAAATAGTTTTTGCATCACCACATATTGAGAGCTATAATTTTTCCGTATTTTGACCCACCGAGTCATGTGAGGTCTTATTTTTTGCGGGACGAGTTGACGTTTTTATTGGTACCATTTTCGGGCACGCAAAATTTTTTGATCGCTTTTTATTCCGGTTTTTGGGACGCAGAATGAACAAAAACCAGCGTTTCATGAATTTCTTTTGGGGGGGGTGCGTTTACACCGTTCCGCGTGCGGTAAAATTGATAAAGCGGTTTTATTCTTCGGGTCAGTACGGTTACAGCGATACCTCATTTAGGTCGTTTTTTTATGTTTTTGTCAGTTTTATGCAATGAAAACTATTTTATATAAAAAATAATTATTTTTGCATCGCTTTATTCTGCGAGTTATAACTTTTTTATTTTTTTGCTGATGATGCTGTGTGGCGGCTTGTTTTTTGCGGGACAAGATGACGTTTTCAGCGGTACCATGGATATTTATATGCGTCTTTTTGATCGCGCGTTATTGCACTTTTTGTTTGGCGGTATGATAATAAATCATTATTTTTTGCTTCGTTTTTTATTTTTATTTTTTAAGGGGTTCGCTAAAGGGGTTAACTAATGGGACAGTTTTATAGGGCAGGTCGTTACGGACGCGGCGATACCTAATGTGTACTTTTATTTTGGTTTTTTTTATTATTTTCAAAAAATGAATTGGGGAATATTTTTTTTTTTTTTTTTTACTAATTTATTTGGCGATTTTTTTAAATTTATTTTTACACTTTTTTTTAATTTTTTTTTACTTTATTACATAGTCCCAGGTGGGACATCACTGTCCTGTGACAGATCGCTGATCTGTCACATCACAGATCACTGTGACAGATCAGCAATCTGTCACAGGCAGTGCACAAGGCTTCCTCATGCCTGCGCTTTGCAGGCACTGAGGAAGCCAGCTTCCTCAGGCGCCCGAAGGACCCCGTCGCCATCTTGGATCCGGGGGCCTGGAGGAAAGGAGTCCCCCGCAGCAGCGCTGCACATTGCGCTGCCGTGGGGGGCTCAGGGAAGCACGGAGGGAGCCCCCTCCCTGCCGATGCTTCCCTTTAACCCCCGGTACACCGCGATCATGTTTGATCGCGGTGTGCAAGGGGTTAACGTGTCGGGGGCGGTCCGTGACCGCCCCTGACACATTGTGCCGGGTGTCAGCTGTGATAATCAGCTGACACCCGGCCGCGATCAGCGGCGCTCACCACGTGGGCGCCGCTGATCGCGGTAGACGTACTATCCCGTCCACGGTCATACGGGCCCGGGTACCGTGGACGGGATAGTACGTCGGATGTCAGGAAGGGGTTAAGCAGACCTCTCTTTATTGCATCATCGGTCAGTGTTTATATAGGTTTTCACTGGACATACATTGGAGCGATATTATTGGCTAAACTTCTCTCTACATATGTACGTGTCATTGGCTCAAGTCAAAAATTACACCCACCTTTAGGGTCTAGGTGTGGCTCTCACTTCTTTACTATCTCTAAGGGTCCCGTTTCACTTAGCGATGCACCAGCGATCCCGACAATGATACGACCTGGTAAGGATCGCTGGTGTGTCGCTAAAAGATCGCTAGTAAGCTGCCAAACAGGCAGATCTCTTAAGCGATGCAGCAACCATCCAGCGATCCTCGGTGGTCATTGGTACCTTGTCACACATCAGCGATTCTGAATGATTCCAGCCTGCGTCCCTGAGTTCTGCGTCGCCAACGAGGTCACTCATCGGGTCAATCACAGCGATGCATATGCTGGCCAGCGGGACGCCGACGACGAAAAATGTCCCGGGACATTCAAGCACGATCAGCGATTACCGGGGGGGTGCCGTCGCTGCTGCGTGTCACATGTAACGAGATCGCTGTTGCGTCACAAAATCGGTGACGCTTCAGCGATCTCGCTATGTGAGAAGGGGGCTTTAGTTCCGTTAGAAAAATAAATTCCTGAGAGTGCTTATCTCAAAACAAACACAGACTCCATTTTGGAAAGCAAGGGGATGGATGTAGAATAGCCAAAGTAGAGCCAGAAAAGATAAATAAATCCTGCTCTCACACCCCTTAGCCCCATTGCTCCTAATAAAAGTCTATTGTATAGGGAAAGAAACACACATTTCATCAATATCTGTAAACTCTCAATGGACAGAAGTCTTCGTGAAATTGCATCTGCTTCGTTCGTAAATTTTCTGCACAAAAAAACAGCAGGAAAGTGTAGAACATATATATGCGAGAGACGCAATATTACATACGTAGTATCTTTAATGCTGTTTTGCCTATCATACTAAGATGAGCAAGGCCTTTGAATGTCTCAAGATGACCACAAATGTCGGTGGGATAAGAAATCTTTCACTTATGCAAGTGCAAGACAGTTTTCATGTCTTTTTTGACCCGCTGCAAACCTTATTTCTTTCTAGAGGAATTTCTGAGTCCTGATCAATGCACAGAAAGTGACCCATCCAGGAATACACAACAATGTAACCAAGGACCCCTCACAAGTCCAAAACTGCCGTCCCCTCCATCCAGCCCTCATGATGATAAATGTGCTGTGGAGAACTGTGTTACAGTAGTAGATCCAAGGTTGGAAACTTATAATTTTGCTTTTTTTAATCTTAACCACATTAGATGGCTACAATCTCCTAATATTTTTATTTTTACTTCCTTGTGTAGAATTGTGGAAGATCCTCACTGTTCCTCCAATCCAGGGGACCATCCAATACATGATAGCTTGGCATTGCCAGTACAGCAGGTAACTGGATGGCTGGTATTGTAGTTGCTGAAACAAATGGCAGACTTTTTTTGCTGTTTTTTTTATGCAACGCTGGTGGGTCCTCAAGGATCTGTATTGTTAACTAAGATATGTAAGCATTTAGCTTATATTGTTTTAATTGTGATTTTTGTTTGTTACATGTGTAGATGAGTTACCCCGTCATGGAAGGGGATGCTGATGTTCTGCTCGGAGATTATAGTTCTCAACACGTCGGTGTGTCTGGTACGTTGATGCTCTGTTCCGTTTTGTAACGCTACTTATACACAATGGCATCTTCATCCATAAATATACTGCCGATGGCAAAGCGGGGTTAAGTGGACGTAAAAATTACCTGGGTTCCCTCTTTGAGTACCAATGTGGCCGTGTTGGTGGAAACACACTGTGCAGCGCTAAACTGCGACACTACTGTGTGATCACTGCTGTTCATGAGCCGTACTGGCCGATCCGAGAGTAGGGAGACCATCCCATACTATTATAAAGACTTCACTGGATGTGACGGCTCAGGAGACCACATAGGAGAACAGATCCAGGGTTGGAACCTGCGTTACACATTTATGGTTTATTTAGGAGGAAGGGGAACTGAGAACATACGTTATCTCCATAGTAAAGCCCCCCTAATAGCTTTACGCATAGAATATTACCTCATCCATAATCACACCTATTTTTTTTAAGCAATGTCTGAGCATCTCCATTTTTACAGTTGAATCATATTACGATTGTTACTCCATTATCTAAATGTTTCACTTGTTTGCTTGTCTTTACAGATTGCCTCATAGGAGAACAAAACTCTGGAGAGGAAGCCACGTTTATTCTGACGCTGGTGGAAATTCCCATTGAAGATGATTATGTCTATTCTTGTGATTCCAACGTGGCAGAAAGTCTCCCGGCTCCTGTAATGATCAGTTCAGCCTCTGCTGAAGCGCTTACAGAGACTCTAAATCCAAGGTGAGGTAATGGTGATGTATAACCATGCTTAAACTCCCCATACATAAGACAAGTGTCAGCCCATCATTCGTCCGGCAGCTATATTTTCTCAGCTCTCCCTTACACAGGAGTGCACGATTGTTCTCTATGAGACAGACCCGGCCAGACTCTTCTGTCACAGGGGACTTATTTCTCCAAGAGCAAAAGGATCGGCAGACCGAACTCATACATGCTGGATCCTATTCTTCCCTGAGGAAAGAGTGGGGAGGCCTTCAAACAGATTAGACTTGCTCGGGCCCACTGTTAATGATAATTTAAGCTGGCATTAGCCTATTGAGTAAAAGCCCTCCTGTCGAGGCCGACATATTATTGTTCTTTTTCTCCCTTACATAGTGTGGAGACTGTATCACATGAGCTTCCTACCGTCGACCAGGAAGACCCAGATCCGGGGTTAGGCTTGACTTTAAGAAAGAGAAGTGCGCAGTGCATGGAAGGTGGAGACCTTCCTCTACTACCAAAGAAACCCAGTGTTTCAGAGGTAACATTATATTGTGTTTGGGTCTAGTTCTATTTTTCGAATACAGATTACATGATATAAAAACATAATTGTGAATAATTCCCATTGTGCTTGACATACATCTGCGTGTTGATTAGTTTCCTATTGTATTCAGGGCTTCAAATTCTTTCTGTTTCTACAGCGACTTACTAATAAAACAGTATGTACTTAGTTCTGACAGCCATCATGGCTCCTGACTGCTGACAGTTTGGCCTCTCACTCCTGCAGGCCATCCCTACCCTCTATAGCAGCACAAATGGATTAATTCTAGACTAAATTCACAAAATTAATTATTGAGTCTGAACGTATCTAAAGCCCAGAGTAAAGACTTTTCAGTGCTCATAGCAGACCTTTTCACTTCCTCATTCCTGGATACCTCTTCAGCTTGGGCTCACTGTACAAAGAGTCTAAGGGCCCCGTCACACATGGCTATCTCGCCAGCGAGATCGCTATGTGAGACCGCGATCAGCGACCGGCCCCGCTGCCGGTATCGCTGATCGCTCTTGGAAAGCCCTGGACATTTCTTTGATCGCTGGTCTCCCGCTGGCCAGTACGCATCGCTGCGTGTGACAGGCGGGAGACCAGCGATCAGCTGGTAACTAAGGTACACATCGGGTATCTAAGGGACGTGCGTCACTTAGAAACCCGATGTGTACCTTAGTTATCAGTGCGCTGATGCAGGGAGCTGGTAACTAAGGTACACATTGGGTTTCTAAGTGACGCACTTCCCTTAGATACCCGATGTGTACCTTAGTTACCAGCTCCCTGCATCAGCGCGCTGGTAACTAATGTACACAGTGACGCCGCGCGGTCGGCGTCGCTGTGCTGATCGCTGGTGAAGCTGTCTGTTTGACAGCTCACCAGCGATCATGTAGTGACTCGCCAGCGATCCTGACCCGTTGATATCGTTGTCTGGATCGCTGGTGAGTCGCTTTGTGTGACGGGGCCTTAAGGCTGACAGTCAAGATGTTGTCTTGATGCCGGGTGAGAAGCTGCATTGACCTGAGGTGAAAATGATCCTAGAGTCTTCAAAGATGACATCAAATTAATGAAAACAGTATTTGTTTGGATATAGGGAAATAGCCCCCATTGCCCTTCCAAATCTACCCATGTTGTGCATCAATGTTTCTGGCTTGTTTATTATTACATTTGCTGTTTATTGAGATAAGTGTCTTAACTTTTTCTTTTTATTATTCTTTGTAGCAAGTAACTGATCCAAAAATCAAAAGAGCAGGTAACTATTTAATAAGTAGAACTATCTTATTCTTTCATGTGTATGTCTTTATTTGCTTACTGTGTGCTTCCATTTGCTTTGCCGTGCAGTTCTCAGGCTGTTCTATTTTACAGTTAAAGGGGTTATCTCATATCCGAAAATGTTTCCTGTTATGGACAGGGAAAGTTCCCAGGGTCCAGTTTGTTATTCAACCAACTGTACATGAATAAAAAATAAATAAATTTTAACCACCCCATTAAGGGGAATTTGTCAATAGGATTAACCCTCCTAAGCCATCTCTGAGCCTATAGGTCATAAAATATGTATAGAAGATCTACCGGCCCTGAGAATCTGCCTCTACAGCTTATTTTAAATGAAAGGAGGTTTTGCTAGTGTGTGACATGTAATGACTGACAGTCTGCTCTCCTGATCTACATGTCTCACACTGGAAATGCCCCCTTTCATTTAAAATAAGCTCTGGAGGCAGATTCTAAAGGAGATCTATATTGGTCTTTTCTGTGATAACATACGTATGTGAAACCTGGACGATAAAGAAACCAGACAGAAGAAGAATTATCGCCTCCAAAATGTGGTGCTGGAGATGGATGCTATCAATCCAATGGATGGTAAGAAGGACAAACAAATTAATTCTGGAAGAAATCTAGCCCATGTCACTTGAAGCAAGGATCACCAAGCTACGACTTGCCTACTTTGGACACATCATACAAAGCGCGCAATCCCTGGAGAAGGGCATCATGTTCGAAAGAATAGAAGAGACAAGGAGAAGAGGAAGACCAGCAACTCAACTCCCAGATGACTGGAGAAGAGCAAATGTTGTTCCTATCTTCAAAAAGGGGAAGAAGGTGGACCCAGGCAACTATAGGCTGGTGAGTCTGACTTCTATACCAGGAAAGATCTTTGAACAAATTGTTAAACAACATGTATGTAAGTACCTGGATAAGAATGAAGTGATTAAACAGAGTCAGCATGGGTTTGTAACTAATAAATCAGGTCAAACTAACTTAATTTCCTTCTATGACAGAATCACTGATTGGTTGGATCAGGGAAATGCTGTAGATATAGTATATCTTGACTTCAGCAAAGCATTTGACAATGTATCTCACACAATCGTTATTGAAAAAATGGCTAAGTATGGAATGGACAAGGCAACTGTTAGGTGGATTCATAACTGGCTTAGTGATCGGACCCAAAGAGTGGTCGTAAATGGCCTCACATCCAGTTGAAAGAATGTCTCAAGTGGGGTACCACAGGGCTCTCTCCTGGGACCTGTATTGTTCAACATCTTTATCAATGATTTAGATGAAGGAATTGAGGGTAAACTGATTAAATTTGCTGATGACACAAAGCTAGGAGGGATAGCTAATACTACAGAAGAGAGAGGATTCAAAAAGATATAAATAAACTGGAGAAGTGGGCAGCAACTAACAGAATGGTTTTTAACAGGGAAAAATGCAAAGTACTACATCTGGGCAATAAAAATGAAAAAAGCATATACAAAATGGGAGGAATAGGGCTAAGCAACAGCACATGTGAAAAAGACTTGGGTATACTAATTGTTCACAGACTGAATGAGTCAACAGTGTGATGCAGCAGCAAAAAAGGCAAATGCAATTCAAGGATGTATTAACAGAAGCATACAGTCTAGATCACGTGAAGTCATTATTGCCCTCTACTCCTCTTTGGTCAGACCTCATCTGGAATACTGTGTCCAGTTTTGGGCGCCACATTTTAAAAAAGACATCAACAAACTGGAGCAAGTTCAGAAAAGAGTGACCAGAATGGTGACCGGTCTGCAAACCCTGTCTTATGAGGAAAGGTTGCATGATTTGGGAATGTTTAGCTTGCAGAAGAGAAGACTGAGAGGAGAGTTAATAGCTGTCTACAAATATCTCAAGGGCTGTCACATTGTAGAAGGATCAACTTTATTCTCATTTGCACAAGGAAAGACTAGAAGCAATGGGATGAAACTGAATGGGAGGAGACACAGATTAGATATTAGAAAAAACTACTTGACAGAGTGACCGATGAGTGGAACAGGCTGCCACGAGAAGTGGTAAGTTCTCCTTCAATAGAAGTCTTCAAACAGAGGCTGGACAGACATGTGTCAGGGATGATTTAGCGAATCCTGCTTTGAGCAGGGGGTTGGACCAGATGGCCCAGGAGGAGGTCCCTTCCAACTCTACGATTCTATGATTCTATTCTTTGATTCAATGGCTTGGTACAATCTAGATAACATTGGAGAATACCTTGGTGGGCCTATCTTAGGCATGCAGAAGATCGATATTCCCACAGATCGTTCATCCATCAAGTTGCCATGGCTCAAGATTGAAAAAAAGTCCGCCCATAGATCTTTAAAAGCTAATTGAATATTAAGAACATATTTGTAAGGAGATCAGTCTTTGTTACTTACATGTCTCATTGCTAACTCATTCTTTTATGGTATATGATCTTTGGAGGCAGATTATCAAAGAGATCTATGTCCGGACCATAGTCCTGGACAGCTCATTTACATAAAAAAATGGAACACTCTTGAATAAAATATCAGATTGCAGATGTCAAATTATCATTTTATTCAGCTTCCTATGACAGACATGCCCATACATATAGACTGCTTAGGATGGTTGATCCTACTGACAGATTCCATTTAGAAGGATAACAGTTGATTTGGGAAAGCAGCCATGTTGTTCTAATCTATTCTGATGGTGTCCATTCATTGGGCTAATATCAGCCACAAAAAATTATTATTATTTATAACTGGTCAAGAGGCTGAATTATTACTTTTTAAACAAGAACTTCCTTATTTTTAATTCCCCAATTATTTTTTTTAGCTCATCTTACTTTACTGATCCAATGATTGTCAGTAATTTCAATCATTTTGTCAGCTCCTGATATCTCTTTCATGTATATTTTTCAGCTGTGGAAGGGGATGGTGATGGAAAAGTTGCACATGAGGTTTCAGATACTGAGCCCGTGCCAGACATTTCTCCAGTCGGCGTCACTTCTGTAATATCAGGACCCTCTAACTGGCCAGTAGCTAGGACCAGCGGTATTGTTCCTGTGGAGGTGCCTGGAATGTCGATTACTGATCCATTAGACAGAAATTTGCCTTTGGCATATGCAAATCCAATAATGACTTCTAAAACCACATTGAAAAGGTTCGTGTGCCACCCGCCGATCCTGTGTAATACAGAGTATGTCTACAGCGATATGCTGGGATATCTCCAGCGTAAGCACATATTGCCTCGTTCTTCTCTATTCATATTGTATTATAAACCGCAGTGATCATGCTTTCTGATAGCGCGCTCTCTCTCTCTCTGTATGTATGTATGTATGTATATATATATATATATATATACACATATATACACATACACACACTGTGGTGGTACATGTACTGCACAGGCAGAAAGAAGATGTTCCCGCTCACTTACGGGACGAGGCCCAGGAGGGTTGTCTGGGCCTTGAAGCTAGTACAATAGTGGATACATCCAGGAATTAAACTACTAGTGATAAGTGAACATGCTCAGATAAGGCGTTATCAGAGTATGTTCGTGTGATAACCGAGTGTCTTTGATGTGCTCAAAAATATATATGTTCAAGTCCCCATGGTTGCATGTCTCACGGCTGCAAGATAGCCACAATACGTGCAGGGATTACCTACCAAACAGGCAATCCCTGCATGTGTTGCTGCTAACAGCCCCGAGACATGCAGCCGTAGCAACTCGAACATATATATATTGAGCACGCCGAAGACACTCGGTTAGCACACGAGCATACTCTGATAACGCCTTATCTGAGCACATTCACTTATCACTATCCATTATTGCTTCCATGAACTAGGCCATATTTTTCCTGACATTCGTAACTTTTTCTTGCGTTTTTCAGACCTGGTAGAAAGCCATTGGGATTTTTATCTTTGGTTTGCAAAGAAAAACAGTTGAAAAAAACAAAAGAAAATCGAAAGAAGAAAAATCTACCAAAAACAAAACGTAGAAAGATTTCTCCTACAGTTCATGGTCGACAGAAGGAAACTCCGGATTTGACCATAGAAAATGCTAATGACAGTGAAGTGCCTTCATCATCAGCTGCAGAAATACAGAGTACAAGTCCGGAGCAGGCCCTACCCTCCGTATCTCAAGTGAGTATCGGCGTTTTCATGTACTGGGGACGTTCCCTCAGACATCGAGCATCATGGTTGTAGCACTTGCCGCAATTCTTTCATTAAATAGGGAACAAAGCAGGATTAGATCATCTTTTAGTTGCACAATGTGTTTTTTTTCTGGCTACGGTCTTGTTCATAGCTCGTCTGTATTCCCAGTAGCACCTGCTTTCTGACTTCCTTTGATTTCTCCTAATGTTCTTGCCAAGTAATGGGGCTTCCGGCAGACCCCCTGTTCCTTACTACTTCTCTCTACTTTCCGAGAACATTGAGAAGTGACAAAGCTAGTCCTGCTAATGGAAAGCGCGACCTGGCTCAGGCCTAGGTTATAGAGTAATAATGGGACTGGCGGATCATGTTACTAATAGGGATTGATTGTGGCTTATAGCCGTGAAGCAGCAGCGTGACTTCTGACAGTTTCCAGCCACCACCTTCCTTATATACATCCTTGGAGAAGTGACCATGCTTACATCCAGCACTTTAAAGGAGCAATTTAACCCATTATTGACAGAGCCAATTTGGTATTTAATGACCAAGCCGGTTTTTACAATTCTGACCACTGTTACTTTGAGGTTATAGCTCTGGAACACTTCAACAGATCCCACTGATTCTGAGATTGTTTTTCCATGATATACTTCATGTTAGTGGTAAAAATTTCTTCGATATACGGTAACTTGCGTTTTATTTATGAAAAAAATAAAAATTTGGCAAAACTTTAATTTTTGTACCCTTAAATCAGAGAGTGGTGTCACACAAAATAGTTAATAAATAACATATCCCACATGTCAACTTTACATCAGCACAATTTTGTAAACATAATTTTCTTTTGTTAGGACGTTATAAGGGATAAAAGTTGACCAGCGATTTCTCATTTTTCCAACAAAATTTACAAAACCATTTTTTAGGGACCACTTCACATTTGAAGTGAGTTTGGGGGGTCAATATAGCAGAAAATACCCGAAAGTAACACCATTCTAAAAACTGCACCCCTCAAGGTGTGCAAAACCACATTAAAGAAGTTTATTAACTATTAACTTCAGGTGCTTCTTGAGAACTAAAGCAATGTGGAAGGAAAAAAATTAACATTTTACTTTTTGCACAAAAAGTTTACTTGGGAACCAAATTTTCTTTATCGCTTCATTGGGGGACACTGGTAACCATGGGGTGTATGCTTCTGTCACTAGGAGGCTGACACTAGGCAAAAAAAAGAGAAAAATAACTCCTCCCCAGCAGTATACACCCACCTACAAGCACCAGGTACTTCAGTTTAAGCTTAGTGTCTGTAGGAGGCGGACCTGGATCTGATCCCAGATCTGCAGTTTTTTCCTTTTCAGGTCACCTGTTGTGTTTTATTAATCTTTTCCCTTTGTCTTTCAGGTTCTTCAGCTTCAGAGTAACAGGGTGTAATTTCTCATCCTGTTTTCCCACATTTATGCCACCGAGAGAGCAGTGTGGTGTCGGACCCGCAGGCAGGACCTGATCCTCTGTCATCCTTAGGGGTGCTTCAGTGTGATTGCGGTGGCCAGTCCTTTGCCTTTTCCCCTCCTCACCCTCTCCTCGGAGAGGGCTGAGAGGAAGACTGTGGTCACTAGCGGTGGCCTCCCCCCTTCTTGTAAGGAGTTGATGCCGTCTTCTGCCCCGTCTGGAGATGGATTCTGGATTCTTCCTCCTCTCTTCTCCGGCTCCTCCTTTGCCATGCTACCCGCTCTGCAGCGTGCTTATTTTTCTGCACTGCCGGGACATTTTGGAATACTGGAGGATCATCAGTGTCTGCTACCTGCGCTTTCCTTGATTGCTGCACCTGCCTATGGTCTTCAAGCAAGGGGTGACACAGATAACCTTCGGTCATCAGCTGCCTTTCACTAGAATCGGGTAGGCTCTGTCCTCTCCTCTCTCACTCTCGTGCCCCTGTCCCTTTTTCATAGCCACTTCTCAGCAGTATTATCTAGGCTTGACCCTTAGCCCAGCTCTGCAGGGGCTTCTTGTCCTCCCTCTAAGCCCACTGTGATTCATTGTCTGCGCCTGCTGTAAAAGAAAGTGGTCTTTGGGTCAGCTGTCCCCTTTCTGCCCTTCCACCAAGTCTGCCCCACAGGGGCAATCCAACACCCGGGATGAGAGCACACCCCTCCTCCCAGAGTGGGCTGTTGCTTTGTCTTTCGGTCTTCGACCTGACTACAGTTTCCCAGTCCCTGGTCCAGGTCCTAGAACGTCTTCCATATCTATCTGCTGCCACCAGTGCTCTGAACACCTCTCACGGTGATTCGCACGCATTTGACAACCTTCACAGGGACAGATCTGGTTGAAGGCCTAGGAATAGGGCTCTCTCGCTCCCCATCCAGGTCTCCGGGCCCCTCAACAGCATCCAGGATGCCCCTCTCTCTCTCCCCTTTCCCCCTCCTCGGAGGCAGACTTTGGGCCAGATGTGGATTCTCAGTCCGGGTCTAACTCAGGTGCAGACCATGCTCCCAGGACGCAGGACATGGTAGATAGCCTTATCTCGGCTATTATTCAAACTCTCAAACCAGGAGTGGGGAACCTTCGGCCCGCGGGCAGGTCCCTGGAGTCCCCAATGCTCGGGCGGCAGCTGTATCCTGCCAGCTGCCGGCCCTGTAACCCCCAAATGCACGGCACGCAGCGTTCATTACAAAACGCTGCCTGCCCTGCACATGAATGATGACGTTGTCTGGGTGGGCGGGGTTAACGTCTGGGTGGGCAGGATTAGCACCCAATGCTCTCCTGTCCACATGTCCCGGAAGAGGAGATGCTGCCAGAGAGTCCACAGCGATCTCTGTGCGTGCCGGCAGCTCTGTGCCTCCCCAGAGATCTCTTTGCTTGCAGCTGTGTGCTTTTCTACTTGTAATCTGTGCCCCTCAGCTATGTTTCCACATGTGATCAGTGCCCCCCACCTATATATATCCCCTGTGATCTGTGCCCTCCAGCTATGTGCCCCCTGTGATCTGTGCCACCCAAGCTATATGCCCCCCTGTGATCTCTGCCCTCCATCTGTGCCCCCCAGCTGTTTCCCCATGTGATATCTATGCCCCCTGTGATCTGTGCTCTCCAGCTATGTACCCCCAAGCTATATGCCCCCCGTGATCTCTGTGCCCCCAGCTATGTGCACCCCTGTGATATCTGTGGCTCCCAGCTTTGTGCCCCCTGTTATCTTTGTGCCCCCCTGCTATGTACTCCTGTGATGTTTGTGCTTCCATGTGCCCCCTGTGATCTGTCACCCAAAGCTATGTGCCCCCCAGCTATGTGCACCCCTGTGATCTCTGTGCCCCACCCCTGTGATCTTCGTGTCACCCCTCTGTGATCTGTCCCTCCCGGTGATCTATGAGCCTCCCCGACGATCCCTATCCCCCCACAGCTGTATGTGCCCCCCAAGTGATGTGTATATTTCCCAGTGCTGCATTTACCCCGAAAGTGCTGTATATCCCCCCGTGTACTGTATATCCTACCACCTGTGATATAGCCCCCAGTGATGGAGAAGCAGCTCCAGCCGTCACATTAAGAGTGAGTTACCGTAATTAATTGTTTGACTAAATATACTGGGGTAATTTTCAAGGTAATCATTTTTGTGTGGCCCTCGAATGATGGTAGTAATTTCCAAATGGCCCCCGGATGGAAAAAGTTTCCCCACCCCTGTCTTAAACTAAAAGAGGACGAGGCACCCGCTCAGGACGACTCCGTTTCATTCAAACGAGTTAAACGTCCCTCCCGGACCTTTCCCAATCACAAGGAGTTTAAGGCTATTATGACCAAACATTAGGAGCATCCCCAGAAGCGCTTTCCGGGAAGTAAACAGCTAGACATTCTATAACCCTTTAATCCAGATCTTGTCACCAAATGGGCAGAGTCCCCTAAGGTGGATCCACTGGTCTCTCGCCTGTCCTCCAAAACAGTTCTGTCTCTACAAGACAGTGCGTCTCTTAAGGATGCCACAGACAGGCAGATCGAGTCTTCGACCAAATCGGCCTTTGAGGCGACCGGTGCCTCCCTCTGCCCCAGCTTTGCCTCCACCTGGGCGGCGAAATCCATATCTGCCTGGGCCAAAATACTTCACCAGGGCATTTTAGCGGCAGCTCCTCCGGATGAGCTGGCAGATTTGGCAGAGCAGATTGCTCATGCTCCCAAATATCTTCTGACTGCCTCTTTGCATGCGGCCACACGTTCCGCCAGAGCAAGCAGCAACATCATTGCCATACGCCGCATCCTTTGGTTGAAGGCGTGTAATGCAGACCCGACCTCTAAGAAGTCACTCACCAACTTGGCCTTCCAGGGCTCTAGGCTCTTTGGGTCCAGGCTGGACCAGATAATTTCGGAAGCTACTGGGGGGGAAAGACACCTCTGCCCCAGTCCAGGCCAAAACGTCCCTCCAACAGAAAGGGACGACTGCCTATTCGTTCCTTTCGACCTTTCCCTTCTTCAGGAGCCTCCTCCCAGCAGGACCATTCTTCCATCCCAGGGGAAAGAAGGAAACCATCCTTCAAACCAGCTCCTCACTGAAGGCCAAAGGGCCGCTCCTCCAAGCCCTCTGTGTCCCGAAATCACAGGTTCTCCTCTAAGTGATGGGTCACTCCCACCTGGCAGTCTTTCCAGGGTGGGAGGCCAGCTTATTCTCTTCAGGGATGCATGGTTGTTGGTGGTCGACGACAACGCCTGGGTCAGAGAGATTATTATGTCCGGCTACAAGATCGACTTTTCTTTCCCCTCAGGAAGACGCTTCTTTTTGTGTCTCCCACCAAAACAGCCGTCATAAGCTCCAGGGGTTCTCCAGGCCGTCTCTTTTCTTCTAAACACAGAAGTAATCTTACCCGTTCCTTGGAACAAGTGGTTTTCAGGGTTCTATTCCAACCTTTTTGTAGTCCCGAAAAAAGACTGTTCTCTCCGCCCGATCTTGGACCTCAAACAGTTTAATCGCCACATTCGAAACCGCCACTTCAGGATGGAGTCCTTACGCCTGGTGATCGCCTTCATGGAACCAGGAGAATTTCTTTGTTCTGTAGACATTCAGGATGCTTATCTTCACATTCCTGTTTGTGTACAGCAACAGAGATTACTTATTGCTTGCGATCCAGGAGGATCATTATCAGTTCACGGCCTTTCCTTTCGGCCTGGCGTCTGCTCCCAGGGTCTTCTCAAAGGTCATGGCAGCGGTCATGTCCATCCTTTGTTCCAAGGGGATTCTCATAATCCCTTACCTGGACGATCTACTGATCAAAGGGCCGTCCCGCTGAGACTGCGATCAGAGTGTTAAGGTTACTCTGGACACTCTGGTCCGTCTCGGGTGGATATTCAACAGGGAGAAATCCTCCCTGATTCCAACTCAGCGCCTGTTTTTCCTGGGCATGGAGTTCGACACGACCCGGGCTCGCGTCTTCCTTCCAAGGACAAGTTTTCATCCCTCTGCTAGGGAGTCAGATCCCTAAAGCGCCTAGTCCCTCTACCCCTTCGGTCCTGCATGAGAGTCCTGGGGAAGATGATTGCCTCCATGTTAAACCGTGCCCTTCGCCCAGTTCCACACCCGTCCTCTTCAGCTGGCCCTCCTGTCTGATTGGGACAAGAGAACGGCCTCCCTAGACCGACCTGTGCTTCTGCCTCTCAAGGTAAAGCAATCCCTGATCTGGTGGGCGCTATCCGCCTCAGTCCTGTGCAGGAGGTCCTTTCTTCCTCTTCGGTGGCAGGTTATCACCACAGACGCCAGTCTCCTCTGGTGGGAAGCGGTTTTCCTTCAGCACACAACGCAGGGTTGCTGGAACGCTCAGGAAGCCCTCCTCCCCATCAATCTTGTGGAGATCAGGGCAATCTTCCTTGCCTTTCTCCGCTGGCAGTCTCTCCTAGCAGGCAGGCCAGTCCGCATTCAATCGGACACACCACAGCTGTGGCTTACATATATCAACAACACAGGACTCGCAGCAAACAAGTCATGACAGAGGTGACAAGAATCCTGCGATGGGCGGATCGTGACGTCCCTGCCATTTCAGCCGTTTGCATTCCGGGGCTAGAAAATTGGGCAGACGATTTACTGAGTCTGTAGGGCCTCGCATCAGGCGAGTGGTCTCTCAATCCCGCAGTCTTCAACCAAATGTGTGAAAGATGGGGCACTCCGGACGTCTACCTCATGGCGTCTCGGATGAACCACAAGGTTCCCCTTTTTGTAGCCAGGTCCCAGGATGCGCTGGCCATCAGTCGCGATGCCCTAGTAATCCCGTGGTCCCAGTTTCAGCTGCCTTATCTTTTTCCACCTCTTTTCTTGATTCCGAGGATCGTAAAAAAGATACACTACCGTTAAAAAGTTTAGGGTCGCTTAGAAATTTCCTTATTTTTGAAAGAAAAGCAGTTTTTTTTTCCAATGAAGCTAACCTTAAATGATTCAGAAATACACTCTATACATTGTTAGTGTAGTAAATGACTAATTCTAGCTGCAAACGTCTGGTTTGTAAAGCAATATCTTCATAGGTGTATAGAGGCCCATTTCCAGCAACCATCACCCCAGTGTTCTTATGGTACTTTGTGTTTGCTAACTGTGTAAGAAGGCTAATGGATGGTTAGAATACCCTTGAAAACCCTTGTGCAAGTATGTTAGCAAACCTGAAAACAGTTTGGCTGGTTAGAGAAGCTATAATCCTGACCTTCCTTCGAGCTAGTTGAGAATCTGGAGCATTAAATTTGTTGGTTCCATTAGATTCTCAAAATGGCCAGAAAAAAAGAACTTTCATGTGAAAATCGACAGTCTATTCTTTTTCTTATAAATGAAGGCTATTCCATGCGAGAAATTGCCAAGAAACTGAAGATTTCCTACAACGGTGTGTACTACTCCCTTTAGAGGAGAGCACAAACAGGCTCTAACCAGAGTAGAAAGAGAAGTGGGAGGTTGCGCTGCACAACTGAGCAACAAGACCGGAACATTACAGTCTGTAGTTTGAGAAGTCGACACTTCACAGGTTCTCAACTGGCAGCTTCCTTTAAATAGTACACGCAAAACGACAGTGTCAAAGTCTACAGTGAAGAGGCGACTCCGGGATGCTGGCCTTTAGGGCACAGTGGTAAAGAAAAAGCCATATCTAAGACTGACTAATAAAAGGAAAAGAATAATATGGGCAAAAGGACAACAGACATTGGACAGAGATTGGAAAAAAAGTGCGATGGACAGACGAATCCAAGTTTGAGGTGTTTGGATCACACAGAAGAACATTTGTGAGATGCAGAACAACTGAAAAGATGCTGGAAGAGTGCCTGACGCCATCTGTCAAGCAGGGTGGAGATAATGTGATGGTCTGGGGTTGCTTTGGTGCTGGTACAGTGGGAGATTTGTACAAGGTAAAAGGGATTCTGAATAAGGAAGGCTATCACATCAATTTGCAGCGCCATGGTTGTCGCCCATCTGGCACCACCTTGCCATCCTCCGATAGATCCATGGGATCTTAATCTCGTTCTCGGCGCCCTCCAACGTGCGCCCTTCGAACCCATTCAGGATATTTTCTTTTCTGTCATGGAAGGTGGCCTTCCTAATTGCCATTACATCTATTAGGAGGGTTTCCAAGTTAGCAGCATTATCTTGTCGTTCCCGTTCCTGATTCTACATTCAGGACAAGGAAGTTCTCAGACCCGTTCCTTCCTTTCCATCCCAAAGTGGTCTCTTCTTTTCACATCAATGAGGACATTGTTCTTCCTTCTTTATATCCTTCCCGTTTTGTCTGAGCCATTCGAGTCTTTCTACGACTGCTCCCTTTCGTCAATCCAATTCCCTGTTTGTCATCTCTGAAGGTCGTCGAAGGGGCTCCCAGCTTCTAAATCCACTATCGGCTGTTGGATCCGTTCGGCGATATTGGAGGCTTACCACCTTCAGGACAAACAGCCTCCTCCAGGAGTGAGGGCTCACTCCACCCGGGCCATGGGGGCTTCCTGGGCTGTTCGTCACCAGGCTTCAGCCTTACAAATTTGCAAGGCCGCGACCTGGTCATCCTTGCACACTTTTACGAGGTTTTACAGGGTTCATACCCATGCCTTGTCCGATGCAGGCTTGGGTAGGAAGGTGTTGCAGGAAGTGGTTGCCGACCTTAGTCCATTTTCTTGGCGTTCTTTCTGTTCCCACCCTTGGGACTACTTTTGGACCTCCCATGGTTACCTTTGTCCCCAATGAAGCGATAATGAAAGAGAGATTTTCGGTACTCACCTTAAAATCTTTCTTGGAGCCTTCATTGGGAGACACAGCACCCTCCCTAATTGTTCATACTGTTTTTGGGCCTTCGTACCTTGTTGTTGGGTTGGTACATATTTTGAGTTCTTGTTGCTTCTCCTACTGCTTTTACACCAGCTAAGGTGCTTGTAAGTGGTTGTATACTACTGGGGAGGAGCAAATTTTTTTTATTTTTTTTTCCCCTTTCCTTTTTTTGCCTAGTGTCATCCTCACGACAGCAGCATACGCCCCATGGGTACCTGTGTCCCCCAATGAAAGCTCCAAGAGTACCAAAAATCCCCCTTTTATTTTCACAAAGGGTATCAAGAGAAAATGGACCACAAAATTTGGTGTGCAATTTCTCCTGAGTGCGCCGATACCCCATATGTGGGGGAAAGCCCCTGATTGGGTGCATGGCAGGGTGTCACGAATGTGGAACCACTGTGCCACGAACCATGGAGAGCCTGGAGGGGCGTGACTAAGCGATTACCTGACTAACAAAGTAAGGAATAAACGGGCACCATCCACAATATCAATTTAGGTAGGATCACCTAGTGCATATAACTTGACATGAAAGCACATGAAGAGAAGAAAGTATATGCACACAAATAGGGATCACGACAAAAATAAGATAATCAAAAAATATCAATTTTATTTATGGACACAACAAACAAACACAATTAAAAAGTCTGAACAAACAGACACTGATAACAAAACAAAGACAATGGGTCATATTGATAAATAGTTAAATACTATGGGTCCCAAGACCAACCATTCAATGTAGTGCCAGGTATCTGCTAGTTATCATAACCTAGGGTCTATCAAACCAATTGTAATGACAATCATGACCTTAAATCAAAGTATTAAAATACCATATTGTCAATAACTGCTATGGTTGCATAGAGATACTACATATGCCATAAATAGAAAACTGAATACACATCATGTTGCCAACACAAAAAATATATTAACAAGCCCCTTTCCCTAGCATGATATCACCTGGTTTCTGAGGATAAACAAACCACCGGGCAGGTTACATGGGACCCCCAAACCCACGCGTATCGACACAGTAATGTGTCTTTCTCAAGGTCAGTGTAATGTTCTGTTGAAATCCTTCATATATACCTATCAAATTAGTAATCACTCTTACCAGCTGAGTTTTATGTGGGGAGAAGATGAATCAGTTCTGGGTCTAATGAGACAGCGTCCTGTTCCAGTCAATGCGCAGGCGCCTGTATTAACCAGCGGAAGTACCATAGAGTTGCCCTTGCTCGGCATCTATTTCCACTGCGCACGCGCGCGAATGTTTTGCCAGGAGTTCAGTGCTTCCTCCACTACTCGGCACTGAGTCAGTGAAGGTGCGCAGGCGCAATGATCTCCAATACACAGGCGCCTGAAGTGGCTGCAAATATCCTCAAGCATTGAATTACAGAGCGCGAGCGCCCAGGTGCTCCCACAAAGGATCCACCCCCTCAAGGAGACATCAGGCCGATGTAAATGCGCATATACCAATAGGTCCCCGACCATTTAGAAACCACAGTCTCACACCACGCAACTACCTTAACCTAACCGCAATGTTGCCTACAATTTCACAATAAGGACTCCACATTCGATCGGTAGTGCATATAGAGAAGATCATGTATCGCATCAGTTCATTCGAGCGCAGGCACCAGAACTTGATGTGCTGAAAGCGCTACAATAATAAATTAATAATAGTTCTGAATGCAGTCACAATTTAATGTGTCAAAAAGTGGTCTAGGTACTGGCACAACATGATAGTAATAATAGACTTTATCAGTTCACTCAATATAACGACGCCCAGGTTTAATAGCACAATCGTCCTTGCTAGAAGCACCATAATGATGAAATGGCATATAGACATTCTTAAAGCAAAATATAATCACAGTGCAGCAAATCATTGATAGTTTAAATACTAGCAAATCATAATAATAAAATAAGCGATTACCTGACTATTCACTAGATCAGAGGTCTCAAACTGCATTCCTCAAGGGCCGCAAACAGGTCATGTTTTCAGGATTTCCTTGTATTGCTCAGGTGATAATTGAATCACCTGCGCAGATAATGATTCCAGCACCTTGTGCAATGCTAAGGAAATCCTGAAAACACGACCTGTTTGCGGCCCTTGAGGAATGCAGTTTGAGACCTCTGCACTAGAGCCTCTGATGGTGAGGTTAGACTTGGTTCTCGGTGAACGCCACTCCAGGGCAGACCAACTGTCGCGCAGCAGCTGGATCCGAAGAACAGACTGAATGTAGCAGCTGGCAGAGCTTGTATCAGAGTGCAGCAGAGAGAGTTGGTGTCAGAGATAGTTTGCTTCTGAGTGCAGCTGGCGGGATTTGCACTGGTATGCGACCTTACACAGCATAGACTGAAACAGGAAGGTTGCTCAAGCACCTCCCCAGTGGAGAGGAAGCAATATATATATAATGCCTCAGAACCATTGGCTGGGGAGGAAATAACAAGTGCACGCACTAGCCCTTCAAGAACAGGGGTCCCCAACCTGTAGCTCGAGAGCCACATATGGCTCGCGGTCCCATGAATTGTGGCTCGCGACTTTCTGCCAGCTTAGTGCATTAGGTCCAAGTCTAGCAAACAGGTATGAAGAGTACATCTCAAAATGGTGAATTTTTGAGGAGACCTGTACAGAAGTGTAGATCTGGATGCATTTTATTGATCTTAAGGGTTTAGAGATGTTTTAGGTATGGTACACTGGAGGATGGTACTACCTGTTAGAGGAGGTGCTCAAAGCTGGATGTGACAGTGTGTTGGGAGTCCTTGATGGGAGAATACTGAATGGGGGTATTGTGGGAACCCCTGGATCTCGGTGTACTGTTTTGAAGTGATTTCTGTGAAAAAGCTTTGGTTATTATACTTGTAATGGGGTCTTTGGTTGACACTACTTTGAAGGGGGTGGGAGCTGAATGTGGCTCGCGACCCTCTTTATGCTGAATGTGGCTCTCAAGGTCAAAAAGGGTGGGGACCACTGCCTTAGAACATGGCCAGAGGCCCGGCTGGAAGTGCTGCTGGTCTT
Organism: Dendrobates tinctorius; assembly: GCF_039654945.1. NCBI lineage: Eukaryota > Metazoa > Chordata > Amphibia > Anura > Dendrobatidae > Dendrobates > Dendrobates tinctorius. The sequence goes on from NW_027361751.1 coordinate 1,330,065, forward strand.
ATGAGGGGGAGAGGGACCAACTGCAGCACGGGTGAGTGAACTGACATGTCGGGAAGCCGGCGTGGTGCTAACACAGGGCTCAGAAGGAAGGGAGCACCGTTTGACTTTTTGAACGCAAAATTGGCTGGTATCATGTCGCTTTTGGAGACCCCCTGATGTACCTAAACAGTGAAAACCCCCAATTCTAACTCAATCCCTAACCCCTACACACCCCTAACCCTAATCCCAACCATAATCCTAACTCCAACATACCCCTTAGGCTGAGTTCACGCGTGGCATTTTTTTCGCGTTTCCGCAGCGGTTTTAACTGCGCGATTTTGCCGCTAAAAATAAGCATCCCATGCAATCCTATGGGATTCCGCAATGCTGTGCTAATGCTGCGGTTTTTACCGCGGCGGAATCGCTTCGCGGTAAAAAACGCAGCATGCTCATTAATTTTGCGGAATCGCGGCGATCCCGCACCCATAGGAATGCATTGTTCCGCTTACTTCCCGCATGTGGCTGTGCACACCATGCGAAAAGTAAGCAGAACAATTGCGGATGGTACCCACTGTCCGGAGAAGTGGAGACTGTCCTCCGGGCTTTGGGTACCATATCCCTGTAAAAAATAGAATTTAAAATAAAAAATATTGTTATTCTCACCTTCCGACGTCCCACGCAGCCTTCCCGCCTCTCTCCACGCTCCCGTTCCCAGTAATCCTTTGCGAAAATGCCCACGATGGCGTCCGTTCTCGCGGGATCGCGAAGTCTCGCGGTCATTTGCGCGACGACATCGCGATCCCGCGAGAACTGACGCCATCGCGGGCATTTTCGCAAAGGATTACTGGGAAGGCTGCGCGGGACGTCGGAAGGTATAACACCATTTTTTTTTTTTTACATTTTATCTTTTACTACTGATGCTGCATAGGCGGCCTCAGTAGTAAAAAGTTGGTCACACTTGTCAAACACTGTTTGACAAGTGTGACCAACCTGTCAATCAGTTCTCCAAGCGATGCTACAGATCGCTTGGAGAACGCTAGCATTTTGCAAGCTAATTACGCTTGAAAAATGCTAGTTTTTCCGCGGGAAAATCGCGGGAATTTAAAATGCGATTTTGCCGCGGAATGGAATTCTGGAATTCTCGCGGTAATTTCCGCGAGAGTTCCGGTACGTGTGAACTCAGCCTTACCCTAATCCCAACCCTAACCACAAACTTAACCCTAACACACTCCTAATTCTAACCCTAACCGTAATCCAAACCACAACCTTAACCTTAGGCCAACTCTAATCCTAATAGAAATAAATACATTTTTTTATTTTATTATTTTTACCTAACTAAAGGGGTGATAAAGGGGGGTTTGATCTTTTTTTAATTTTATTTTTTTATTTTGATCACTGTGATCAAAATGAGCCAATAGGAAAAATTTCCTATTGTTGCCAGCCGGAAGATCTCGACGGGTGCACTGCGCATGCGCCCGCCATTTTCTTCCAGGAAGAAGACGGCGCCGGCTGGGGGACATCACTGGGGGATGCAGGAGTGTCCAGGGACACCGGGGGAATCGGGGGACTCCATTTCTCTCTCCTTTGATGTGCGATCACATCAGAGGAAAGAGAAATTAAATGGAATTTTTTTTTTTTTTTTTTGCTTTCGCCGTTATTCTGTTACCGGCGATCGCAACACTGGGGTCGGTAAAAACCTACCCGAATCATGTTCTCCGGGGTCTTAGCTACCCCCTGTAGCCAAGACCTCGGAGAAATTCCGACGCTGGGGGGAGGTATACAGAACACTTATTTCTCAGCGCCGTTAAAAAGCGGCGCTGAGGCATAAGTACTCTTAACTGCCGCCATTAAAAGACGTATCGATGGTCGTTAAGGGGTTAAGAAAAGACTCAAACATGTGGATATACCAACGGAATACCTATGACAAGTGTATAATAATTGTTCACATCCGAGATATTTAGGGAACATCAATAGACTATGGCATAAATGCCAGAATAATGCAGGTCTCGGTAGGACCTATATTCATCTCAAGGGCAGGGCACCCTGCCCTCGCTTTGGGAATGGAGAGGCGTCTGCATATATGCTGCTCGCTTTATTATACAGTAGGTACGTAAAGTATTCATACCCCTTTTAAATTTGTTTCATTGCAGCCATTTGGTAAATTCAAAAAAGTTCATTTTTTTTCTCGTTAATGTACACTCTGCACCCCATCTTGACTGAAAAAAAGACAGAAATGTAGAAATTTTTCCAAATTTATTAAAAAAGAAAAATTGAAATATCACATGGCCATAAATATTCAGACCCTTTGCTCAGACACTCATATTTAAGTCACATGCTGTCCATTTCCTTGTGATACTGTGCAGTACCCGCTTGCGGCCACTATTCCATCGACAGAGCTGAGTAGCTCCATAACTGAGCAGTTCTAGCTGACACTGGGAACAGCTGATCCTGCAGGGTGCCGGGTGTTGCACCCCCACTGATCAGACATTGATGACCAATCGTAAGGATAGGCCATCGATGTTCAAGTCCCGGACAACCCTGTAAAGTCAGTAAAGGAGCGAAGGTATGCAAGGGTAGTAGTTGCATCAAAGACCCTTTAGCCAGAGAAGGGGCAGGCAGCTGCCTAGTGCCCCCGTTCCTCCAGGGCCCCCATCTGAGCCAGTGACATGCGCTAATAGCGGCACAGCACGTGGACGCTATGGGGACCATCAGAGGAGCCCGGTGCCCCCCCATATCGCTCATTCAACTTATAGGCAACATAGATGCCGATACAGTTGAAAGCAGTGATGGAAAGAGCATCACTTGACTCTCCCATCACTCCCCCTCTGACTCAGCGGGTGCGCGATGATGTCACTTCATCGTACGCCCGCTGTTCAAGCATTGGAGCCGATGAGACTGGAGCAGCACCGGGAACAAGGTGGAGAGATGAGTTTGTGTGTGTGTACTAGGAGGAGGAAGGGTGAGTTGTGTGTGTGTGTGTGCTTCTGCACTATACTGTGTGTTGTGGGAGAGCTGCACTCAGTGCATGGCATTATGTGTTTGGATCTGCTGCATTATAATGTTTGTTGGGGGAAGATGCACTATACTGTGTATTGGGAGGGAGCTGCACAGTACTATATGTTGGGAGGGAGCTGCACTGGAGGCTGATGACCGTGTAATCAATGGGGGAGGTATGTGTCACACAAATGACTGCACCCGGAGTATTTTTTTCTTTAGTGCACGTAAGCACTAAGATGTCATTTAGTGCACCTGGGTCCACATTTGCGGGTAGCTATGAGAGATAGGCGGATCTGGCTACCCACATACCTCACCTCTGGGTGTGGTTAAAGCTTATGTAATGGAGGATGTTGTTTGGCACATGGTCTGTGTCTTGGGAAGGAGAAGGCTTCCTGTGTGTGTGGCTCCAGACCGAGCCTGTGTGTTGGACATTACCCCAGCCTGTGTGGTCACAGGCCTGGCAGAGCAGAGCCCTGCTATGGACATTGATGCCTTGTTTTGCCTGCTCTAAAGGCTGTTTACTTTCTATTGGTGCTTCTGGGTTTATGAAGCAAATAAACCCACATGAACTTTTATAGGAACATGCCTCCTGTTTTCCTCCTGTCGCACCTGAGTACAACCCCCTACAGTACTGTGTGTTTGGGGGGAGCTGCACTGTACTGTGTGTTGGAGGAGCTGCACTGTACTGTGTGTTGGAGGAGCTGCACTGTACTGTGTGTTGGGGGAGCTGCACTGTACTGTGTGTTGGAGGAGCTGCACTGTACTGTGTGTTGGGGGAGCTGCACTGTACTGTGTGTTGGAGGAGCTGCACTGTACTGTGTGTTGGAGGAGCTGCACTGTACTGTGTGTTGGGGGAGCTGCACTGTACTGTGTGTTGGGGGAGCTGCACTGTACTGTGTGTTGGGGGAGCTGCACTGTACTGTGTGTTTATTCGGACTCCCATGACAGCACCACGAGAGAGGGGATCCGCCCTTCGGGAACAGGAAACCTACAGATACAAAAAGGGCGGCACCTCTCCCACGCATCAGTTGGTTTCCTGTTCCTGAGGGGACGGGATCCTGCAGATGACCGGATCCCCGGCCGGCCGGTACAGGTAGCGAGGGGGTCTCCTACCTCGGCCTGGTGCGGAGCTCCTGGAAGACGCCACGGTGGCCCAGGATGGGTGGCACGGCGGTGGCGCAGACAGCAGGGAGCGGCGTCCGGAGGAGGTCCGTCTCCATAAGCAGACCGCGCCGGTGAGTATGCCCCCCCGGGGACTCCCAACTCCAGCAGCGCGATCGCGGTGGTCGGGGGCCGGCGCGGCTGCAGAGTGTTGGGGCCGGGGAGCGCTCCATAGTGCAGTGCCCGGGCGTCCCGCGTGACTTCCAGTCACGTCGGAGTCGCGGTGACGTCGGGGCGGAGCCTCGGGGCGCTTCTGGGTCGGCGGCGCCACTGCGCAGGCGCGGAGACCCAAGATGGCGGCGCCCATCGGGAGGACGCCGGTAAGCGCCGGTTCCCCTGCCAAAAGCGGTGCCAGCTGGGGAGGGGGGGCCCTATTAGGGGGGGCGCGGCAGGAGGATATCTGCTGTCCGGAGGAGGGGTATATAGGCAGGACCCTAGATGGGTGCCTTGCCTTGGCCACATTATTGCAAGCCAGTAATGGAGAGCGATCAGGAGCAGCAGCAGCAACGGCGGCAACAGCGACAATCTTCACTGCCACCCCTGGATGACCTTAGGCAGGTCAGACAGAAGAAGAAAGAGGCCCGTGACAGTAAGGAGCGTCCGGGACGAAGTGACCAGTCCAGTCATAAGAGCTCCGCTAGGCGGACAGGAGCATCGACTGAGAAAAACCCCCCTCATTCTCCGGTACTTGATTGTGGCACTGGTAAGTGATCTTCGTGAATGTTCACTCAGTGACGGGGCCTCCTTCTGTGTTTTATTCTAGGGGAAGAAAGCTACGAGTAAAACAAGACACAAGGAATGCGCACTCTGTGCATGCTCGCTACCAGATTCATGCCCCAAAAAGTTATGTCCCCCCTGTATCCAGCAGACAGTGGCGGAGGAATCGCCCGCAGTAGCGGTGTGTTTAAGGGATATAGTAAGGGCAGAGATGAAGGAAACCCTAAAATCCCTGTCCCAACCAGAGAGTGTAAGGGGTGCGGACCCGGTGGAGTCAGATTCCTCGGCAGAGTGGAGGAGAAGTAAGGGCTCCCATATTTCATCTCCCTCGTCCTCCTCAGAAGAAGAGGACTCTGGTCGGTTTTGCCTGCCGCTCGACCGAGTAGACAAATTGGTAAAAGCGGTCAGAGGAACAATGGAGGTGGAGGAGCCGAAGCCTCAATTATCCATGCAGGATGTGATGTTCGGGGAGGGCTGGAGCAGAGGAAGGGTAGGGTCTTCCCACTAAACGAAAAGATCCAGGATCTCATCCACAGAGAGTGGAAAAAGCCAGATAAAAGAGGGTCGCTACCACCAGCCCTCAAGCGGAGATATCCCTTTGACGATACAGCAATGAATACTTGGGACAAGGCCCCCAAATTAGATGCAGCTATTGCGAAAGCATCGAAAAAATCCTCGCTACCCTTTGAGGACATGGGGTCCCTTAAGATCCTCTAGACAGGAAGGCAGATACCTTCCTTAAAAATACCTGGGAGATGGCAGCCGGTTCCTTAAGACCAGTGGTAGCATCGACTTACACAGGCAGGTCCATGATGGTCTGGTTGGACCAGTTAGAGTCGCAGTTAAAACAGGGAACATCTAGACAGGCAATCCTGGGGGCCCTTCCAATAATCCAGGATGGCGCAGCCTTCCTAGCGGATGCCTCGGCTGATGCAGTCAGAATGGCCGCCAGGGCAGCAGGACTCTCTAATGCGGCTCGGAGAGCCCTGTGGCTGAAGTGCTGGCCGGGAGATATTCAGTCCAGGGCGAAACTCTGTACTATCCCATGTGAGGGGGAATATTTATTCGGAGCAGTCCTGGACGAATTACTGGAGAAGGCCGGGGATGATAAAAAGAAATTCCCAAACCTTTGGTCCTCATCTTACCGTCGTCCGTTTAATAGGAGGAGATTCGGTCAAGGGAGAAGGCGTAACCCTTCACCTATTAGAGACCGTCCCAGATGGGAGGATAGAAGGAGAAGAGGTATGGGCTTCATGTTCAGACGCTCGTCGAGAGAGCGAAAAAGACAAAACCAATGACTAGCAATTCCCGTGGGGGGTAGACTGTCATCCTTCCTCCCAGCATGGCTACAGATCACCAATAGTGACTGGGTGCGGAATGTGATATCCACCGGACTCAGGTTGGAGTTCACTCAAGTCCCACGGGATACCTTTAAACCAACACCCTTAAGGTCTTCACCCTTCGAGCAAGCGGCTTTAGATGCAGAGGTCTTGAACCTGTGTCTAAAAAACGTTCTGATAGAGGTTCCAGAGTCTGAAAGAGGAAGAGGATTCTACTCTCCCTTATTCCTAATCCAAAAGCCGGATAAAACATTCAGAACTATTATTAATTTACGTTTTCTTAATGAATTTTTGGTTAAACGCACCTTTAAAATGGAATCCATTAGTTCTACAATAAAGATGCTGTTTGAAGGGTGTTTTATGGCGGTAGTGGACTTAAAAGACGCATACTATCATGTGCCCATCCACGCAGATTTCCAGCAGTTCCTGAGAGTGGAGGTATCAATAGACGGTATAATCCGTCATCATCAATATAGAGCCCTTCCCTTTGGTCTCTCAGCAGCGCCCCGGGTATTTACAAAAATAGTGGCCGAGGTTATGGCTCATTTACGGGAAGTTGACATCTTAGTTATCCCATACTTGGATGATTTTTTGATTGTGGGAAATTCAGTGGACCATTGTCTATCTCAGATTAAAAAAAGCTAAGTCCAGATTAGAGGATCTCGGATGGATTATAAATTACGAAAAGTCCCAATTTCAGCCCTTAAAGGTCCAGAAGTTTCTAGGCTTGCTGTTAAATTCAGAAACCCAGCAGTGTCTGTTACCCGTAGATAAATTACAGCAGATACAGCAGCAGGTTCTTCGGGCAATCGATAGACTCTCCATGACCCTCAGGCAGGCCATGTCCCTGTTAGGCTCCCTAACCTCATGTATCCCAGCGGTCAAGTGGGCACAATTCCACACTAGGGCCCTTCAGAATGACGTCCTGGTTAATAGCAGAACCTTAGAGGGCTTCTTGCAGGGTCAGGTATTGCTAAGCCCCTCAGCTATTACATCTCTTAGGTGGTGGCTCGATGTCGGAAATTTAGCCTCGGGGGTGCCCTGGGTGATACAGATAACCCGCGTAATAACCACAGACGCTAGTCCTTGGGGTTGGGGGGCCCATATGGGGGACATAGTGGTACAGGGACAGTGGGACTCCGATGCTGAGATCTCATCTAACCAGAGGGAGCTGCTGGCGATTGAATTGGCCATTAAAAAACTCATTATGTATCTACAGGGCCATCATGTGAGGATACTCTCGGACAACCAGGTAACGGTAGCCTATGTCAACCACCAAGGTGGAACCCGCTCCAACGCCCTGATGCGGATAACGGAACGTCTCCTTCAGATAGCAGAGAAAAATTTTCTATCTTTAACCGCGCTCCACATCAGCGGAAAAGACAACATGAAGGCAGACTTTCTAAGCCGCAGGGCCCTAAGGCAGGGAGAATGGGCCTTAAACTCAGACATCTACAATCAGATTGTCCGCAAATGGGATCGACCGGAGGTGGACCTCTTTGCCACCAAGGCAAACAGGAAGGAAAAAACTTTGTTCCCTAAATCCCAGGGAAAATCCACTGGCAGTGGACGCCCTCCTAATAAAATGGGACTTCTCGCTGGCTTACGCCTTTCCGCCTTTGAACCTTCTAGCTCTGGTAGTGAGGAAATTCAGGGAAGGCGGGGCAAGAGTCATATTGATTGCCCCCTTCTGGCCCAGAAGGACCTGGTTTGCATGGTTGAGGACCATGTCAGTAGGCGATCCTTGGGTACTGCCGAACCTTCCAGATCTCCTCTACCAGGGGCCAGTCAACCACCCACAAGTAGCGGGACTCCGTTTGACGGCATGGTGTTTGAGAGGACACTATTGAGGGATAGAGGGTTCTCAGAAAATGTAATCGATACACTCCTAAAATGTAGGAAACAAACCACCACAGGTATATATGCTAGAACCTGGAGGCGATTCCTGTCCACCTGTGAGTTTAATATCAGGGATGGAATACCTGTAAAACAGATCCTAGAATTCCTCCAGAGGGGTCTCGAGTTGGGCCTTTCCACTAGCACATTGAAAGTGCAAGTTTCAGCTTTAGGGGCCCTATTTGCATGCGACATTGCCGGTAACCATTGGGTAGCGAGATTCATTAAGGCAGTTACCAGATCAAGACCCATACTCAAAGATAGGTGTATGCCTTGGGACTTAAATTTAGTCCTGACAGCCATGACAGAGAAACCGTTTGAACTTCTGGATTCTGCTTCACTATAGATGATACCACTTAAGACAGCCTTTTTGGTAGCAATAACATCTGCACGTAGAATAGGCGACATACAGGCATTTTCCAGATTACCTCCATACACAGAATTCTTACAGGATAGAGTAATCCTAAGGCCAGACCCGGCATACCTTCCCAAGGTAGCATCTCATTTTCATAGGACACAAGAGATAGTTCTGCCTTCCTTCCTCCCTAATCCAACCAATCCTAAAGAACAAAGACTTCAGGCTCTAGATGTTAAGAGATGCCTACTTAAATATTTAGCAGCCACAGATCCTTGGAGGAAGGAGAACGCATTATTTTTATCCTTCCAAGGTCCCAGGAAAGGGTATAGAGTGTCAAAGCGCACGTTAGCAAGGTGGATTGGGAGGCTATCTCTCTTGCCTACACAACAGGTGGCGGTCCGGCTCCACAGAACCTGAGGGCGAATTCCACCCGTGCCATGGCATCATCCTGGGCAGAGAGATCGTGAGTATCAATTGACCAGATATGTAAGGCGGCCATCTGGTCATCTCCTTCCACCTTTTTTAACCACTATCGGTTAGACATGGGTGCCTCCTCAGATCTCACCTTCGGGCTAAGGGTGCTGCAGGCTGTAGTCCCTCCCTAAATTAGTTTACATCTCTGTAATTCTCTCGTGGTGCTGTCATGGGAGTCTGAATAAAGTATTAAGTTACGTACCGGTAACGGTATTTTTCGGAAGCCCATGACAGCACCCTTAGTTCCCTCCCTTGTTCACGTAGAAGAGTGCACCCCTTTAGAGGGTTGTTTTTGTGAGTTCACCTTATGTGGGAGATGGTTTAAAGAATTGTAAATAGGATAGATACAGTGGGGAAAAAAAGTATTTAGTCAGTCAGCAATAGTGCAAGTTCCACCACTTAAAAAGATGAGAGGCGTCTGTAATTTACATCATAGGTAGACCTCAACTATGGGAGACAAACTGAGAAAAAAAAATCCTGAAAATCACATTGTCTGTTTTTTTTTCATTTTATTTGCATATTATGGTGGAAAATAAGTATTTGGTCAGAAACAAGCAATCAAGATTTCTGGCTCTCACAGACCTGTAACTTCTTCTTTAAGAGTCTCCTCTTTCCTCCACTCATTACCTGTAGTAATGGCACCTGTTTAAACTTGTTATCAGTATAAAAAGACACCTGTGCACACCCTCAAACAGTCTGACTCCAAACTCCACTATGGTGAAGACCAAAGAGCTGTCAAAGGACACCAGAAACAAAATTGTAGCCCTGCACCAGGCTGGGAAGACTGAATCTGCAATAGCCAACCAGCTTGGAGTGAAGAAATCAACTGTGGGAGCAATAATTAGAAAATGGAAGACATACAAGACCACTGATAATGTCCCTCGATCTGGTGCTCCACGCAAAATCCCACCCCGTGGGGTCAGAATGATCACAAGAACGGTGAGCAAAAATCCCAGAACCACGCGGGGGGACCTAGTGAATGAACTGCAGAGAGCTGGGACCAATGTAACAAGGCCTACCATAAGTAACACACTACGCCACCATGGACTCAGATCCTGCAGTGCCAGACGTGTCCCACTGCTTAAGCCTGTACATGTCCGGGCCCGTCTGAAGTTTGCTAGAGAGCATTTGGATGATCCAGAGGAGTTTTGGGAGAATGTCCTATGGTCTGATGAAACCAAACTGGAACTGTTTGGTAGAAACACAACTTGTCGTGTTTGGAGGAAAAAGAATACTGAGTTGCATCCATCAAACACCATACCTACTGTAAAGCATGGTGGTGGAAACATCATGCTTTGGGGCTGTTTCTCTGCAAAGGGGCCAGGACGACTGATCCGGGTACATGAAAGAATGAATGGGGCCATGTATCGTGAGATTTTGAGTGCAAACCTCCTTCCATCAGCAAGGGCATTGAAGATGAAACGTGGCTGGGTCTTTCAACATGACAATGATCCAAAGCACACCGCCAGGGCAACAAAGGAGTGGCTTTGTAAGAAGCATTTCAAGGTCCTGGAGTGGCCTAGCCAGTCTCCAGATCTCAACCCTATCAAAAACCTTTGGAGGGAGTTGAAAGTCCGTGTTGCCAAGCGAAAAGCCAAAAACATCACTGCTCTAGAGGAGATCTGCATGGAGGAATGGGCCAACATACCAACAACAGTGTGTGGCAACCTTGTGAAGACTTACAGAAAACGTTTGACCTCTGTCATTGCCAACAAAGGATATATCACAAAGTATTGAGATGAAATTTTGTTTCTGACCAAATACTTATTTTCCACCATAATATGCAAATAAAATGAAAAAAAAACAGACAATGTGATTTTCTGGATTTTTTTTTCTCAGTTTGTCTCCCATAGTTGAGGTCTACCTATGATGTAAATTACAGACGCCTCTCATCTTTTTAAGTGGTGGAACTTGCACTATTGCTGACTGACTAAATACTTTTTTTCCCCACTGTAGGTTGTATATATTGTGTATATGCGGTGTACTAACTATGGTAGCCTCTCAAGCTCTGTAATCCAACTGATGCGTGGGAGAGGTGCCGCCCTTTTTGTATCTGTAGGTTTCCTGTTCCCGAAGGGCGGATCCCCTCTCTCGTGGTGCTGTCATGGACTTCCGAAAAATACCGTTACCGGTACGTAACTTAATACTTTTTGGGAGCTGCACTATCCTACATGTGGAGGAGGCTGCACTATACTGTGTGTAGGGAGATGCATTATACTGTGTGTGGCTGCAGTATACTCTGATGGGGGGGCTGCAGTATACTCTGGCGGGGGGGGGGCTGCAGTATACTCTGATGGGGGGGCTGCAGAATACTCTGACGGGGGGGCTGCAGTATACTCTGACGGGGGGGCTGCAGTATACTCTGACGGGGGGGCTGCAGTATACTCTTGACGGGGGGGCTGCAGTATACTCTTGACGGGGGGGCTGCAGTATACTCTTGACGGGGGGGCTGCAGTATACTCTTGACGGGGGGGGCTGCAGTATACTCTTGACGGGGGGGCTGCAGTATACTCTTGACGGGGGGGGCTGCAGTATACTCTTGACGGGGGGGGCTGCAGTATACTCTTGACGGGGGGGGCTGCAGTATACTCTTGACGGGGGGGGCTGCAGTATACTCTTGACGGGGGGGGCTGCAGTATACTCTTGACGGGGGGGGCTGCAGTATACTCTTTGATTGGCGGGCTGCAGTATACTATATGTTCTGTATGGGACCTGCATTATACTGTATCGAGGTCTATCTGTGCCCGTCATTCTTCCTCAGCTGGTGTAAAGAAACTCTGGAACAAGCGTCGAATGACTTCAGTGCCGTCGATCGCGCTCATTTCATGGCCTGAACTCTGCACCTGTAAATACAACCAAAATGTTTGTGTGATGTGGAATATGTGAGCATTTAGGGCCCCACTTTAAACTTTTGCCCAGGGCCTCACTTTCTCTAAAACCGACCCTGAAGAGAAGATTATAAATTCCGCAGGGGGGCTGGTGGGGGAGGAATTTGTTGCTGATTTAGTATATTGTCCCTTAGATTTTGCATTGGGCTCCAGACTGAATCTTGTGTCTTCATTCATATTCCAGATTTCTGACAATCAAGATACAGACTTACACAGTCCGGCCAAATCTCATGACTTGGCTACTGAGGAAGAAGCCGCTCCGGTGTCTGAATATTTCTTTAGTGATATTTTCATGGAGGTTGATGATTGATGCCATCTGACAGCTATTGGCTTCATACCTCGTCATGTACAGTATATGTGCTGGATGTCCTATGTATGTTACAGGGATTACAGATGATGTATTATACTACTCTTTATGTTTGTATGTATACCTGTCGTGTACAGTCACACCCTATCAAATACCTCTATTTATTTATTCAAAGTTAATTTATTGGCTCATTTTGGGCTGCAGGCCGCTACATGTTGCCGTGCAATGCATTACAGGATGCTAATTTTGGGTCCCGGTGCCTGGGCCAACATGACTGATCACTCACGTTTACTGCTTAATATGCAGGTATATTGTTCGAGTCCCTTCAGGCTTTTCCCCATGTTGTCAGACTTACCAGGATCCAATTTGCATTTGTGTATTGCAGACATATACTGTAGGTTCATTAAAGGGAATCTGTCACCTATTTTTTGGCATATAAGATGCGGCCACCGCCATCATGGGCTCATCTACAGCATTCTGTGATGCTGTAGATAAGCCCCCGATGTAACTTGAAAGATAAGAAAAGCGAGTTATATTATGCTCACCCAGGGGCGGTCCGGGTCCGATGGGTGTCGCGGTCCAGTCCGGCGCCTTCCATCTTCTAGTGATGATGTCCTCCTCCTTACTTCTGCTGCGGCTCCATGCTGTAGATAAGCCCCCAGATGTAACCTGAAAGAAAAATGAGTTACATTATACCTACTCAGGGGCAGTCCAGGTCTGATGGGTGTCGCGGTCCGGTCCGGCACCTCCCATCTTCTAGAGATGACGTCCTTCTTACTTCTGCTCCGGTGCACTGCTCTGCCCTGTTGAGGGCAGAGTAAAGTACTGCAGTGCGCAGGCGCCGGACCAGATCGGAAAGGTCCGGCGCCTGTGCACTGCGGTACTCTGCTCTGCCCTGTTAAATCTGCAAATCGTTATATTTGTTTGCAAAGGACCTTTCATTATGTGTCACATGATCCTGTTAAGTTTTTTTTATTGGTGAGCCCTTTCTATCTATACAATCTTGTATAGAGCTCAGTATGGCTTTAACAAAGACCGCACAGGTCGAAACGCGTAGCCTCTGCCAGGCGTGTGGCTATTATGTGGAGAGTCTGTTCATCTATTTGATTTTAACATGATCCAATAAAAGAAGAATTTTACGCAGCTGGAGCTATTCAAGATTGTTCATAACCCCACCCACACCACTGATTGGCAGCTTTCTTTGGCAGATTTCTGCCTATGCACGTTGTACAATCTATGATGAGGATGTGGGTAGACTACACAGCAGCAGGTTCATTAGTCCTCTAGTAAAGATAATTTCCTGTTGATAAAAACAGTGATTTTATCAAAATGACAGCTAGCAGCATAGTAAGTGACACATGGCTGGAATCAGGGTCTCTGCCCCTACATTATGCTGGTTTCAAATGAGTTACCAAAAACCTGGTGACTGATTTCCTTTCACTGAAATACATGCTTATGACCTCTGTGGTAGGGGGCCCAGTGATCAGCCCTTTATTACTTAAAAGGGTACTTACCAAAGTTCTGAAGATCTGTGCTTGCAGTAATTTAAAGGGGTCTTCCATTATCAGGATAGTTATGCCCTGTCTTTTGGATAGATCATTAATATCAAATCGGTGGTGGTCTGACACCCGGCACATTCATGAAGCGGCTGTTCACAGCCAATGGAGCGGACACCACACCACTTAGTGGCCACTGCTGGTACAGCAGCTCAGTTTCTATTAATTTGAATATTAACCTATTCTCTCCCCCAGTAGGTAGAATTCTGCCCTGGTCATGTGATGGACATAGAATCACAGCTCCATACACGAGCGCTCCGATTAGTGTCCTGCTGATTGCAGGATCACACGAGCGGAACAGATTTATGGCCCCAGGAACAAAACAATAATTCATATTCTATGACTGGAAGCAGAGATGTCGAAACTGGGAGGAATTGTAGAAAATGTCATTATATCGGGAATAAGATGTTTTTTGTTTTTTTTTATTTATTTAAATTCCTCTTTAATTAAATGGATGGGACTTACACTGAAGCAGAAACCGAAATGTTGCAGAAAGAATTAAATAAATGAGCAAATTGTTTTCCATGTAATGTATCTACAATTAGCCGCTCTTTATGGCGCACTGAGCAAAATGTTTCAATAAGTATTAAAGTAACTTTGGGCATATTTAACTAAATAATTTATTTTAGGCCAATTATATTCCAGCTCTGTTAAATTGGTAAAAGTTTTGTCTGTCATCTCTAGGTAGGCAAAAGACATGAAAATTTGCAAACTCCTCTATAGGGGTAGGTTCACGCACGCGTATAAAAAATCGGTCAGAATGTCATCCACAAAAGGTGGCATAATCGTGTTTTTTTTTGCAGCAGCTATTAGTAATTTACAAGGCCATTTACAGTTTCCTGGTGCAGAACTACGATGAGTAATCAAAGCAATAATATAAAAGTATAGAATGAATCTCACCATTATACTACCCATAACGCAAAAAGGATACACTGGGAGAATTGCAAAATATCCAGGAAACTCTGATGCTGTACTGTAGCTCCGTGCGGCATCCGATCCCTTTCACGCATCCATAGACTTGAATGGGGTGGGTCTCATCAGATTCTCCTGGGAAATGGCGCATGCTGAGATATATATATTTCTTTCACACATATTCAGTATGTGAGGATCGCTCCTCTGCACGGATCCATTGCATAACATTGGTCCAAGTGCTGCTGTTTTGTTTTTGTTTTTCTCTTCTCCCACGGACAGCGCTCAGACCGAAAATAATGTCTTGTGAACGAGCCCAATTACTCCGTATAGTTTCTTGGACTTGTAGACGTTCTGTTTCTCTCTTATTTTTAGGTTGAGGGTTCTTTTACCAGCCTAAGTTAATATCGAATTCAATTGGGTTAAAAGTCAGGTTGTCTTTATTTTAATAATATATAGCAATATCTCACTTAAATAAAGGGGTATTCTCTAGTTTGGAACATATACTCTGTGTGTGTACGGCGGCTTCAGTCCTCTTAAATGGGACCACTGGAGATAGCCGAGCGCTCCTTTTGACTCATATTCAGCCCTCCCATAAGAATGAATGGCGCTGCAGTGTGCATGGTCGACCACTGCTTCATTCACATGGGATTGGTGGAGGTCCCAGCAGTTGGAGCACCCCTCATCCCCTCCCAATCCTGAATAATCCCTTGTATAGGGGAGAACATCTAAACTTGAAAATACCTTTTTTAAAATGGTTTCCAAAAAATGGCGCATATCACCTGTCCACAGGATAGTTGATAAATAATTGATCACTAGGACCCTCGTCAATCACTAGGTACGAGGCGATCGAAATCGATTGTGTTGGTGGCACGTGTGCTGCTAGTCTCTTCTTTGTCCAGAAGAATCACTGAGATGGCCATAAATGGCTTCATTCCTGGGGAAAACCTCTTTAAAGAGAACTTGTCAGCAGCATTTTACTAAGTAAAGTACACACCGCTATATTGATGCTGTCATACCGATTAAAATGATCCCTCAGGTGAAGAAATCTGCTTTGTGGATTTTCTTTAATCTCTGAAGTTTCCTTTATTCATATCTTCGTGTATCATGTAAGGACTGTGAGTAGGGTCTTCTGCTTTGTTCTGTCCCCACCGCTGTGTCTCGGTGTAATTTTGCTTTTAATTTTATTAAAATTTCACGCCATCTGAGCCGCAGACGCTTGTGCAGATTGATCACTTGGAAATCTTCAGGAATATGGCTCTGGTGGCTGCGCATGCGTAAGTTGCTCAGTTCCTCCGGCGCCTTTTTACAGAAGCCCACCATTTGGTATAGCTGCAGGTGGCGCTTGCGCACATTGATCTAATGGTGGACTTCAATAAAATGACACCTGTGAAACTGAGCAATCTACGAAGGCGCATCCACCAGCGTCATTTTCCTGAAGACTTACAAGAGATCATTCTGCGGCTGGGACGGCGCCTTCACAAAATGTGAAAGGGAATCTGTCACCCCTTTTTTGAGATATCATATAATGATATCATTCAATTGTGTGTCACATAAGGATTCTCTTAGTACTTTTGCTTCCCCCTGACCCCGCACCTTTCATGCATAAATACCTTTTTTATATCGGTTCAGATGTATGTAATCTGCCACGGTCCGGTCCAGTGGGCGGGGCTTTTTCACCTGCTCCCCCATCCCTGTCTTGCTCTACGCATTTCTTCTTGTGTAGAGCAAGACAGGGAGGGAGGAGCAGTTGAATAAGCCCCGCCCATCGGACTGGACCGTGGCAGTTTACATAAATCTGAACCGATATAAACAAGGTATTTATGCATGAAAGGTGCGGGGTCAGGCTAGTTTCACACTTGCTTTTTTTTGCAGCGCGTTTTTCCCGCAAAAAAACGCATTGAAAAAACGCATACATAAGCATACAACTGCTGCGTTTTTTTCAAGCATTTTTATGAGCATGCATGAAAAAAACGCAGCGTTTTTATGCGTTTGTATGCGTTTTTAGCGCGTTTTTACCGCGTTTGCGTTTTTTTCCAACATTTTTAGGTGGCCCCTCACACTACCCAAACCATGACTTTACTAACCCTGACCCTAACCCTGACCCTAACCCTTAACCAAATCATACTTAACCCTAACCCAAACCCTAACTAACCCTAACCCTGACCCTAACCCTGACCCTAACCCTGACCCTAACCCTTAACAAAACCATACTTAACCCTAACCCTGACCCTAATCCTAACCCTGACCCTAACCCTGACCCTAACCCTAACCCTGACCCTAACCCTTAACAAAACCATACTTAACCCTAATCCTGACCCTAACCCTGACCCTAATCCTTAACAAAACCATACTTAACCCTGACCCTAACCCTGACCCTAACCCTTAACAAAACCATACTTAACCCTGACCCTAACCCTGACCCTAACCCTTAACAAAACCATACTTAACCCTGACCCTAACCCTGACCCTAACCCTAACCCTGACCCTAACCCTTAACAAAACCATACTTAACCCTAATCCTGACCCTAACCCTGACCCTAACCCTTAACCAAACCATACTAAACCCTGACCCAAAACCCAACCCTAACCCTGACCCTAACCCTAAACCCCCTTAACTAACCCTAACTCTAACTCAAACCCCTAAATTCCATGGTTAAAAAAAAAAAACGCATATGCAAAAAAACGCTTACATGAGCATGCCAGTGCGCACATATGCGCATCCATAGGCTATAATGGCCATTTTTAGCGCAAAACGTGCGCATATGTGCGCATGCGCTTTTTTGCAGGGCCAAAAAATGCAACATGATGCGTCTGGAAAATCCAATCGCACACCCCAAAAAAACGCAGCGCATGAAAATCGCATACATGCGCTTACAAGCGCGCAGGTATGCGCACCCATGTTAAATATAGGGGAAAAAACGCATGCGCAGGTTAGCGTTTTTTTCCAGCGCTAAAAAACGCAAATGTGAAACCAGCCTCAGGGGGAAGCAAAAGTACTAAGGGAATCCTTATGTGACACACAATTGAATGATATCATTATATGCTATCTCAAAAAAGGGGTGACAGATTCCCTTTAAATAGAGAGGAGACACCCAGACACAGCGGAGGGGACGGAACAAAGCTTAAGAAAATCTACAAAACGGACTTCTCCACCTGAGGGATCATATTAACCAGTACGGCAGTCCCAGGATGGCCCTGGTTGTACTTCTCTTAGTAAAATGCTGCTGACAGGTCCTCTTTGTCATCTAGTGAAGACTCTTAAGTATCTGCTCCAGAAAGGACAGTGCTATAAAACAGACCTCAGAGACGAAATTACCGAGTATTCATTTATTACCTCGCTTCATGATCCGGGATGACATGAGGGCGGGACGTGAGGATCCACTTCACCACAAAGCCTTGGACGGCTGTTCTACTTCAGCCTGTAACAAAGTGCACTGAAGTAAAATAGCTCTGCTTTGTAATGTAGTGTGCGCATCAGATCACCGGGGAATGAGGTTCTGCTTAATTATCGCGTGAAATTAGCATGTTTTTAATGTAAATCTAATCTAGGTTCAGGGGTCTGTGCTGATCATTTTCACAATATATTTTTATAGATTTATTTCCATCTGAAAAGATGGGTATAATTATAAAATGATTGTAAAGAAAAGCAACTTTTATATCTTCTTTTTATTAAAATTGTGCACCGTTCTTCAGATACAATTTATTTTTTTGTTTACAGTTTTTTGCTGTGGTTACCGGACACTTCTCTCTGGCAGCAGTGGCCGAACATGTGCAGTGCTATCAAGCTCTTTACTAGAGCACTTGTAAGCGCTGCTCTGAAGCTGGAGCACATGGTTAGCTCCTGGTTGTCTTCTGATGTCGCACAGTTCAGACCGAAGCTGCTGGTCCGAATGATCATTTAATCAGGAGTGCTAGTTTTTCAGCATGCTGAGAAGTGAAGATGATCGGACAGCCCCTTTAAGTCCAGATTCCAGATGTGGATGATTTGCAGCTCATACTTTGGTACAATACATGTGGATAGGATTCTGAAAAAATAGCTGCAATTTACTGTATGGAAAAAAATTGCAGTAATGCCACTATTTTCCATATACAATTTTACCAAAAAAAAATCCATAGTATAATCCGTTCAGAAATGGTGATGTTCCTGCACATCCGGGCTTGCCTATACGCACAGCTACAAATTCCCTGTGAAGATTTAATTCAAAGATCCGTTTTTTTCTTGTATTAAAAATGAAAATCTGAAAGAACAAAAATGACCTGTTCAATCCCACACTGCTCCGTCCCTGCTGACGCTCCTACGGTGTCATCATTGGCATTGCTGCCGAGCACGGACCCCGGCGGTTATCCTTACATGTATGATAGGCCGGCAGCAGCAATCGCATGAATTGTGTACGTGACGTCCTCACTACAGGACCAGCGTTCCTGGAGCCGCAGGGTTGTAGGAATGTTTCTGTAAGTATAAATTCTGCCTTTAGTCAATTTATTTAAAACTTATATCAGTAATTTCCTATAAATATACAGCGATATTCATACCTCAGTCTCCATCTTTACATCAATATTTCACTGTTTTTCTCGTGTTATCCACTCTATTTCCATTTTGTGTTGATTTGTTTTCTAATCCTTTTTGAAAAATGAATCCACTTAGAATTTTGGAACTAAACACATGGCGGTGGAAGGAAAGTTTTGTTTAACCTTTAAAAAGTAACTGTTTTCATTTTATAACTCAATAGTACTCATGAAAATAAGAAACATTTGTCCTGTATCTTACCAGAGAAATCTGCTTCTTTCTCCTCCTGGTCTGATCTTTCTCAGTCCATGAGTAGGTATTCAGTGAAGACAGATGTTCCTAATACTGAGATAGGAAATGGCAGTTAGTGCTTTTATTATTCTATGGAGATGGAGGAACTAGAGGCCGATGCTGCCGGTTCCCCCGAAACCACAGTTACAGTTCTCCGCAGAACTTTGAGCATCACCGGTCATCTCCAATCTCCATAATGGGATAATCTGTATTTATTTGTTCACTGAAGACATATTTACTCATAAATTGGGAATTTAGAGTATGAATGATCAGTCCAGGAGGAGAAAGAAGCTGGTTTCTCTAAGGAGACATATTATAAAGTTTCTTTTCACAGCTACTATTGATTTGTGCATTAAATTAAAACAATGGTTAGGCTTTACGCTGTGCTATGCTCTTTGAGATTGGCCAAATCTTTGCGTTTTATGCAGATTTGCTTCATTTTTTTTTATAAATTGTACTAAATGTGGATGTGAAATCTGCTTGTGTGAATTAGCCCGCTCATATAATAGAAAAATGATCTCACCGAGACGTATCTCCCCTTCTCATGGTGGGGTCAGACTGCTGGATGCCATGCACCGTATATAGAATATATTTTTATGTAGAGCTTTATAGTGAGGCATACTTGTGTGGTCTATATTCCTTCTGACCATGAATCGTGGCTCCATTTATGTGTGATATTGCCTTTCTTCAGTTGGTTTCTAAATCTTCTGTCCATCTATGAAACGTCCTTGGAAAATACATTTGTGATACCTTTTTTCTTTTTTTTTTCTCCTTCAGTTTTCCTCAAATTTCTGTAATTTTGAGACTCAATTATACTTTATTTGGAAATCTGTAACAATGTATAAATGTACAATATGTAAAAAGAAATAAACTAGTGAAGTTTTTAATCTTATTTTTTCTGTTTTTCTTCCACATACAATCTCTCATATCCTTTTCCCTTTTTGCGCATCAGTATTTTGCATCAGTGTTTGTAAGCTAGAACTAGGGGGAGGAGGGTAAAAATCTTTCGATGACGCTTTTTCACTCCTAATTTTGGATATATTATGGAGCAAATGTAAGGAGGTCAACGACATCGCGGGTACCTGCATGCCGGGTCCGGAACTAAAAGGGCTGCATCCTCTGTTCCAAGGGGGAAGCCTGAGTGGGGCGGACCTTCCCCTGCTGCCTGTGGGAAGTCAGAGCGAGACGGAGCTTCCTGCTGTCCCAGGAGGGCGGGGAGAACCTAAAAAGCACGCGCAGGAGAGGAGGAAAGCACGCAAAGCTGAGCAGTCTGGCGCAGAGCAGTGTAGATGGCAGCGTAAAGGGCAGCGCAAAGAGCAGCACATAGAACGGTGAGCAGCGCGCCCTTCTTCCCCACCAGAGAGTACCGGTGTGGCGCCCTTGTCGCCTGCAGAGGGACCGTGCAGAACCCTGCAGAGCAGTACAGAGCTGTGCAGATCAGAGCAGAGTCAAGCTTGGTGCTGCAGCAGCCAGAGAGTGGAGTGCTCTGTCCTGGAAGCACCAGCGGCACACAGACCAGCGTCCACCGCCGCCGACAGCGGGGACAAGAGGAAAGGAGATGTACAGTGTGTGCACGGTGACCGCCCAGAGGCCAGGTGCTACAAGACTGAGTACCGCATGCGTGCTGCCTGAAGGATTGGGCGTATGACCATAATTTACACCCCCTACTGTGTTAGTGGATATCGGCACAGACACTTGGGAAGTCCTTGACTTTGTCAGCATATGTTAGCAGAACCCTGACTTCTCACCCTCATACACCGCGAAGCAGAGCAACGCTCCAGCGGTTACCCACGTGAGACTGAGCAACGTACGCAGAGACTGGAAACTAGAGATTTAGCCATACCTACAGAAGACCCTTGTTTGCATCGGGAACCGGATCACCGGGCGACCCTGAGACGACAAGTGCCCTCTGTTGTTGGTGCCGCCGTTGGAGAACCGAGACGCTGCAATCAAGAAAACTACAGACTAAGTTTCTTCCTTTCTTTACTGAACTATTTAGTTCGTCCCTGTCCTACCCCTCCAAGCTCCCAGTTCTGCCCTACGCCCTATCACCTCCCCC
Source organism: Dendrobates tinctorius (assembly GCF_039654945.1). Classification (NCBI taxonomy): domain Eukaryota; kingdom Metazoa; phylum Chordata; class Amphibia; order Anura; family Dendrobatidae; genus Dendrobates; species Dendrobates tinctorius. The sequence goes on from NW_027361751.1 coordinate 1,351,507, forward strand.
GTGCCCTGCTCCTCCCTGTGTGGAGTATATATCTATAAACCTGTTAACCCTTGCTCTGTCTCCCGTGCGTGACTGCATCCCACGTTCCTGCGATTTCTACACAGAATACTGAACAAAATACTAAATATAAGCGGCCGACAGTTCAGTTGTGGTGGTCTGCTCACGTCATCAGCGTAGAATGATCCTCAGTTGCTGGTGGTGAAGTCAAGATTCCATCTTCCGCTACTTGCAAACATGCCGCGCTATGGTGGGCAGGCAGGAGTCAAGTATACAGTACAATAGGACCAAAAGCCCCAGGTACCTGATGGATGACTTTGATGTATTCTCCATTGCTACGTGGTGGTGATGGAGAACTCATTTGCACTGTTAACCCTCCAAACAATCATCCGAGACCTAAAACACAAAAAATACCACTTGGCACCTAATCTACCAGTGCTAAGGCCCCCTTCACACATCCATATAAACCCGGTACCAGAAAAATCAGTATCTGTGTTAAAGGGAATCTGTCACCCCTTTTTTGAGATATCATATAATGACATCATTCAATTGTGTGTCACATAAGGATTCTCTTAGTACTTTTGCTTCCCCCTGACCCCGCACCTTTCATGCATAAATACCTTGTTTATATCGGTTCAGATGTATGTAAACTGCCGCTGGGCGGGGCTTATTCACCTGCTCCCCCCCTCCCTGTCTTGCTCTACGCATCTTGTGTAGAGCAAGACAGGGAGGGGAGGAGCAGTTGAATAAGCCCCGCCCATCGGACCGGACAGCGGCAGTTGACACACATCTGAACCGATATAAACAAGGTATTTATGCATGAAAGGTGCGGGGTCAGGGGGAAGCAAAAGTACTAAGAGAATCCTTATGTGACACACAATTGAATGATATGTGATCTCAAAAAAGGGGTGACAGATTCCCTTTAAACATGTACAGCACGAAGGTGGCCTTAGACCTACAGTTGAGCTCAAAACTGCGCTCTGTAGTTGAGCTCTAAAGTTTACATACCCTGGCAAAATTTTTGCTTTATTGGCTTTTTTTCAGAGAATATGAATGATGGCACCAAAATTTTTTCTACACTCATGGTTAGTGATTGGGTGAAGCCATTTCTTGTCAAACTACTGTGTTTTCTCTTTTTAAATCATAATGACAACCCAAAACATCCAAATGACCCTGATCAAAAGTTTACTTACTCTGGTGATTTTGGCCTGATAACATGCATAGAAGTTGACACAAATGGGTTTGAATGACTACTAAAGGTAACATTGTGACCAGTTTCAGACTGGGGTTCCATGGGCCCACCAGTAACCAACAGCAGGGCGCCACTTTTCAGCTACACGCAAATAAGACTTTATCCTCATACACAAATTTTTATAGGGGTGAACTGGGTAGATTGTTGATTAAAAAGGTGCTGCCTTTGTCTGTACATGGTGTATTAAGTGTATTGTACAAAGTATTGCTCATATAAGAGGGTGATGGCACAGGGGCCCAACGGAGGATTCTCCTGTTATCTTCTGGGCCAGTCTGAGCCTGATTGTGACCTGTGACAAATGCCAGGAAAATTGTTCGGGATGCAAGGAAAACCCACAAATAAACATCAGCTGAAATACTAGACGATCTGAAAACTAGTGATGTGACTGTTTCTAGATGCACGATAAGGAGGCACTTGAAGAAAAATGGGCTGCATGATCAAAAGTACACATACTCCATTTCTTAATACCGTGTATTTCCCCCTCTAACATCAATGACAGCTTTAGTCTTTTGTGGTAGTTGTGGATGAGGGTCTTTATTTTCTCATATGGTAAAGCTGCCCACTCTTCTTGGCAAAAGCCTCCAGTTCCTTTAAATTCCTGGGCTGTCTAGCATGAAATGCACACTTGAGATCTCCTCAGAGTGGCTCAATGATATTGAGGTCAGGAAATTGAGATGGCCACTCCAGAACCTTGACTTTTTCTGCTTTAGCCAATGACAGATCGACATGGCCTTGTGTTTTGGATCGTTATCATGTTGGAGCGTCCAAGTATGTCCCATGCGCAGCTTCCGGTCTGATGATTGCACATTTGCCTCCAGTATTTGCTGATAATGTGCTGCATTCATCTTTCCTTCAACTGTGACCAAGTTTCCTGGGCCTTTGCAGCTCACACATCCCCAAAACATCAGGGATCCACCTTCGTGCTTTACTTTTAATAGCCATTCAAACCCATTTTTGTCAACTTCTGTGCATGTTATCAGGCCAAAATCACCAGGATATGTAAACTTTTGATCAGGGTCATTTGGATGAGTGGAGAAAAAGTTTTGGTGTCATCATTCATATTCTCTGAAAAAAGGCCAAGAAAGCAATAATTCTACCTGGGTAAGTAAACTTTTGAGCACAACTATATCTTGAAGCAACATTATCCGAGTAACAGATCAGCCATGAAGTGATGGACGATGCAAACTCGCAGAAAGGAGCAACCAATGTGTCTAAAAATCGTCTATTTGTGTTGTGTCCTTCACAACAGAATTTTGAAACCCCTTCTAGAAGTGAAATCAAACGAGCCACAGAAGCATCATGATAAGGAAGCCAAAGATAATCAAAGTGTTGGCTGGGCAAAATGTTTCTTTTGTTTAAAAAAAAAAAAAAAAAAAATCTTTTAGTAAAGTCCTAAAACTCACTAAAGAGATGCTGTAAAGTTCTGCCAGGGCAGTAGTCATGGCTGAGTATTTTGGGCATTGTATACCCTGGCCTCCCTCTACAGGAAAATGGTTCTTCTTATTCTGCATGGTACGATCAGTGCACACTGTGCTGTCAGTGTACCCTTGGCTGTGCTGGCATGATGCAGCTTCTGGATTGCAATGAATAGAGACACAGTCCAAGGCAACTTTTAACTGAACAATTATATTCACTTCAGGACACCGCACATTCACCTAGTTTCCAGCATTTCCATCACAGTAGACAGCACATCACTTCATCTTTCCCTTCACTAAGTGTTTCCACGGGATGGAGCATCTCAGACAGCCCCTCGGTGTCTTCCCTGTGAAGCATCACCACGGTGAAGCGCTCACCTGCCCGTTTTGCCCCGGACATCAGAGATTCGGCCCACGAAGCTATCTGCTACATTTTGGAGCGACCTGCCCGTACACTTTAACTGTGACCTATTTGCCTAAGCTTCCTCCTTTCCTCTCTTTACTGAAGGGTCTGCTGTACTTTGTTCTTCCCTGTGTACCTTGAATGGCTGGGCACATGCTTGAACGTTACGGTGTTGTTACGCAGCTCGGGCATATAGCCCACCCGAGCACTAAAGGGTCTGGCCCTGACTGAGTAATACAGGAAGATCTTTCTAACTTTCTCCCCAGCTAACCCCCTCTACCATTAACTATATACAGGGTGGCTAGACTAAAGGACTAGGTGCCCCCATCTTGTGGCCATAACACAGACTGCACTGTCATTATGTACATGGTACAGCAGCAAAACAGCATATTGTACACGGGTAATATAGCAACATGAAATCTACACGTTTAACACGCCACAACAGTGTGTGTGTATGTATGTGTATATGTGTATATATATATATATATATATATATATATATATATATATATAGTGTGTGTGTGTATATATATATATAAATACATACATGTATAACAACAACATGGGGGCTTAAAGGGGTAAAACCTCCAGCCCCTTACAATGCCACCAGTGCTTGATGGACCCCACTGACTCACAACCATAACTATATTTTGTCCAAATAATAGTTTAAGTCCAAAAATATTTGGACAGTGAAAGAAGTTTTGGCATTTTAGCTGTTAACAAAAAAACAAATTCAGGACAGTTATATTATCAATATAGGCTTAAAGTGCAGACTCCGCTTTAGGCCTCTCACACGTCCTGATATTTCCAGTACTGGAAAAACCAGTGCGGAGATATCCATGTACATTGTTTTTTATTTCAAAAGGAAGTGAAAAAAAATGTACTAGTCCAAAATGTTTATAAATGATGAAAATATTTTATTTATTAAAAATCCATAAACAAAGTCATTCACTAAAACAGCACAGGAAAAAATCATGAGGGAATGCTGGAAAACGACTGTGCAAAGTATGCTGCTGTAAATAAAAAACGCAACTTCCCACTGGAAAACCAACCACACAAGCTATATTATAATATGTATATCTCACAAAGGAGAAAACCTCAATACTGAAGAAAGAGCCTAGACTCATCAAATGAAGGTGACTGCTACAATTATCTACCCCACACCTATAAATAATTGCTAGTGTGCTAATACAATATGTGGGGATATAAGAGAAAAGTGTCACCTACATGTCAATAGGGCTCAGCTGGTGGCGGTAGTCCATGTAGGCATGCGCATTCACCCCAACACGTGTTTTGGCCTTCGCCAGGGGGCACACTCACACTCACCCTCTTGCAGCCTTTTATAATGCCCACGCTCTGAAATCAACCTATGTGTGAAGGAGGCCATCTTCCGCCCAAGGAACGCCCACTGGAAATGATGTCAACGTTACCAAGTAACATATCATACACAGTGCCTTAAACTAGAGAAATGTTTACATATGTTTGCACCCAAAATGTACTATTTAAGAGGGAGACCCATTCACTAGATAGAAGCAGCGATATCTTGAAACATCTAACACTCTCTATGCTATGTTTCTCCATTTGAATCCATCCAAAAAAACGCCCACAATTAATGACGTGTCGGTCGCTCTGGCAGAATCCACCGCCCACTACCGCGTCTATCAGGAACGGAAGTCCGCCCATATCATGTGACGCGTGCGGCATTACGGCAACCAGGACGCCAGCAAACAAAGCACACCCCCAGTTAGTGACGTGTTGGTCGCTCCAGCAACCTCCACCACCAACCACCGCATCTGTCAGGAAAGAAGGTCCGCCCACATCCTGTGATGCACGCGGCACCACGGCAATCAGGACGCTTCATGGCATCAGCGTCCCAGAGTCAGAACATGGCCCTGTATGGACGCCGAAAAACCGCGAAGGTACAGGGTTCCCGAGCAGCGCACGCGTGCATGTGAGAGGCCGACTCCTGAGGATACAGGGTAAATTATATAAATACTGATAGCCACATTAGATTACAGCCCTTCACAAAGTGGAGAGTATGGCTGAGATAGAGCAAACACTCAAAAGAGACTATGTAAGGTAGATATGAAAACAATATAAAAATAATAACCCCCTCAATACTGCATATATATCTATTAATTAAGGCAATAAGAGATCCCACAGATTTTCATAGATTAAGGGGCTACATAGTTATAGTTATGAAGATACAAAATATCGCAATAGAAATAGAGGTTAACCCATATACAACATGCAATAAGAATGAAGGCGCATATTCATTTGAGAAAATCTTCACCATAATGTAAATATATCCAATAATTATAAAAACTCAAAAAGGCATCCAATAGACAGAGCTCCCATAGGTTGACAGATGGTAAACAGGTATCCATTGAATCTGATCCTCATATGTTGACAGGTGCTAATCAGATATCAAGCAGGTATCCAAATGGGAAAAAAATTGCTGCATAGGAAATGAGATATTGAATCATACGAATAAGGACGAGCAGAGAGTCATTTTGAGTCCAGAAAATTCAATCATATGTCATAAAAGGCCGAAATAAATAATCAATGTCTTTATTTCACAATACAAAATCACCAACAATAATTCACAAGTTATAAAATGTAGGTAATACAAGAACAGGCGGGCAGCTTCATAACCTTTTATGCAATGGTAAGCACCATAATTATGGATTAGAAAATTGTCCACTCATAATATGCATATAATTTTTACAGTAAGAAGGTGCATAGTAAATCATATCATATCAGCGGGACGTCATTAAGGGGTGGATGTGGTGTGTGATGGATGGAATAATTTATTCCCCATCCACCGCCTGTGACGTCTCGCTGTGGATGTCCCGCCTCCATACACTCGTGAGACGCAGGGTCTGACCCATCAGTCAGGATGACTTCACTACAGGATGTGACGTTGTGTCAGAGTAATCCCGCCCCCCTGTATCTGCGTCACACGAGATACATGAGACATAGTGTACAGCTCTTTTTGGCATTGTGCATGACACATCATATAGCGCTGTTGGCGCAGAGCATGATGCGCTGGTTGGCGTGGGACATGACGTCTTTTTGTGGGAGGTTTAGACATGATACTTGTATGTGATACAGCTGTATGCTGTTTTTCCATTGGATGTTAGCTTTTGCTTTGTGGGGATTTAAAGATGGCGCGTTCAACACAATTTGCATTGGCCCCCGAGAAAACCACAGCGAAACACGCGTCGGGGCACCTGCGCTTTGGTAACGCACTCATTATGGGTAAGCACCGCTTAGGACTTATTGGGGAATAGGGTTCTTTATACCCTGGCTATGTTGTTTCTTAAAGGGCACACTTTGTGCGCTATTAAATAAGTTACACAGTACCTTCTGATGGCCTATACCTGAGCTTTTATATTCTAATGTTATCTCCCTATTCCTGAGCTGTGCTCTTTTGGATACATACTTTGTACTACTTTATTGTCTATTTATGATATGATTTACTATGCACCTTCTTACTGTAAAAATTATATGCATATTATGAGTGGACAATTTTCTAATCCATAATTATGGTGCATACCATTGCATAAAAGGTTATGAAGCTGCCCGCCTGTTCTTGTATTACCTACATTTTATAACTTGTGAATTATTGTTGGTGATTTTGTATTGTGAAATAAAGACATTGATTATTTATTTCGGCCTTTTATGACATATGATTGAATTTTCTGGACTCAAAATGACTCTCTTGTAGTCCTTGTTCGTATGATTCAATATTTGTGAGAGTATCCTTCCAATATGGAATATGTATTGGATAACCCAATTTTTCCTAAATGTATTTCTATAGGAAATGAGATAATAGTTAAAGGGAGAAGATAAAACCAATAACAATAGAATTTAAAATTTAAAAACAACAAACATAGAAAGCACACACATACATACATTTACACACACACACACACACACACATGTTGTGCGCATGTACAGTGGGGAAAAAAAGTATTTAGTCAGTCAGCAATAGTGCAAGTTCCAGCACTTAAAAAGATGAGAGGCGTCTGTAATTTACATCATAGGTAGACCTCAACTATGGGAGACAAACTGAGAAAAAAAAATCCTGAAAATCACATTGTCTGTTTTTTTTTTCATTTTATTTGCATATTATGGTGGAAAATAAGTATTTGGTCAGAAACAAGCAATCAAGATTTCTGGCTCTCACAGACCTGTAACTTCTTCTTTAAGAGTCTCCTCTTTCCTCCACTCATTACCTGTAGTAATGGCACCTGTTTAAACTTGTTATCAGTATAAAAAGACACCTGTGCACACCCTCAAACAGTCTGACTCCAAACTCCACTATGGTGAAGACCAAAGAGCTGTCAAAGGACACCAGAAACAAAATTGTATCCCTGCACCAGGCTGGGAAGACTGAATCTGCAATAGCCAACCAGCTTGGAGTGAAGAAATCAACTGTGGGAGCAATAATTAGAAAATGGAAGACATACAAGACCACTGATAATCTCCCTCGATCTGGTGCTCCACGCAAAATCCCACCCCGTGGGGTCAGAATGATCACAAGAATGGTGAGCAAAAATCCCAGAACCACGCGGGGGGACCTAGTGAATGAACTGCAGAGAGCTGGGACCAATGTAACAAGGCCTACCATAAGTAACACACTACGCCACCATGGACTCAGATCCTGCAGTGCCAGACGTGTCCCACTGCTTAAGCCTGTACATGTCCGGGCCCGTCTGAAGTTTGCTAGAGAGCATTTGGATGATCCAGAGGAGTTTTGGGAGAATGTCCTATGGTCTGATGAAACCAAACTGGAACTGTTTGGTAGAAACATAACTTGTCGTGTTTGGAGGAAAAAGAATACTGAGTTGCATCCTTCAAACACCATACCTACTGTAAAGCATGGTGGTGGAAACATCATGCTTTGGGGCTGTTTCTCTGCAAAGGGGCCAGGACGACTGATCCGGGTATATGAAAGAATGAATGGGGCCGTGTATCGTGAGATTTTGAGTGCAAACCTCCTTCCATCAGCAAGGGCATTGAAGATGAAACGTGGCTGGGTCTTTCAACATGACAATGATCCAAAGCACACCGCCAGGGCAACGAAGGAGTGGCTTCGTAAGAAGCATTTCAAGGTCCTGGAGTGGCCTAGCCAGTCTCCAGATCTCAACCCTATAGAAAACCTTTGGAGGGAGTTGAAAGTCCGTGTTGCCAAGCGAAAAGCCAAAAACATCACTGCTCTAGAGGAGATCTGCATGGAGGAATGGGCCAACATACCAACAACAGTGTGTGGCAACCTTGTGAAGACTTACAGAAAACGTTTGACCTCTGTCATTGCCAACAAAGGATATATCACAAAGTATTGAGATGAAATTTTGTTTCTGACCAAATACTTATTTTCCACCATAATATGCAAATAAAATGAAAAAAAAAACAATGTGATTTTCTGGATTTTTTTTTCTCAGTTTGTCTCCCATAGTTGAGGTCTACCTATGATGTAAATTACAGACGCCTCTCATCTTTTTAAGTGGTGGAACTTGCACTATTGCTGACTGACTAAATACTTTTTTTCCCCACTGTATATACAGTATATATGCCTATATACCACTGCACAGGAATGAAAATAATAGTGATCACACGAAGGGGGCAAAGCTAAGGCTCTCATTAAGGCCAGATGGATGGATTGTATTTAATCTCCAAATCCATCTGGCCTCCATTTGTCCAATTTTTTCGAGATTCCACCACCACTCATACTTGGTGTAATCATATCAATGCCTCTTATTCTTAAGAGGCTACTATCACAGCCATGATAAAGCTTGAAATGGCGCAGGATTGTTTTTAAAAAAGATGGATCATCTTGTGATGCTGCTGCCGCAATACCCAAAATATGTTCTCTACTGCGAACTTTTAACTGGCGCGTGGTAAGGCCTACATAGATCTTATCGCATGGACAAGTCGCATAATAGATTACGTTGGTTCTGGTACATGTAATACATTTTTTAATTTTAAATTGCCGAGTGCCATCTGAATTAGAGAAGCTGTCACATCGTACTATGTTTGGGCATGCCACACAGCGGCCACAAGGGGTACAACCACTTCTTGGAGCTCGATCATTGAGAAAGGTTACTGGTGTAGGACTTACGTAGTGGCTACGGACCAAGATATCTCTAAAATTACGTGATCTCCGTGCCGTAATTGATGCTTTTTTAGGTAGGCATTTGTCAAGCACAGGGTCAGCTTTAAGGATTGGCCATGATTTATCTAAGATTCTTCTCAGAGAATCAAATTGGGAGTGATAATTTGTTATGAAACGAACCATCTGATTTAGCGAATCCTGCTTTGAGCAGGGGGTTGGACCAGATGGCCCAGGAGGTCCCTTCCAACTCTACGATTCTATGATTCTATGATTCTATGATCTCACTATTAGTTTTTTCTTGTGGTTTATATAGCAACTCATGCCTCGATGAGTGTTTTGCCCTGTTAAAGGCTTTTTTAATTATCCTTCCGCTATATCCGCGTTCTCTCAAACGCAATTTTAGGTCATCCGCCTGTTTCAAAAAGTCTTGCTCATTCGAGCAAAGTCTTCGTAGCCTTAAAAATTGCCCAGTTGGAATGGCTCTGATAACATGACTGGGATGAGAGGATGAGGCATGCAGTAGAGCATTGGTAGCTGTTGATTTCCGAAAAATACTAGTTTAAATTTCATCTCTCTCATCCCTTGTTAAGAGAAGATCAAGGAAGTCAATCTCGTCTGCGCTGCTTTTTTATTTATAGCGCCGGTGGTGGCTGATGAATCCTCCCATCAGCTGCCGCCTGCTCTCGCTGTTAACCGTTGAATTGAACATTGTCCCCTTCTATAGCGCTGATCACAGTGCGAGCAGGGGACAGTGATGAGAGTTATCTTTAGCCCCGGTAAACAGTATCGCTGATTCCCAGGTCCCGATACATGTCACAGTGATATCATCAGTGTATCATCGGTGTGTCATCAATGTGCATGTGAGATGGACGTTTTGCAGCCCGTGCTGCTGTTAAAAAAAAATGGACACAATACGTGGAAACACACGTGTGTGTCACCGGTACATGTGGAAATTGTCACCAAACATACCGGACACGCTGAAGTCTGAAAGAGCCCTTAATTTGAGGCTATTAACATCCTAATTTCAGTAAGGGTTTAGGAAGTACACCTAATTGGACAATTATTTCAAAAGCTATATAATGGGCTGCATGGGCTTTTGCCTCATTAATCCATCATCAATTAAGCAGATAGAAGGGCTGGAGCTTATTCCAATTGTAGTACTGTATTGCATTTGGAAGCTGTTGCTGTAAACCCACAACATGCGGTCAAAGGAGCTTTCAATGGAAGAGAAACAGACCATCATTAGACTGGATAAAATAATCCATCAGAAAGATAGGAGAAATGATAGGATTAGCCACATCCACAGAAGACCATAGTGGTGGATGACCACAGAATCCATTCCACGGTGAAGAAAAACCCATTCAAAACATTCATCCATGTAAAAAGTGCACTCCAAAAAGTAGGTGTTAGACTTAGATATCTAATATATAAAGCTCAAAGTGTGTATGTATGTATGTATGTGTGTATATCCGGGATAGGCATCCGCACCGTCACAGCTACAGCCACAAAATTTGGCACCGTCACACGTCTGGACCCCGAGAGCGTCCTAAGCTATGTTGTGAGGCGAAATTTTAACCCTGCGCGTTCCAATTCAAACAATTTTGGGAAAAAGTGTGTGCGCGTCAAGCCCCGCCCCTCTATGATGTCATAATGCCCCTATTTGCATAATGGGGAAACAGTGTGTGTATCAAGCCCCGCCCCTCATTATGATGTCACAATGGTTGCCATGGCGACGCTGATGTCATCATAGGTTGCAAGCCCCGCCGCTCATTATGATGTCATAATGGTTGACTATGGGATGGAGGATGTGTGATGGGTATATGGGCACTTGATTATGGGATGGAGGATATGTTTGACAGGTATATGGGCACGGGACTATGGGATGGCGGATATGTATATGGGCACGGGACTATGGGATGGAGGATGTGTGATGGGTATATGGGCACTGGACTATGGGATGGAGGACATGTATGACAGGTATATGGGCACGGGACTATGAGATGGCGGATATGTATGATGGGTATATGGGCACGGGACTATGGGACGGAAGATTTGTATGATGGGTATATGGGCATGGGACTATGAGATGAAGGATGTGTGATGGGTATATGGGCACTCGACTATGGGATGGCGAATATGTATGATGGGTATATGGGCATGGGACTATGGGATGGAGAATATGTATGATGGGTATGGGACTATGGGATGGAGGATGTGTGATGGGTATATGGGCACTCGACTATGGGATGTAGGGTATGTATGACGGGTATATGGGCACGGGCCTATGCGATCGCGGATATGTATGATGGGTATATGGGCACGGGACTATGAGATGAAGGATGTGTGATGGGTATATGGGCATTGGACTATGAGATGAAGGATGTGTGATGGGTATATGGGCACTCGACTATGGGATGGCGAATATGTATGATGGGTATATGGGCATGGGACTGTGGGATGGAGAATATGTATGATGGGTATATGGGCATGGGACTATGGGATGGAGGATATGTGATGGGTATATGGGCACTCGACTATGGGATGGAGGATATGTATGGTGGGTATATGGGCACGGGCCTATGGGATCGTGGATATGTATGATGGGTATATGGGCACGGGACTATGGGATGGAGGATAATTTTAATTTCCTATAACTAACCACAGTTAGTTACTATGCCCGGGCAGCGCCGGGCTCTTCAGCTAGTTCAATCATAAAAAGACTTCATGAGAACAGTGTCTTCTCTCTCTTCCAGGAGAAGTCCGTGTTTGGAGTTCACCACTGTACATTAGATGTCCAGTACGAACCCTGAACTTTACAGTTCAGGTTGCTAATCTCTACTTAAGAGAAAGACAAACAAACAGGCAACAACTGAAGTCAGCTGCAGTAAAGGCCTGGCAAAGCATCGCAAATAGCTAACCCAGCGTTTGTTGATGTCCATGGCTTCAAGACTTCAGGCAGTCATTGCCTGCAAAGGATTTTGTGGAAAGTATTAAAAATAAGCATTTTATTTATGGTAAAGATAATTTTTCCCATTACTTCTGAGCCCCAGAAATGAGGAGGCTTTTGTAACGGGGTCTACCAATCTGGGGTACCTCTTTCAGTACCACCCCGTGTTTTCGGAGGTCCACTCTGCTTTGGCTGGAGTCTGAATGAAGGACGCTGGCTGGAATTCCTTGGTTACATGGGCACATATAACAGATCACTGCTTCTCCACGTATTTCCAATCTGACAACACTTTACTCACAGGACACAGAATATATAACACAGATACTGAGGGCAGGCCAATAGAAAAGCGGCAGGCCAGACACACATTACAATAGTCGCAGGTGGCCGGAGCCTGCCGATATTTACTGTCTGAATTACAAAAGGTAGGGGGGGCGGACAAAAGGGAATATCGTGTCCTCTCTGCTACCAAGGCGCAGCCTGTGGGCTGATGCATTAGGGACATACATCTCACATGGAACCTATTATACATACATATAACTACACAACATATTCTGGGTGCTGAGTGGTGACCGAAGTTTATGGGGTTGGTACAAGTTCCGTTTGTCGACTTAGTCCATCAGCGGTACCATTTTTTTTGCCGGGTCTGTAGTGGATGGTGAAGTCCAGAAGTTGTAGGGCTAAACTCCACCGCAGCAATATGGCGTTGTCTCCGGAGACCCGATTAAGCCAGACTAGGGGATTATGGTCCGTTAGGAGGGAAAACTGTCGTCCATACAAATATGGTTGCAACTTTTTGAGTGCCCATACTACCGCCAGGCACTCCTTCTCGATGGCCGCATAGCTTACTTCACAGGGCAGTAGTTTCCGACTCAGGTAAGCTACCGGGTGTTCTTGGCCGTCCGGCCCGATTTGGCTCAGTACTGCCCCCAATCCAAACATAGAAGCGTCGGTGTGAACAAGGAAATGTTTAGTTGGATCGGGTGCTACCAATACCGGGGTATTTGTGAGGGCGTCCTTTAGCTGGCGGAAGGCTTCCTCACATTCGGGGGTCCAGGTTATCTGGCGGGGTTGGTTCTTACGGGTCAGATCAGTGAGGGGCTTGGCTACGCTGCTGTAATTGGGGACAAATTTCCTATAATACCCTGCTGTCCCTAGAAACGCCATGACCTGGGTTTTAGTGCGTGGGATGGGCCATTTGGCTATGGCCTCAATCTTGGCTGGTTCTGGACTCTGTTTCCCACTTCCCACCCAATGCCCTAAATACTGAACCTCTGCTTTGCCCACGTGACACTTGTTTGGGTTCAGGGTGATTCCGGCCTGGTGGATCCTGTCCAATACTGTCTCTAAGTGATTTAGATGCTCTTCCCATGTCGCACTGTAGATGGCGATGTCGTCCAGGTAGGCACAAGCATAGTCCTGGAGACCATCCAGAAGCCGGTCAGTCAGCCTTTGGAAGGTCGCCGGGGCATTCTTCATCCCGAATGGCATAACTCGAAACTGGAATAAGCCGAACGGGGTGACAAATGCCGACTTTGGAATAGCGTCAGGACTAAGGGGAATCTGCCAGTAGCCTTTGCATAGATCGATGGTGGTCAAATACTTTGCCCCCGCCAGCCGGTCTAACAACTCATCCACACGCGGCATGGGATATGCATCCGTCACTGTTTTCTCATTGAGCTTACGATAGTCTACACAAAACCATGTAGTCCCATCCTTCTTGGGCACTAACACTACAGGGGATGCCCATGGACTATCTGACTCTTCAATGACCCCTAAACGCAGCATCTCTTGTATCTCTTCTCGCATTCCCTCTCGTACAGACTCAGGGACGCGGAAGGAGTTTTGTCGCAGGGGGATCTGATCCTGGGTCTCAACCTTGTGTTGTGCCTTACGAGTGTACCCTGGTCTCCCCGAAAACATCCTCTGTCACTGCCTCAACAACTCCTCCGCCTGCTGTCTCTCCCGGGGGCCTAGGTCTTCACCCAAGTGTACCTGGTCCCATGTTTTAGACTGAGTCCTTTCCCCTAAGACATCCGGCAAGGGAACTCCAGCTAAATCCTCTGCTTCAGGTGCACAGATGGCCACTACCTCTTCAGGGCGCTCCCGGTAGGGCTTCAGCATATTCACGTGGAACATGCGGATAACCCTGGGGTCGTCACAATCGGCGAAATTATAGGTTGTGTCGGCTATTTTCCCCACTACCTGGTAGGGCCCCTTCCATGCAGCTTGAAACTTGTTCTGCTTAGTGGGCTCTAACACCAGGACCTTCTGTTCTATTTCCAAGGTGCGCTCTCTGGCCCTCCGATCGTACTATACGCGCTGGCGCCGCTGGGTCACCTGCATGTTCTCACGTACAGCCTGGGTCAGCTCCTGTAGGCGGTCCTGGAATTCCAGCACATAGGGTACAATAGGTATCCATTCTATGGTTCCCTACCCTTCCCAGTGTTCTATCACTGAGTCTAGGGGTCCCCTTACCCGTCTCCCGTATACCAGCTCGAACGGGGAGAACCCCGTGGATTCTTGGGGCACCTCCCGATAGGCAAACAGGAGGTGTGGAAAGAATTTCTCCCAGTCCCTGTAGGTCCTGGTAAAAGTCCCAATGAGCTGTTTTAATGTCCGGCTAAAGCGTTCACACAACCCATTGGTTTGCGGGTGGTACGGAGCGCTTCTAACGGACTTTATGCCACACAGCTTCCACACTTGGTTGGTCACCTCTGCTGTAAACTGGGTACCCTGGTCCGAGATAATCTCCCGGGGAAATCCAACCCGTGAGAAAACCGGGAGCAGGGCGGCCGCCACCGTCTCTGCCAGTATGTTAGGTAACGCAACCACCTCTGGATACCATGTGGCATAATCTACCACTGTCAATATATACCTTTTCCCTGACGGACTGGGTTTGGCTAACGGCCCTATCAGATCGACCGCTACTCGGCTAAATGGTTCCTCCACAAAGGGGAGGGGGCGTAATTTGGCCTTGCATCGATCCCCCCTCTTGCCAATGCGCTGGCAACTGTCACAGGTCTGGCAGTACTGACGAACATCATAGGTTACCCCCGGCCAAAAGAAGTTTTGTGTCAGACGATGCCTGGTGCGACTGACGCCGAAGTGCCAGGCCAAGGGTATGTCATGAGAGATTCGCAGTAACTCCTGCCTATACTTCTTGGGAACTACCAGCTGTCGTTTTATAGTGGGGCTCATCCCTGTGTGGTGCTGCTCTGTGATCCGGTAGATGAGTCCCTGCTTCCATACAAACTGTTCCCCTTCCAGTACCCCTCTCCCCTCCTGTGCCTTCCCACGATATCCCTCTAAGGAAGGATCCTCAAGTAACTCCCTCTTAAATTCATCTGGGGTGGCCCAAGAAATGTGTCTGGCTATGGGAATACGTGTAGGGCTGGGATGTCTTACCTGGGCCTCCTCTGAGTGTGATTCCGCCTCCGCAGCTCGAGCTTGTCTCCGGGTGGTCACAGGATATGTCTCAGCCAGAGGGGCAACCGAGAATGCAGACAACATGGGCCCCAAGTCATTTCCCAGCAAGACGTCTGCAGGCAAATCCTCCATCAAGCCAACCTCAACAAGGCCATCCCCGACTCCCCAGTTCAGGTGAATCCTGGCAGTGGGCAGTCGATGTGTAGCTCCCCCTGCTACACGGACGGCCACTGTCCGGTCCGTCTTCTCTTGGTCCCGGACGAGATGAGGCTTTACAAGGATCAAAGTTGCCCCGGAATCTCTTAGTCCCTGCATATGTTTCCCATTAACCCACACGACCTGTCGATGCTGTTGTTGATTATCTGCCCGGGCTGCCTGCACCGGATCTACTTCATGCAGCACTTCCTCCATCTCTTCCACCCCTTGGTTAGTCGTAGCCCCCAATGCCGGGTCAGCTTCGCCTTGGTAGCAGTGTACAGCAGCCCGGCTGAAGGTAGCTGTTCCCGCCTTTGGCCACTGGGTATGCTGAGTCCGGTTGGAACATTGTCTTTGCAGGTGGCCCAGCTGACGGCAGGTGTGGCATCGCGCCCCAGGGGAACTGTGGTAGGCCGGGTTTCTAGCTGGTCCCTTACAATCTTCGGTGGTTTGGGTCCCTCCAGGTCCATGGGCGGGCCCCTAGTGACCATCTTTGATCCAGACAACTGCGGCCTCCTGCCATAATGATGTTCATCGGCCAGACGAGCGGCTTCCTCCAGAGTGGTTGGCCGCCTGTCCAGAAGCCATTCCTGTGTCTTGGGGGTTAGTCCATTAAAGAAGAGTTCTAACAAGAAGAGCTGGAGGACATCCTCCTTAGTGGTTGCTTGGCTCCCTTGTACCCACTGTAGCAGTGACTGCCGTAATTTACAGGCCCATTCAGCGTGGGTGTCGGTTACACGTTTTATAAGTCCGCTGAACTTTTGGCGGTATGCCTCTGGTGTCAGCGCATACAGGGCCAAGATCACTTCTTTGATCCGCTCATAGTCCATACAGTCCTCATCAGGTACCGTGCGATAGGCGTCCGCTGCGCGGCCTGTCAGCTTGCTGGCTAGAATCTGAACCCGTTCCTTGGGCTTCACTTGATGAAGGGCACACAGCCGCTCAAAGTCCTGCAGAAAGCCATCAATGTCTTCCTCTGCCTCCCCCAACTGTCGGAAGGCATTATACTGGATCTTTTTGTGGCTTACTGTCGAAGGTACCTGGTCGAAGGCCAGAGCTCCCCCCGCTCGCTGACTTTCCTCTCTCTGCTCTGCCATCTCCATCTTGGCCAGCTCCACTTTGGTCCGCTCTGCCATCTCCATCTTGGCTAGCTCTATCCTGGTCCGCTTGGCCATCTTTTCCTTCAGATCAGTACGCACATCAGCCATCACCTCTCGTATGATCTCTACTGCAGGGTTTGGGCCATAGAACGCCAGTCTGTTCTTTACCTCTCTCTGGAGTTCAGTCTCCTCCACGTTCACATTGGGGGGCGCTGCACTGTCGTGTTCCATGATGGCTGCTATCAAATCCGCTTTTGTTTTGTTGCTGGCGATCAACCCTCAGGCTTCCACCAGATCTTTTAATGTAGTCCTCTTTAACTTCTGGTAGTTGTTTTCCATTCATTCCTTTCCTCCTGTAGAAGGGGTATCATATCCCGCTGTCTGCCACCAGTGTAACGGGGTCTACCAATCTGGGATACCTCTTGCAGTACCACCCCGTGTTTTCGGAGGTCCCCTCTGCTTTGGCTGGAGTCTGAATGAAGGACGCTGGCTGGAATTCCTTGGTTACATGGGCACATATAACAGATCACTGCTTCTCCACGTATTTGCGGTCTGACAACACTTTACTCACAGGACACAAAATATATAACACAGATACAGAGGGCAGGCCAATAGAAAAGCGGCAGGCCAGACATACATTACAATAGTCGCAGGTGGCCGGAGCCTGCCGATATTTACTGTCTGAATTACAAAAGGTGGGGGGAGCGGACAAAAGGGAATATCGTGTCCCCTCTGCTACCAAGGCGCAGCCTGTGGGCTGATGCATTAGGGACATACATCTCACATGGAACCTATTATACATACATATAACTACACAACATATTCTGGGTGCTGAGTGGTTCCGTAACGGCAGTCATTGCCTGCAAAGGATTTTGTAGAAAGTATTAAAAATAAGCATTTTATTTATGGTAAAGATAATTTGTCCCATTACTTTTGAGCCCCAGAAATGAGGAGGATTTGTACCAGGCTGGAGTCACACTACCGTATTTCTCGTGCGATAATCGCATCGAACTGCACGTACTGGCCGGCACCTCTCCTGACCTGAGCATGACAGCATGATGGATTACTATGCAGCTGCCAAGCTCAGGTCAGGAGAGCAGACAGCCAGTGCGAGTTTTACGATGCGATCCTCGCACAAGAAATACGGTAGTGTGACTCTGGCCTAAAAAGGGAGGCAATTCCTCACCATTTCACGGGATATTTTTGTTCAACCCCTTTAATAAAACCTGAAAGTCTACACTTAAATTGCATCTCAGTTATTTCATATTAAATTAAAAATAGTGGTCTGCAGAGCCCAAATCCCGGAGATTCAATCACTGTCCAAATATTTCTGACCTAACTGTATTTTATCGCCATGAATTTTTTTTTACTTGTTTTAGCTGCATTCCCATTTACTCATCTAATGTAATTCTAAAGTGAAAATGCACATAAAAATAGCAGATTTAAAAAACACAGGACAGTTTATGCTGCGTTAAAAGAAAACAATAGGAATGAGATTTCTATAAAATCCAGAGGTTTTTCATAAATCGTCTTTTGTAGGTTTCTGATTGGACAGTGCCCAGTTTGGAGTAGATTCGATCAGGAGACACTTGCAGTTTCCTTTCTCCCACCAGGCGTTTTGTGAAACTTGAGGCTGGAAAAAAGGTAAGTGGTTCTACAATAGAATTAAATAGGAAGAGTCTTTCAGGCTTAGAAAATCCAATACAAAGAATTCTGTGTAACACCCTTGGGGTATGTGTACACAATATCTTTTTCAGGTAGACTCCAGTCCGAAAACCACCTGAAAAAGTGCTAATGAAACGCTTAAGAATTAACACATACATTCATATGTAATAACGAAGCAGGCTAAAAACGCGGCCAGAAGATGCCTGCAGTTTCACTTGAAATACTGCTAGTGATTTACTCATTGCTAAATGGAGTTAAAAAATGACTGAAAGATGCCAGAAAAAAAAGATACCACATAAATGCTGGGCAAACACAAAAGACCCCACTGTGGTCCAAAAAGTGCTAAAATCCACCACCACAAAAAAACACACTAAAAGGTTGCTTCAGGAATAAAAAATCCTGCCTTTCCTGAAGCAACTGTCAATTAAAAAAAATTTGATGAAATTGTCAGCCTGAAAGCGACGTCTTGTGCAGATATCCTTGGGATATGTTGAAACAGTTTTTTAATGTAGATATAACATAATACCTGCTTCAAATATCCTAAATAGTTCTCGATTAAGTTCTCTATTAATTCCAATGGGAAATTTAATATGCAAATTGCCTCTTCAGAGAGGAAGAGGACTAAAACTCCAGTGTCACCTATTGGAAGTAGCGAGTCCATATCAACCTTTAACAAGCCTTGCTATATGACCTAGGTTAAAAGCCAAATAAGAATCTCAGAATCTAAGGGTTAAGGTTTCTCTTTGTTGAGAGTTACAAGTCAAGCCTGGCATGTCAGAGTCAGGAGACTTATATACGTCATGCCCGCTCCTCTAGGAGATTAAATATGATATTGCCTCTTCAGAGAGGAAGAGGACTAGAACTCTAGTGTCCCCTATTGGAAGTAGCGATCCTAGCCAAATCAGCTCTCATACTTTGCACTGATAATAATAATAATCTTTATTTTTATATAGCGCTAACATATTCCGCAGCGCTTTACAGATTTGCACACATTTTTCTGATGAAACACTGTCGGCAAATTGAGATTCTGATTTGGCTTTTATCCTATATCATATGGCAAGGCTCGACATTGACTTTTAGGATTGCCGCTTCCAATAAGGAAATTTGCATATTTAATTTCCCAGAGAAGCATGCATGACATAGAAGTCTCCTCAGTCTGATATGCCAGGCCTGGGAGAATGGGAAAGCCACAAAGCCACATTGCAAAGGTATTTATTCATCAGTTGATTTGAATTCATGCAAAGCTTTGATTCAAAGGTACATGTCACCTCTTTGATGCAGACTTTTTTTTGTGAAATTGGAAGCAAACTTGAGATTATCAGATCAAAAAGCTGCAAAAAATGCTTTAAAGACCCAATCACAATCCGCAATAAGAAACCTGTCTGGATTCTTGATGTGCATTTGTCGTCAAAACTGAATCACACACATAGAAATGACAACAAAAAGGAAAAGTCATGAAATTCTGAAAATCATATGATGGATAGGCATGATAATAATATGCCAATGATGAAAAAAGGAAATGAAAATTTCAAAACACCTTTATTTATTCATTCAAAATTGAGCATGACCACCACGGTTAATAATAATTAATGATGATGATGCAAACAATCAGTGGCGCTCAAGTATACACACGGACTCCAGCAGCATATGTAAAATACACCAGTCACCGTCGGTGTCAGAATAAAATCAATAGAACTAAAAAATATTACTATTGCGCTTGGAGTCACCGTAAAATAAATAAAATGGAAAAACAAATATATGAGCCAGTAATGAATAACCAAATTAGGGCAAACAGTATAGTTAGCACAAAACTAGTCCTATAAATCCCTCTGGATCTTGTCTCCTATTGCAGTAGGGGTTAAACTACCACACAACAAAAAGAAAAAAAAAATGAGCTCAGTCTGGAATCGAGGTGCCCAGTAACAGATATTGCACATAGATCCTGTCTCCTATTGCAGTAGGGGTTAAACTACCACAAAAAAAAAAAAAAAGGAATGAACTCAGTCTGAAATCAAGGTACCCAGTAACATATATTGCACATGGATCAAAGTTACCTCCTCCAGTAGTAAGGGTTGAGGCTGCCACAAGTGAAGTAGGCAGCTACAGACTTGAATGAAGCCACCACTGATTCCAAGTTGCAGGTTCCACAGGATCTTTTAGGATCAATATCACTCCTCTATTAAATAACCAAATGATTCCTTTCTCCTTATCGCTTGCAATAGTCACAGTAGCGGTGCTGCCCTGGCCGGTGGCAGCAAGCGCTATATGCAGGCTGAAAAAAAGTCGTGAGTGCTGAACGCTGCGCCCGACCGTTACGCTGTGCCCGTCAGTACAGGACCTGCGTGACATCAGAGGCACGTGATGTGCTGGGTGCAGCCGCTATGGATCGTGGTATGGACCAAAAAGCTATCCGACACGTTTCAGAGACTCCTGTCTCCTTCCTCAGGGATATGGTCTCACCGGCGATCTTGGCACTATATATATATATATATATATATATATATATATACACCTGCTATAATTATGTAAATTAAAAAAAAAAAGTCAAGCTGCTTAGTGGAAACCAAATAGTTCAATTTCGCTGTTTAACCCTGTAGGGATGAGAGTGTCAAGCATAAAGGTCCAGCGTGATTCCGCACGGGACATGAGTTTTATATGGTCTCCTTTACGTGCCCTTTTATGAACAAGTTCTAAACCTATAACCAACATATTTGACACTGATCCTTCATGATGTTTTGCAAAATGGCTTGATAGAGGATGGCCCATGAATTTCTTTTTTATATTCCGGATGTGTTCACTAATCCTTGTTTTTAATGGCTGTTTGGTGCACCCTACATAATTTTTTTTTTGCAGGGACACTTTATCATATAAATGACACTCTCTGTGGCGCAAGTAATACGGTCCTCAATGGCATATTCCTTATTGCCTTCTACCACAATTGTTTGTTTGGCAGTTTTTGTTTGACGGCAAATACAACAATTTCTGCAAGGAAAAAAACCTTTTAGGTTTTCTAAAAAAAGGTAAGATGGATTTTTTTTATACAGATTGAGGGCACGCTAGGAGCAATAATTCTCTTAAGATTACGCGCCTTCCTGTATACAAATCTTGGTCCTTGTGGGATAATTGCTCCCAAAATTTTGTCCTTCCTTAAAAGATTCCAGTGTTTTTTAATTATTTTAGTTAAAATATGGGAATTTGAATTATATTCTGAAATAATGGGAATAAAATCTTAGTAAGTTTTATGTAAAGCTTCACTGGTGTTACTACCCATATCAGAGGAATCAATTCCTAAGAGACTTTTTACTGATTTATCTCTCACTAAACATTTGGCTTCCTCCAGCAGATCCTCATTGTAACCCTTTTCTAAAAATTGTTTTTTAAGAATACCTGCTTCCAAGTCAAAATCCTGCACTTTTGAGCAATTGCGGTGAATCCTAGTAAATTGGCTTTTTGGTACGTTTAATAGCCAGCTTGGAAGGTGGCAACTGTCTGTGGGGATAAAGCTATTGGAATCCGTGTTTTTTTTTTAAAAGTACGTATTTGAATTCTGTTGTTTTCAATAAAAATGGTCAGGTCTAAAAAAACTAATAGTATTGGAGCTAATAGTAGAGGAAAAGTTTAAAAAAATATTCATTTTTATTTAAATCCATTAAAAAATATTCAAGCTCCTTTTGACCCCCTGACCAAATAAAAATTACATCATCAATGAACCATTGCCAGAGTACGAGGCCTGCGCGCAGCCCTCCCGTGGGATAGATGGTCTCCTCTTGCCATCCACCCACATATAGGTTAGCATAGCTGAGTACGAACCTGTTACCCATAGCAGTACCCCACTGCTGGGAGTAGTAGTGTGTCTCATATTTAAAATAATTGTGAGTAAGTATAAAAGACATACAATTTTTTAAAAACTCAATTTCTCCTTCTGGTGATAAACTGTGCTTGGTTAAAAAATGTGTGGCTGAATTGCAACCCTTATCATGTTGGATGATAGTGTAAAGGGAAGCAATATCCAGAGTCCCCATGATTTAATGGTCCTGCCAGTTTATGTCATCTAAGATTTTTAATATATGAGAGGTATCCTTCAAGTAGTCTGGTAGCTTACAAACCATTTTTTGTAAATGGCAATCAATATATTTGGATAAATTGGCTGTGAGACATTGTATCCCAGAAATGATTGGGCGGCCTGGTGGGTTTACTGGATCCTTATGGATTTTTGGTAAATAATAGAACATAGCTGTCCCTGGGTGCCTGGTGTAAACAAAATCAAACTCACATTTATTTATTATTCCTTCATTAAAACCCTTATCTAAAAGTTCTTTTAATTCGGCCAAAAACCTATCAGTAGGATCATTAGTGAGTTTGCTATAGGTGTGAGAATCACTTAATAATGGTATAGCTTCTTCGTGATATTTCTTTTCATCTAAGATTACTATGCCGCCACCTTTGTCGGCTGACTGAATGACAATTCCATTATTATCCTCAAGGGATCTAATGGCCTTACGTTCAGGTAATGAAAGATTAATTTTATTTTTGGAACACCTTTTTTCACTGACTTTGCGAATGTCAGCTATCACATTACTTTGAAACGTGTCCATGGATTTGGAATATTCATTTAAAGGATGGAAATTGGATTTATTCCTCAATCCAGTACGATTATGAGTGATGATTGAAGATGTACTGGCAGGTTGAGTGTCCTTAGTTGAAATCGTGGGGGACTTATTTAATGGCCTGTTAAAATTATTTGATTCAAATACTGAATAAATATTTTCCCTTAGTGGAGAAACGGGAGGGGTAGATTGTAAATCATCATCTGAAACCGGATGAGTAGAATTGTCAGTAGATATAGTACTATTAGACTGACTAATATTGGCCTCATCGATAACCTCATATACTGGTTCAGAACATGAATTATTTTGGAGAATATTTTCTGGGATCACATCACTTCCTAATTTTTTCTGTTATTTACTAATAATTTCCTTTTCTTTATTCATAATTCTATTGCGAATACTATTAGATAAGATTATTTCAGGGTGGTTTTCAAAAGGTTTAATTATATCAAATAGCTTGGATATTTTCTGTTTGCTATCTAAAAGTTGTTTTTTCCTTTTTTCTATAATAAAGCCCACAGCTTGTCTGGAAAAATCTTTGACCATCATATTCCACTCGGTTAATACAGTCTCGTCACCAATATCACCAGAAAGGGTTTTATGTACCACCAAGCCCTCAGGGATACAATCGTAGGCCAAAAAGCGTTAAAGAGTGGCCACCTCCCAGAGATCTCTCATCTCCTTAATCAATAAATTTTCTAAGGTTTTGAGAGATTCTTATAATTTATCAATGCTGTCTTTCCTGGGATTTTGTGGGGCTTGAGAATGAGTGCGATAAAAAAACTTCTGTATATTTGTTAAACGATCTCTACGGAGCTGACCAAAAATATGGCTGCACTTGCCAAAACTGTGCAGTCCATGCAGGTGTCTTCAAAGGAGAAGATCCAGCTGGCCTCCAGTCCAGAGGATGTCCCGTGGCTACGGAAGAAGAGGATCCCGCCATTCCGAGGGAGAGACAATGATCGCTATGACCAGGACGGACGTCCCACCTGTCGCCACTGCCGCAAGGCAGGCCACATCGCAAGATTCTGTTATTTAAACGAGCAACCCCTGGGGCAAAGAGCCAACCCCCACGAGTAGGACCACAAGGCCCAAAGAACTGGCGAGCCAAGTAAGTTGGAGGGCGACCGGTCCTCCCAGTGGTGATTGACGGCATCCCCATGAATGCTTTACTGGACACTGGTTCTCAGGTGGCAACTATGCCATGTATCCTTTACAAATAGTATTGGGCTGACTCTGAACTTACTCATGGCCCAAGTGATGAGCTGACAGTAGTTGCCAGCAATGGTCAGCCTTTGCCGCGAGTAGGATGTAAAGAGATTACCATTAAAGTGGGGCGAGTGGAGTTAAAATCTCAAGGACTAATAGTTGTAGACATTGATCGACGAGAATGTAACCCAATGATGACCTTAGGTACTAATGTGATTGAAAATTGTCTTGCCGAGGTTATTGTTTTGTTGCAACAGGTAGCCGAGACGGCTGGTTCCAGTGAACAATGAGTCCTGCAGAAGGAGATCAAGGCCTTAATGCAAAGACAGCAGGTAGAACTGTCTGGCGGAGAAATTGGCAGCGTCTGAATGAGTGAGTCTTTCCCATTGTGATACCCCCCAGATGTGAAACGTTAATTTGGTGTCGGGCAGCCATAGGCCTCAGAAGAAAAGGTTACCAAGCATTGGTAGAGGCAGTGTACTGAGCAGGCCCACTGTCCTAAAAGCCAGAGGGATAGTTGATGTTCGCAAAGGGAGAGTATCTGTATGCCTCTTGAATTGTGGGGAGGAGGAGACAACAATACCTCGGTATGCCACAGTTGCTAAGCTGTTTACTGTCAGTAACAACGCAATACAGGCAGCAGAGCCCTTGGTCTCATCCAACCAGGCAGGGGACAAAGGCTCTGTAAAGAAGCTGGAGGAGTGGTGTCAGCAGCTGCATGTGGCGACTGACTCCACCCCTTCATACCAAAAGAATGGGGTTTACAATATCAGTGTGTCAAAACTATGTGGCGGGAAATGAAGGAAGCTGGGGTGATCAGAGATAGTTGTAGCCCCTGGGCAGCTCCAATAGTCTTTGTGAAAAAGAAAGATGGTACCATGAGAATGTGTGTTGATTACAGAAAAAGTAACAGCATTACACATAAGGATGCCTACCCATTACCCAGAATTGAGGAGTCATTAGCTGCACTTAAAACTGCTAACTATTTTTCCACCTTAGATCTCACTAGCGGGTATTGGCATGTTCCCGTGGCAGAGGCAGACAAGGAGAAAACAGCGTTTACTACACCAATGGGTCTCTGCGAGTTCATCTACATGCCGTTCGGGCTCTGCACCGCCCCAGGGACATTTCAACGGCTAATGGAGTGCTGACTTGGACAAAAGAACTTCGAGACAGTTCTGTTGTACCTTGACAATGTCATTGTTTCTCCAAGACTTATGAAGACCATCTGGAGCACCTGGCTGAGGTGTTTGAAGCCTTGTCCAACTTTGGCCTGAAAGTGAAGCCATCCAAGTGCCACCTCCTGAAGCCCAAGGTACAGTACCTCGGTCATGTAGTGAGTGCAGAAGGTGTGGCACCAGATCCTGACAAAGTCACTGTCATCTGGGACTGGCAGAAGCCCAGCAACCTCCATGAGGTACATCAATTCCTCGGGTTGGTAGGCTACTACCGAAGGTTCATCAAAGGCTTCACTGAGATAGCCACACCTATGCAAAATCTTCTGGTGGGCCAGCCCAAGAAAGCCAGAAAGAAGAGTCCTACATTTGAATGAAATGAGGAACTGGAAAGGTCCTTCACTCTACTGAAAATGGCCCTCACAGGAGATGAAGTCCTGGCCTACCCAGATTATGACCAACCAGTTGTTCTGTATTCTGATGCCAGCAACGTTGGACTGGGAGCAGTACTGTCACAGGAACAGAATGGCAAAGAAAGAGTGATCTCCTACGCCAGCAGGAAGCTTCGTCCCACTGAAAGGAACCCTGACAAGTACAGTTCCTTCAAACTGGAGTTCCTCGCTGTAGTCTGGGCTGTACCTGAAAGATTCAAGCATTACCTAGCTTCAGCCAAGTTTACCATCTTCATGGACAACAACCCATTGACTCACTTGGAGACTGCAAAACTAGGCGCACTGGAGCAGCGATGGATGGCCCAGCTGTCTAGCGATGAATTCACCATCAAGTACTGAGCAGGGCACAAGAATGCCAATGCGCTGTCCAGAATGCCCAATCTGCCAGATGCAGGAGAAGACCCTGACGCACTCGAAGAAATAGAGTTACCTGCCTTCCACCGGCCAATTGCGGCCCAACGTGCCCAAGGAGTGAGAAACAGACGATCTATCGTGAAAGAGGCCACCCTAGATCCATTGCCTCATCATGACTGGGCAGAAACGCAGGATAGCGACCCCGCAGTCCGCTTGGTAAAGGAGCTACTGTCACAAGCTGACTCACGCCCATGTCCAGATGCTCCTGAAGAAACCCAGCAGTTGTGGAAGGAAAGAGACAGGCTGTTCATCTACGAGAGAAATCTGTGTCGGAGGAGTATCAATGCCCGCACTAATGAGTTGGCCTGGCAAGTGGTTGTCCCAAAGAGAGAGGCATCAATGGTCTTGGAAGCATACCACAATGGAGCTGGACACTTCGGATGGAAGAAGTTGGAGGCCTTGCTCCGAGAGAGATTCTACTGGGCTGGTATGAGGAAGGCCATTGAAAATTGGTGCCAGGAGTGTGGACAATGCAACCTGCGCAGGAAGGACCGTAACAGCCAGTGAGCTCCTTTGCAGCCAATAATAACTAAACAGCCACTCGAGTTGGTAGCCCTGGACCATGCGAAGCTGGTCCCAAGCCGTTCAGGCTACGTTTATGCTCTTACCATCGTTGACCACTACTCGAGATTCCCGGTAGTCGTACCTGTCAAGGATCAAACTGCCAGGACAGCAGCCAGAGCATTCCAACAGCACTTTTGTCAACCACACGGATATCCCGAGCGAGTGCTTACAGATCAAGGTCCAGCCTTTGAGGCAGAAGTGTTCCAGGAATTCTGTAACTTGTACGGTTGCAAGAAGATCAGGACAACACCGTACCATCCACAGATCAATGGCATGTGTGAAAAGATGAATCAAGTGGTGATCAATCTACTGAAGACCTTGCCTTTGGAAGAGAGGAATCTGTGGCCAGAGAAGTTGCCAGATCTGGTAGACCTCTACAATCACATTCCTGTGAATTCCACCAACTGCACTCCAGCCTACCTAATGAGAGCGAGGCCTGGCAAGTTTCCTATTGATTTGGATATGGGAGTCCAGACACCTGAAGTGACATCACCAGATGCTAACTGGGATACAGAGCGGCAGCAGCAGTACTGTAGAGTACAAGAGTGCGTAGAAAAGAGTCTAGCGCAGGCGAGACAAAAAGAAGAAAAGAACTACAATCAACATGCACCTGCAGTTCCCTTGTCACCAGGAGAACAGGTCCTAAAGAGGAAAAGGAGGATGCATAAATTGGATGACCAATGGGAAGCTGAACCCTACACAGTCCTATCATAAAACTTTGACACCACCAAAGTGTGCGTTATCAGTAAGGATGGAGGAGAAACCTCATCAGCAGTATCAAGAGATTATCTGAAACTGTGCCCTGACCAACTAAAGGAAAAGACGGAAGGGTAAAACAACCTTCAGCCCATAGAGGAAGAAGAGAAAAAGGTGAGCACTGTACTCGGCGAATTCTCTGCAAATTGGACTAGAGTGGATCAAGCCATCGTAGTTCCTGTCCTAATCTTTCCCCAGCCTACTGCAACTGAAGTAGCAGAGACTCAAGACAACTCTGAAAATTGGGAAGTTCAGGCAGCGGATGCCACACCAGCAGTGGTGCCAGAGAATCCTCGCCCTGCCAGTGATGAATCTGTCATGCCCACAGTGAGTCTAAGAGTTCGCAGACGGCTACTACCCAGTTTACCAACAGCAGTAACAGGCCCACTAAACCTAAATAGGCCATTAGAAGTACCCATGCTACGTAGATCTACCCGTAGTACAAAAGGTGTGATCCCAGTTAGATATAGAGACTAAAGTGCCAATAGAAAATGTAAACTGTATCTGTAAATATGCAACTTTTCAAGCTTATGTGCCTACAGAGACTCTGTAAGAACTTTTTGAATATCTTATTTTGTTTTGATGGACAATTGGGCCACAGGACTATGTGTGGCCAAAAAACCCTTGTATATAGTTACCAACTTGCTCAGGAATTGGACCATGGACATTGACGCATGGATTAATCGTCACAGGGACTATTTTTGAGCTTTGGTTTTTGTAATTTTTCATTTTTTAAATCTTGTGACAGTTACAATTGTTCATTTGTTAATATGTTTGCATGTTTTCTCAGTTCGGGAGTACTGAATTGCACTAGGGGGGAATGTGGCGCCCCCAGTAGTATGGTCACCACAGTGGCATTACCTTCCTCCTAGGGAGTGTGATGTCTGCTTGGAAGCAATGAAGGATCTCTCTGTCAGACAAATACAGCACAAAGCACAGTTCCCACTCTAGGCCTGCAGAGGGAGCTCTGAACCAAACTGTGGGAGGAGTTGCTCTCTGGGGCCAGGAAAGGGAAGTTAGTTCAGGTTGTGTGAGGAGGGAAAAGTGTGTGGACGTGGAAAGAAGAGCTGGAGGATTGAGCAGAGTTCAGGCTCACTTCTAGCTGTAGCGCATGGTCCGGAGTCCGGTCTCAGAGGTTGTATGGAAACTGATGGTCCTGCAGCAGAAACCGGAGGGACAGGAGGCTATAAATGCTCTGTTCCCACATAAGACTCGGAGGCACAGCAGCAACGAGTGTGAGTCAGAAGAAAGAGGCTACGGCTGTCTGCCATACGAGGAGGTTCTAAAAGAGAATAAGTAAGGGGAACTTCAGTGTAGCTCAGTACTGCAAGATAAGTGCTTGAAGGGAGACTACACAACCCATCTGCATAGAGAGATTCTTAAGTTGCTTCCAGGCTGTTCAACTCCTGTTCCATCTGTAATCTGGATCCTGGACTGCACATACAAAGCTAAGTAAAGGTAAAGGAACTGCACCCTGTTGTGTCATTGCCTTCTTCCTGCAACCCTTTCCAGCACAGCTACATCTTTGTGCCTGACACTACACCCTCTTCCTCAACACCTATTACCACTGCCCTGGGACCACAGCTCTACTTGTGGGGAGCTATTACATCTTGCTGCCTTATACCATTTGTCCCAGAGGATCTGCCTGCAGCGTTGGCTTAACCCCTTCATTGCCGAGCACCACAGGTGGCGTCACGTATCATCCACTTATAACTTTTTTCAGCCACGTTTTACCCCTTTTGCATGGACGCCCAGGGCCACGGACCGGGTCACCGCCACCGTGACTCGTCCATCTGAGACACAGGCTCGGTACCGAGTAACCCCACTGCCTGGCAGGCGACCCACAAGCGAAAAGGAGAAAGGAATCATTTGGTTATTTATTAGAGGAGTGATATCGATCCTAAAAGGACATGTGGAACCTGCAACTTGGAATCAGTGGTGGCTTCATTCAAGTTTGTAGCCGCCTAGTTCACTTGTGGAAGCCTCAACCCTTACTACTGGAGGAGGCAGCTTTGATCCATGTGCAATATATGTTACTGGGCACCTTGATTTCAGACTGAGTTCATTCCTTTTTTTTTTTTGTGGTAGTTTAACCTCTACTGCAATAGGAGACAGGATCTATGTGCAATATCTGTTACTGGGCACCTTGATTCCAGACTGAGTTCATTTCTTTTTTTTTTTTTTTTTCTGGTAGTTTAACCCCTACTGCAATAGGAGACAAGATCCAAAGGGATTTATAGGACTAGTTTTGTGCTAACTATACTGTTTATCCTAATTTGGTTATTCATTACTGGCTCATATATTTGTTTTTCCATTGTATTTATTTATGGTGACTCCAAGTGCAACAGTAATATTTTTTAGTTCTAATAATAATTAATGGTTGTCTCATGAATGTTCTGCCACATTGAATGTACTTGGGAAAATCATCAAGATCCACTGCTGGCAGCTCCCTTTCGAGTTGCTGACCTATGATATCCCAGGAGCCGTTCTCCAGCCTGATAAGGCCAGGCCGTACGGTTGTCATGCTACTGTGTGCAGCCTGAGAGGCCTAAACGTGCTACCATGGCCTACGTCTTCCGGATGCAGATACTGTTGACTGGTGCAGCAGGCAGCTGTCAGATCCCCGTTGGACCATTAAAGGTGTTCTGTGCTCCTTGGTGTGGGCACACCTTTAACCCCTTACCTACAATTGACGTAATATTCCGTCCATGTGACCATGGACCTAATTACCATGGACGGAATATTACGTCATCGCGATCAGCGGGGCCCACGTGGTGAGCGCCGCTGATCGCGGCCGAGTGTCAGCTAATTATCATAGCTGACACCCGGCACAATGTGTCAGGGGCGGTCACGGACCGCCCCCGACACGTTAACCCCTTGCACACCGCGATCAAACGTGATCGCGGTGTACCGGGGGTTAAAGGGAAGCATCGGCAGGGAGGGGGCTCCCTCTGTGCTTCCCTGAGCCCCCCACGGCAGCGCAATGTGCAGCGCTGCTGTGGGGGACTCCTTTCCTCCAGGCCCCCGGATCCAAGATGGCGACGGGGGCCTGCAGGGAGCTGACTTCCTCACTGCCTGCAAAGCGCAGGCATGAGGAAGTCTGCAGCAGTGCCTGTGACAGATCGCTGATCTGTCACAGTGATCTGTGATGTGACAGATCAGCGATCTGTCACAGGACAGTGATGTCCCACCTGGGACAAGGTAATAAAGTAAAAAAAAAAAAAAGTGTTAAAAATAATTTAAAAAAAAATCGCTAAATAAATTAGTAAAAAAAAAAAAAAATATTCCCCAATAAATCCATTTTTTCAAAATAAAAAAAAACAAAAACAATAAAAGTACACATATTTGGTATCGCCGCGTCCGTAATGACCTGCCCTATAAAACTGTCCCATTAGTTAACCCCTTTAGCGAACCCCTTAAAAAATAAAAATAAAAAACGAAGCAAAAAATAATGATTTATTATCATACCACCAAACAAAAAGTGCAATAACGCGCGATCAAAAAGACGCATATTAATAAGCATGGTACCGCTGAAAACGTCATCTTGTCCCGCAAAAAACGAGCCACCATACAGCATCACTTGCAAAAAAATAAAAAAGTTATAGCTCGCAGAATAAAGCGATACAAAAATAATTATTTTTTATATAAAATTGTTTTCATTGCAAAAAACCGACAAAACATAAAAAAACGACCTAAATGAGGTATCGCTGTAACCGTTCTGACCAGAAGAATAAAAACGCGTTATCAATTTTACCGCACGCGGAACGGTGTAAACGCACCCCCCAAAAGAAATTCATGAAACGCTGGTTTTTGTTCATTCTGCGTCCCAAAAATCGGAATAAAAAGCGATCAAAAAATGTCACGTGCCCGAAAATGGTACCAATAAAAACGTCAACTCGTCCCGCAAAAAATAAGACCTCACATGACTCGGTGGGTCAAAATACGGAAAAATTATAGCTCACAATATGTGGTGATGCAAAAACTATTTTTACAATAAAAAGCGTCTTTTAGCGTGCGACAGCCGCCAAACATAAAAACCGCCATAAATCGTAAATCAAACCCCCCGTTATCACCCCCTTAGTTAGGGAAAAATAATAAAACTAAAAGAAAATGTATTTATTTCCATTTTCCCGCTAGGGTTAGGGTTAGGGTAGGGTTAGGGCTAGGGCTAGGGTTAGGGCTAGGGTTAGGGCTAGGGCTAGGGTTAGGGCTAGGGCTAGGGTTAGGGCTAGGGCTCAGATTAGGGTTAGGGGTGTGTTGAGGTTAGGGTTGGAGTTATAATTGGGGGTTTCCACTGTTTGGGCACATCAGGTGCTCTCCAAAGGCAACATGGCGTCTGATCTCAATTCCAGCCAATTCTGCGTTGAAAAAGTCAAATGGTGCTCCTTCCCTTCCAAGCTCTGCCATGTGCCCAAACAGTGTTTTACCCCCACATGTAGGGTATCAGCCTACTCAGGACAAATTACAAAACAACTTTTGGGGTCCAATTTCTCCTGTTACCCTTAGGAAAATAAAAAATTGTGGGCAAAAATATAATTTTGCGGAAAAAAATGTTTTTTTTATTTTCACGCCCAGGCGTTATAAACTTCTGTGAAGCACTTGGGGGTTCAAAGTGCTCTCCACACATCTAGATAAGCTCCGTGGGGGGTCTAGTTTCCAAAATGGGGTCACTTGTGGGGAGTTTCAATAGTTTAGGTACATCAGGGGCTCTCCAAACGCACATGACACCCGCATACCAATCCATCAAAGTCTGCATTCCAAAACGTCACTTCTTCCCTTCCGAGCCCCGACGTGTGCCCATACAGTAGTTTTCTCCCACATATGAGGTATCAGCGTACTCAGGACAAATTGGACAACAACTTTTGGGGTCCAATTTCTCCTGTTACCCTTGGGAAAATAAAAAAAATGGGGACTAAAAGATGATGTTTGTTGAAAAAATACGATATTTTTATTTTCACGCCCGGTCGTTATAAACTTCTGTGAAGCACTGGGGGGTTCAAAGTGCTCACCACACATCTAGATAAGTTCATTAGGGGGTCTAGTTTCCAAAATGAGGTCACTTGTGGGGGGTTTCCACTGTTTAGGTACATCAGGGGCTCTCCAAACGCAACATGACACCCGCAGACCATTCCATCAAAGTCTGCATTCCAAAACGTCACTACTTCCCTTCCGAGCCCCAACGTGTGCCCATACAGTAGTTTTCTCCCACATATGAGGTACCAGCGTACTCAGGACAAATTGGACAACAACTTTTGGGGTCCAATTTCTCTTGTTACCCTTGGGAAACTAAAAAAATGGGGACTAAAAGATCATGTTTGTGGAAAAAATACGATTTTTTTATTTTCACACCCGGACGTTATAAACTTCAGTGAAGCACTGGGGGGTTCAAAGTGCTCACCACACATCTAGATAAGTTCCTTGGGGGGTCTAGTTTCCAAAATGGTGTCATTTGTGGGGGGTTTCTACTGTTTTGGTACATCAGGGGCTTTCCTAACGCGACATGGTGTCCGATCTCAATTCCAGCCAAAAACGTCAAATGGCGCTGCTTCCCTTCCGAGCTCTGCCATACGCCCAAATAGTGGTTTACACCCACATGTGGGGTATCAGCGTACTCAGGATAAATTGCACAATATCTTTTAGGGTCCTGTTACTTTTGGAAAAATAAGAATTGAGGGTGAAAAGATCATTTTTGTGGAAAAAATATGATTTTTTAATTGTACTGCTGTACGTTATAAACTTCTGTGAAGCCCTTGGGGGTTCAAAGTTCTCACCACACATCTAGATAAGTTCCTTGGGGGGTCTAGATTCCAAAATGGTGTCATTTGTGGGGGTTTCCACTGTTTTGGTACATCAGGGGTTTTCCAATCGCGACATGGCGTCCGATCTGAATTCCAGCAAATTTTGCTTTGAAAAAGTCAATCGGCGCTCCTTCCATTCTGAGCTCTGCCATGCGCCGAAACAGTGGTTCCCCCCCACATATCAGGTATCAGCGTACTCAGGACAAATTGCACAATAACTTTTGCAGTCCAATTTCTCCTGTTACCCTTGGTAAAATAAAGAAAATTGAACCTGAAGTATTTTTTTTGTGAAAAAAAGTTAAATGTTCATTTTTTTTTTAATATTCAAAAAATTCCTGTGACGCACCTAAAGGGTTAATAAACTTCTTGAATGTGGTTTTAAGCACCTTAAGGGGTGCAGTTTTTAGAATGGTGTCACTTTTGGGTATTTTCTATCATATAGACCCCTCAAAATGGCTTCAAATGTGAAGTGGTCCCTAAAAATAAAATGGTGTTGCAAAAATGAGAAATCGCTGGTCAATTTTTAACCCTTATAACTTCCTAACAAAAAAAAATTTTGGTTCCAAAATTGTGCTGATGTAAAGTAAACATGTGGGAAATGTTATGTATTAAGTTTTTTGTGTGCCGTATCGCTGTGATTTAAGGGCATAAAAATTCAAAGTTGGAAAATTGCGAAATTTTCAAAATTTTTGCCAAATTTCCATTTTTTTCACAAATAAACGCAAGTTATTTGAATGCAATTTTACCACTAACATGAAGTACAATATGTCACAAGAAAACAATGTCAGAATCACCGGGATCCATGAAAGCGTTCCAGAGTTATGACCTCATAAAGGTACAGTGGTCAGAATTGTAAAAATTGGCCCGGTAGTTAACGTGCAAACCACCCTTGGTAGTGAAGGGGTTAAGTGCACCATCCCACCTACTTATCTACTCTATCTCCACTCTCTCCTCACTTTCTTTGATTGACAGCTGATTTTATAAAGCCAGAGAAGGGCAGAGATAGATGGAAAGCAAGTACCGGTGCTTCTCACAAAATTAGAATATCATCAAAAAGTGATTTTATTTCAGTTCTTCATTACAAAAAGGGAAACTCATATATTATATAGAGTGATTACAGAGTGATCTATTTCAAGTGTTTATTTCTGTTAATGTTGATTATTGTGGCTTACAGCCAATGAAAACCCAGAAGTCGTTATCTCAGTAAATTAGAATAGCTTATAACACCAGCTTGTAACCCCTTAACGACCAGAGGTATTTTTGGTTTTGCAGTTCTATTTTCTTCTTTTTCCCCTTCTTCCCAGAGCCATAACTTTTTTATTTTTTGGTCAAAATGGCCATGTTTGGGTTTGTTTTTTTGCGGGACGAGTTGTACTTTTGAACAACACCATTGGTTTTACCCTGTCTTGTACTCAAAAACGGGAAAAAAGTTCCAAGTGCAATGAAATTGCAAAAATTGGGCTATTCCATGTGTTGGTTTTTTTTCACCATGTTCATTAAATGCTAAAACTGACCTGCAATTATGATTCTCCAGGTCATTACGAGTTCACAGACACCAAACATGTCTAGGTTCTTTTTTATCTAAGTGGTGAAAAAAAATTCCAAACTTTGTTAAAAAAAAAAAAAAAAAAAAATTGGGCTATTTTCCGAGACCCATAGCGTCTCTATTTTTTGTGATCTCGGGTTGGGTGAGTGCTTATTTTTTGTTTGCCGAGTCTACTTGCCATGTTTTTCGGAGTGACATAAGTGAAGCACATTTGAAAATCGCTTTGCGAAAAACTGCAGCCAGATAAAATGGACGGCGTTTTTTCGCAAAGATTTTGTCACAATAAATTGTTTTCTGCCTTTCACTCTGTGAGTTAAACTGTGAGTGCCTGTCCTATTAGTGTCATTATATCATCATCACCTATAGTCTGGGCCAGGGCGGAGTTATACATCTCAGGGGCGGAGTCAGTGTAGAACCCTCTGTCTTTGACGTCACCTATAGTCCGGTACAGGGCGGAGTTATGTGGATACAGCTCAGGGGCGGAGTCAGTGTAGAACGCTCTGTCTGTGACGTCACCTCTTGTCACATATTCATCAGGTTCTATTCTTCACTGTCTGCATCTGAGCTACGATGTATGTGTCACCCGAGCTATAGTGTGTACACAGTACCTGGCGTATAAGAGGCGGGTGAGTAGGAGGCCGCGGTTACAAGTGTGCGTTATCCTCTGCTGTGTTCACTTATATATGGCCTATTAGATCCCGCTACTAGTACAGTGTTAGATCAAAGCAGCCCGGCACCTCATACAGCTGGGCCTTATCGTCTGCCATCTAGTCCTCTCCCTACACTGCACGCACCTGTATACACATATATATAAACATATGTATGTATGTATATACAGGTGCATCTCACATAATTAGATTATCAAGAAGTTAATTTATTTCAGTTCTGCAATACAAAAAGTGAAACTCATTATATAGAGTCATTACATACAGAGTGATCTATTTCACGTGTTTATTTCTGTTATTGTTGATGAGTATGGAATATATATAAAGGAGGGCACCATCAATCATCAAAAAATGTATAAGTACTAGGATTCACCCGCAGTATGTCTAAAAAGACATTTTATTAACGAGAGACAAGAAACATACTAGTAGCGGGGTTCACCAGAAAAATATTAACAAATTTATTAATTTTTTTATAGGGACACACAAAACCACAAAGAGATTTAAAAACAGTTACAAAAATACATACAGACAGCCACAATTTATGCCCTGCATATAAAAGAGTATTCTGATGGAATAATAAATCTACATAACCATATGGCTAGAATAAAGACTGGTAAAATGTGGTTTACTTGTTACTTGTTCTCACATACAAAGCTCTCCACAGTGCAGCACCCCCCTACATCTCCTCCCTCATTTCTGTCTATCGGCCTAACCAACCGCTGCGCTCTGCAAACGACTTTCGACTAACCTTTGCACTAATCCGTACCTCCCACTCCTGACTCCAAGACTTCTCCAGCGCTGTGCCAATCCTCTTGAATGCTCTACCCCAAGAAATTAGGACTATCCACAATTTAGTAACATAGTTATTAAGGTTGAAGGAAGACTTTAAGTCCATCTAGTTCAACCCATATCCTATCCTAACTTGCCCTAACATGTTGATCCAGAGGAAGGCAAAAAAACCCATGTGGCAAACAGTAAGCTTCACATTGGGGAAAAAAATTCCTTCCCGACTCCACATACGGCAATCAGACTAGCTCCCTGGTTCCACACAATATTAAGGAAACTAGTGTATATACCCTGTAATATTATACTTTTCAAGAAAGGCATCCAGTCCCTTCTTAAATTTTATTAGGGAATCACTCATTACAACGTCATATGGCAGAGAGTTCCATAGTCTCACTGCTCTTACAGTAAAGAATCCGCGTCTGTGAGTATGCTTAAACCTTCTTTCCTCCAGACGTAGAGGATGCCCCCATGTCCCTGTGACAGGTCTAAGAGTAAAAAGATCATTAGAAAGGTCTTTGTATTGTCCCCGCATATATTTATACATTGTAATAAGATCACCCCTAAGCCTTCGATTTTCCAAACTAAATAACCCCAAGTGTAATAACCTGTCTTGGTATTGCAGACCCCCTAATTCCCTAATAACCTTGGTCGCTCCTCTCTGCACCTGCTCCAGTTCAGCTATGTCTTTCTTATACACCGGAGACCAGAACTGTACACAGTATTCTAAGTGTGGTCGCACTAGTGACTTATATAGAGGTAAAATTATGTTCTCTTCATGAGCATCTATGCCTCTTTTAATGCATCCCATTATTTTATTTGCCTTTGCAGCAGCTGCCTGACACTGGCCACTAAATGTGAGTTTGTCGTCCACCCATACACCCAGGGGTTTTTCAGTGACAGTTTTGCCCAGTGTTTTACAATTAAGCACATAATTACACATCTTGTTCGTTCTACCCAAGTGCATGACCTTACATTTATCCCCATTAAAGCTCATTTGCCATTTATCAGCGCAAGCTTCTAGTTTACATAAATCCTCCTGTAATATAAAATTGTCCTCCTCTGTATTGATTACCCTGCAGAGTTTAGTGTCATCTGCCAATATTGAAATTCTACTCTCTATGCCCCCTACAAGGTCATTAATAAATATGTTAAAAAGAAGCAGGCCCAAAACTGACCCCTGAGTTACCCCACTGCTAACCGTGACCCAGTCTGAGTGTGCTCCATTAATAACCACCCTTTGTTTCCTATTCCTGAGCCAGCTCTTAACCCACCTACACATATTTTCCCCTATCCCCATTGTTCTCATTTTATGTATCAACCTTTTGTGTGGCACCGTATCAAAAGCTTTTGAAAAGTCCATGTACATCACGTCCACTGCATTCCCTTGGTCCAGTCCAGAACTTACCTCTTCATAAAAGCTTATCAGATTAGTCTGACAGGAACGGTCCCTTGTAAAACCCATGTTGATATTGGTTCATGAGGTTATTCTTCTCCAGATACTCCAGTATAGTATCTCTTAGAAAACCCTCCAGAATTTTACCCACAGTTGAGGTTAAACTTACTGGCCTATAATTTCCAAGTTCAGTTTTTGTCTCCTTTTTGCATATTGGCACCACATTTGCTATACGCCAGTCCTGTGGTACAGACCCTGTTATTATGGAATCTTTAAAGATTAAAAATAATGGTCTATCTATGACTGTGCTTAATTCCTGCAGTACTCGGGGGTGTATCCCATCCGGGCCCGGGGATTTGTCAATTTTAGTGATTTTTAGACGCCGCCGTCGTACTTCCTGCTGGGTTAAGCAGGTGACATTTAATGGAGAATTTTTATCCCTGATCATGTTATCCGTCATGGGATTTTCTTGTGTAAATACTGTTGAAAAAAAGTCATTTAGCATATTGGCTTTTTCCTCATCCTCATCCACCATTTCACCCAAACTATTTTTAAGGGGATCAACACTATTATTTTTTAGTTTCTTACTATTTTTGTAGTTAAAGAATATTTTGGGATTATTTTTACTTTATCTGGCAATGAGTCTCTCTGTCTCAATCTTTGCTGTCTTGATTTGCTTTTTACAGAATTTATTTAATTTTCTGTATTTATTTAATGTCTCATCACTACCTACTTGCTTTAATTCTCTAAATGCTTTATTTTTGTCACTTATTGCTCCCCATAGAGCTCTATTTAACCATAGTGGTTTCCTCCTATTTCTAGCATGTTTATTCCCATACGGTATATATTGTGCACAGGTCCTATTCAGGATGCTAATAAACGTCTCCCATTTTCTTTGTGTATTTTTATGTCTCATGATATCATCCCAGTTAATTGCACCAAGATCATCTCTCATCTGTTGGAAATTTGCCTTCCTGAAGTTTAGTGTCCTTGTAACCCCTCTACTACACATCTTATTAAAGGATACATGAAAACTTATTAATTACCCAAGTGACCCTCAACCCTTACATTTGATATGCGGTCTGGCCTGTTGGTTAATATTAGGTCTAGCAGTGCCCCCCCTCTTGTTGGGTCCTGAACCAGTTGTGCAAGGTAATTGTCTCTCATAGTTGCCAAAAACCTATTACCTTTGCTGGAACTGCAGGTTTCGGTTCCCCAATGTATTTCAGGGTAGTTGAAGTCCCTCCTTCCTACACCAATTCCTGAGCCACTTATTAACCTCCCTAATCTCCCGTTGCCTCTCTGGCGTGGCACGTGGTACAGGAAATATTTCCGAAAATACCACCTTGGAGGTCCTTGCTTTAAGCTTACAGCCTAATTCCCTGAAATCATCTTTAAGGACCTTCCACCTACCTCTAACTTTGTCATTTGTGCCAATGTGCACTATGACCGTTGGATCCTCACCAGCCCCTCCCAGTAATCTGTCAACCTGATCAGCGATGTGTCGGACGCGAGCGCCAGGTAGGCAGCAAACCGTTCGATGATCCCTGTCTTTGTGACAGATTGCCCTATCTGTTCCCCTAATAATTGAGTCCCCCACTACCAGCACCTGTCTGGCCTGCCCTGCTCTCCTATTTCCCCCCTTACTGGAGCAGACACTCCTCCTGCTTTCAGAAGACATACCTTGCTGCAGCAGTGCTACTCCTGCACTAACACTCCCCTCATCTACCAACTTAGCAAACTTATTGGTGTGTGCCAGATCATGACTAGCCTGCCTGGTGCTCTTCCCTCTACCCCGCCTTCTGACTGTCACCCAGCTAGGTGTCCTGCAGCTCAGGGGCGGACACAGACTGTAGTGGGCCTCTGTGCAAGAAATTTTTCGGGCCCCCCCGCCCTTCATAGGGCAACAAATTTATGTTAACATATAGATTGTAATATTTAAGTTAGGGTGCCTTCACATAGGCGAGTTTTTTGTATCCAATGAGATCAGGCGAAAACTGCATGTGACTTGATGTGGTTTTTCTTTTTGCCCTTAAGGATGCTTTCCCACTGGCGTTTTTCTACACTAGCAGCAGAGACGGCAGACTTCTGCACCTCTGCCACCTAACGGGGGACTTGTGGCACCGATCCGGCAAGCCCCATTCATTCTCTATCGGGCTTGCGGCCAGCCGCGGCAAGTGCATTTGTGCTAGATTCGCGTTACATGGTGCTACTAAAAGATGCAGCAGATATGCTGCGTTTTTTAGAGCGGGAAAATCTACACATGGAAATTTTTGTTGCGTATTTTCCCATGTAAATGTACTGTATATCTAATATTGAGGCTATGCAGGGCTGGATATAATATCTGTAGGGTGCTGCTGGGCTGTATTTATTATTTGCCAGTTGCAGCCTCCAAATTATATATACAGGCCAGCACAGCCTCCAAATAACATATATCGCCCACTAGCCCAGCATTGCCTCTAGTTGTTAATATATACAGCCCATCAGAGCCTCCAAACAAAATATGGTATACAGCCCAGCACAGCCTTCAGTTAATATATACAGCCCACCACAACCTCCAGGTGATACATACAGCCCAGCATAGCCTCCAGTTGATATATACAGCCCACCACAGCCTCCAGGTGATATATACAGCTCAGCATAGCCTCCAGTTGATATATATATCCCACCACAGCCTCCATGTGATATATACAGCCCACCACAGCCTCCAGGTAATATATACAGCCCACCACAGCCTCCAGGTAATATATACAGCCCACCACAGCCTCCAGGTGATATATACTGTCTAGCATAGCCTCCAGGTGATATATACAGCCCAGCATAGCCTCCAGGTGATACATACAGCTCAGTATAGCCTCCAGTTGATATATACAGCCCACCACAGCCTCCAGCTGATATATACAGCCCAGCATAGCCTCCAGTTGATATATATAGCCTACCACAGCCTCCAGGTCAGGTGATATATACACCCCACCACAGCCTCCAGGTGATATATACAGCCCACCACAGCCTCCAGGTGATATATACAGCCCACCACAGCCTCCAGGTGATATATACAGCCCAGCAAAGCCTCCAGGTGATATATATGTGGGCCGTCCGATTCATGTTTCTTCTCCCCCCCTGAGCCACCCCATTCATGAGCAGCCAAGCATCTCCCCCAGGGCCCCCCCATTCATGAGCAGCCATGCTTCTCCTCAGGGGCCGCCTCATTCATGAGCAGCCATTCTTCTTCCCAGGGGGCCCCCCCATTCATGAGCAGCCAAGGCCATGCTTCCCTTCTCCCCAGGCCAGGGGCCCCCCATTCATAAGCAGCCAGGTCATCATGCTTCAGTTCTCCCCCAGGACAAAGCCCCCCAAAATCATGCCTGCCATGTTCAGTTCTCCCCAACCCCAGGAGCCCCCCAAAATCATGCCTGCGCCTCAGTCCCAGTCCCTCAGTCCTGCTCAGCTCTGGGAGTACTCTTACTTGGAGCAGGGAGGGCAGGCCAGACCAAGAGGATCCATCCATTCCACACTGTCCAGTGTCCACACTCCGCACATTCCTGAGCTGCTGCAGCATATGCAGGGCTGCCACTAGGAATTTTGGGGCCCCATACTGGCAAAATTTTGGGGCCCCTTGAAACTCCGCCCAGGCTCCACCCCAGCTCCGCCCTCCACCCCTCGAACCTTCCAAAGTCCCACCGCCCTCTCTTGGAACAACTCCACTTCTGCACCATGTCCTCACAAATCACACATTTACAGTTCCCATCACCACATACTGTACATAGCAGGCAGTTTTTGTTTTGGCCAAAAGATTTTTTTAATCCACCACCACAACAAAGTAGACTCTTTTGGCCGGGCCCTACTCTACTGTAACTTACTAAACATTTGCTAAAATATCCAATACAATTTCGGTATATTTTTATTTATTTTTCCATTTTTAAAAATACCAATAATGCCACATACAAGGGACAAATACCACCGCACCATGACCAGACACCATATTACCACCTCATGGTGAACTAAAATCCCACATACAAGGAACAAATACCATCACGTCATGAGCAGACCACATTTTACCACCACATAGTGACCGGGGCCCCACTGCGGGCCTCCTCTGTTCATCGGGCCCCATCCAGTAAGGGCAGTAATGACCTGATAGTGGCCCTGCTTAGGTCAGTGGGTTTGGAAAGAAGGACACTTATATTATAAAGTCTTCGGGAATATTAAGGAATAATTAAGGTATATAAAAGAATTGTCCAGCTGAAAAAAGTGTATGGCCGGGGTCACACGAGTGATGATTCTCTCATGTGAGAGAATCGGCTCAATTATGCTACTGACACTCGGCTCAAACTCTCATCCAAGTGTCATCTGCTTCTCTTACATGAGATAATCAGAGCTTCGCAGCACATTGAGAAGACAGGGAACTTAATTTCTCCATCTTCTCCATTGTCTGAGGTCGTGGATTCGGACTGCACTCAGCTGACAGCTGACTGCAGCCTGATGTTTCACACGCATCCATAGATTTCAATAGGTCCGTGTGATCCGAATTTCAGAGCCACCCGCGGCGTGCAGCAGATTATTTTTCCACAGACGAATTCGGTCTGTAGAAAAAAATCACAGATCTGCGATGCCCCATAGTATAACACTGTGCCGAGTGTTATCCAATAAAGCATCACATAGCACTCAGCCGTGTTATACGCTTGTGTGAGCGAGGACTAAGAGCCTTCATTCCCCCTGCAGATCTTCTCTCATTAGCCTCTCATGTTGGAGTCTGGCCTCAGTTACTTTTCTGTAATACAGTACTGTGGAATTTTTGCATACTTTTAGGGTATGTGCACACGTTGCGGATTCTGCTGCGGATTTTTGTGCGCAGATTTGGCTGAATCTGCAGGTAAAATGACAGATTTTGTGCAGATTTCCCCTGCGGATTCCTATAATGGAAGAGGTGTAAAAACGCTGCGGATCCACACAAAGAATTGACATGCTGCAGATTTAAATCCACAGAAAATCTGTGCGGAAAATGCCGCCGCATGTGCACAGCGGTTTTGGTTTTAGATAGACTTTAATGATACTGTACAACTCAGCAGAATCTGCTGTGGATCCGCAGGGCCAAATCCGCTGTGGATCCACAGCAGAATCCGCAATGTGTGCACACACCCTAAGAGCATATATGTATATACATAGTGTGTGTGGTTGTGTTACATAACATCTCTGGGAGGTGAGCCTATTCATCAGCTATAAATCCTGGTGAGCAGTGTCCTGGACCCCTGCCCCCCCCAGAGAACAGAAAAGGATAAGGCTATGTGCACACGCTGCAGGTTCTGCTGCGGTTTTGGCCGCTGCGGATATGCAGCAGTTCTGCAGACAGTGTACAGTAGCATGTAAGTCTACGTGATTTACATTCTGCTGTGCACATGCTGCGGATTTCTAACTGCGGAAAAGCTGCGGTTTTGAATCCGCAGACAGAAATGACATGTCAATTCTTTCTGTGGATTCTGCTGAGGTTTGCCACCTATTCCATTGTCCAGGTGTCAAACCGCAGGGGAAAACCGCAGGCCAATCCGCAGGAAAACCGCAGGTCATTTTAGCTGCGGTTTTACCTGCGTATCCGCAGATACAAATCTGTGGGTGAATCCGCAGCATGTGCACATAGCCTAAGGCTGCTGTGCCCCCGCTGCCTCCTGACAGGACACCACTGCTCCATTCTGAAGACTGAAGTGTTTTAGACAAGTTTGGAGAGTAAGGCTAAGTGCACATGTACCGGAACTCTTGCGGAAATTACCGCGAGAATTCCGGAATTCCATTCCGTGGGAAAATCGCATTTTAAATTCCCGCGATTTTCCCGCGGAAAATCTAGCATTTTGCAAGCGTATTTAGCTTGCAAAATGCTAGCGTTTTCCAAGCGATCTGTAGCATCGCTTGGAGAACTGATTGACAGGTTGGTCACACTCGTCAAACATAGTGTTTGACGAGTGTGACCAACTTTTTACTACTGAGGCCGCCTATGCAGCATCAGTAGTAAAAGATAGAATGTAAAAAAAAATAAAAAATGGTGTTATTCTTACCTTTCGACGTCCCGCGCATCCGTTCCCAGTAATCCTTTGCGAAAATGCCCGCGATGACGTCCATTCTCGCGGGATCGCGATGTCTCGCGGTCATTCGCGATGACGTCGCGCGAATGACCACGAGACTTCGCGATCCCGCGAGAACGGACGCCATCGCGGGCATTTTCGCAAAGGCTTACTGGGAACGGGAGCGTGGAGAGAGGCGGGAATGCTGCGCGGGACGCCGGAAGGTGAGAATAACAATATTTTTTATTTTAAATTTTATTTTTTACAGGGATATGGTACCCAAAGCCCGGAGGACAGTCTCCTCTCCTCCGGACCGTGGGTACCATCCGCAATTGTTCTGCTTACTTTCCGCATGGTGTGCACAGCCACATGCGGGAAGTAAGCGGAACAATGCATTCCTATGGGTACGGGATCGCCGCGATTCCGCAAATTAATGAGCATGCTGCGTTTTTTACCGCGAAGCGATTCCGCCGCGGTAAAAACCGGAATCCCATAGGAATGCATGGGATGCTTATTTTTCGCGTTTTCGTGGCAAAATCGCGCGGTTAAAACCGCCGCGGAAACACGCAAAAAACGCCACGTGTGAACTCAGCCTAAATGCAGGGAATCTTGAGAGGGGGCTGCTGTGTCCTGGGGGTGGCCTCAGTGGTCTTATGCTTCTCTGCATGAGGTGAGGTGAGAGGGGGCACTCAGCTCTGATCTTTTCATGATACAGACAGGGGGTCAGACTCAGGACATAGCAGGGTCCTGGTGAGCGGCTACTGTGCTGATAGTATGACAGACGCTGTCACTGAGCACACAGCCGACTCACTGAGGATCCATCTGCTGCAGGGACTTGACACTGGTATTGGTGAATTCTCTCCGGGATAACCCCCCCACACCAAGCAAAGCCCCTTTAAA
This sequence comes from Dendrobates tinctorius, assembly GCF_039654945.1. Lineage (NCBI taxonomy): Eukaryota > Metazoa > Chordata > Amphibia > Anura > Dendrobatidae > Dendrobates > Dendrobates tinctorius. The sequence goes on from NW_027361751.1 coordinate 1,396,346, forward strand.
TAAAACCACTGACACCGAACTTCTTTGGAATAATTATGGCCACAGCAGCCTTTTATTTAAATAACATACAACAAAACTTTCAGAATAAATAACATTTTTAGACCCCCAGGGAGGAGTCCTTGAAACTCCAAAAAATCGGGTGAGTACCAAATAGGAAGTGAACAACCACCAAATTATTTACCCCCTGCCGTTACCCCACTGGCTCGGGAGCACCATAACCACTAATATACCAATGTTCACTCAAAAAACCTTGGGGATTCGACCCCATAGCCGACTTCCCCACCCCATTTCACCATACCAATTAAATTGAATTCCAGACAGAGGAAAGCATAATGCCCATGGATTCCTGTACCAATTTTAAACCAACTCCAAGGACTCCCCCCAAACCGCCACAACGAGGGCCTTGGAACACCTCAAAGACCCAAGACCCTCCCACAACGAAAAGCTATGGCCCTCCCGAAAACTCCTTGCAAACCAAGAGCCCATAAATCACTGCCCACTCCATTCAAATGAACACCGTCCACCAACCAAAAATCTTCAACTCCTCTTTCCAATTCAAAATGTCTCACCACCAGGCCACCATTTCTAATAACAAAAGCGGACACTGTCCTGTTAACCTTGATCCTGGCCTTATTAATTTTGTCGACAGACCTGGCATGCTGCCAATTCCGGCGTGGCACAGTTTCCGACCACACAATAGTAATCCCCGAGTAAGACATCCACAACCTCAACAAATCAAGTTTAATGTCCTTAACCAACTCCCTGAAGGGCCTAACACCCAAGTCGTTTCCCCCCACGTGTAACACCAGGATGTATGGAACCCTGTCTAAACGCGCACTATTGTTGATTTCGCGAAGCACCCTGTTCCAAGACATCCCCAGAAATCCGAGCCACCTGACGATTGCCGAACTCCTAGGAAAACCGAGCTGCCTGCCTGCCCTCCTTCCCCACATCGGCCCGCAACGCTCCCCAATGGACGTACGAATGGCCGAAGATCCAAACAAGCAAAGGGGTGGAACCTGCAGATGGAAAAAACAGACAACTTCAGCAACCGGCAAGGAACATGAACAAAACATATTAAAGACACAAGCTTGAAACCGCCTCCTCAGGCCTGACCTAGCCGTGAAAATACCTTGACCACCATCTGCCAATGCGCTGCACCGCTTCCACCCCAAGCTCGCCTACCGCTGCCTCTGTTGCTTCCCCAATACGAAAGGAATGAGCTGCGAAAAGAGATTCGTCTAAACCCAACTCCCGCAGCGCAGCCCTAAAAATAGCGGTGAACTGGTACCTAGAGAAAAAGGAACCATCCTCATGACATAATAAAGGCCCATCGTGATTAGGTTGCAAAGCGTGAAAATTCCGTAAATAAACCACTGGGCACATCAATGAGTCGCGAACAGGACCCAAAGTCACCAACGTGCCACTGCCTTCCTGATCAGTTTTTGACCTTTTCAGCCAGAATTCGACACCACGCTCAGTAGCAACCACATCTCTCGCCTGAAGACCACCACAAGAGAATTTGCTGGGTGCAACCAACTCACCTACCCTCAGGGCCCCAAAAGACGCCAGGAAAAACGCCAACTTGAAAAGGCAAATTTTGAAAAAAGATCTGCAACATGAAACCAAGACCCTCCCCAGACTTTCCAAAAGACCAAAAGAGACAGGACACCTCCTGTCCCCCTGACTCCCCTTTCTCCTGAAACCCGTAACCGCCTGCCTGACAAGAAAAACTTTCGTTAAGTCTGACTGACCACGCATCTTGAAACCAAAGGCGAGAGCGTCCATCATACAAGAAACCTTTGCCGAAGACCAACCTGTTACAGCCCCTCGGCCCAACCATAAAATGCCCACCTGATGATCTGGTGAAACCGGGCCTAAATCAGAAGTCAATAAACCCTCCCAAGTATCCCATACTGCATGGTACAAAGCCCATGTCTTAGGGGCTAACGAAGCCCTGATCAGCGATTCGGCAGCACAGATACCACATTCCAGAGTGCTTCCGGGCATTCCAGCCCCTTGATCTCCGCCTTGGGCGCCAATGCGCCAAAACGGTCCCACTGTGAACGAGAAAGGGAATCAGCAATCTCATTCTTGACCCCAGGCACATGAACCGCCGACACCTGAGAATTCAAGGACAAACAGGTCAGAACCAATTGGCGAAGCACTTGAACTACCGGAGCCGAAGATGCCGAGATGCTGTTAATGGCACACACAACCCCTTGATTGTCGCAATTAAAACGGACCCACCTATTCCGAAACTCATGTTTCCACAGATTAACCGCCACCAAGATCGGAAAAATCTCTAGCAATGCCACATTCCGAACCAAACCAGAAGAAAACCAGACATCCGGCCAACGCACTGCACACCATTGACCTTTAAAATATGCACCGAAACCGATCCCACCAGCCACATCCGTAAACAACTCCAAAACATCATTGTCCACCACCTCCTCCATGAGCAAGGAACGACCATTGTATTGCTCCAAAAATGTATGCCACACCGCCAGGTCGGCTCTGTGTTCCGCAGAGAGCCGATCGAAGTGATGCGGAGCCCGAACACCCGCAGTAGCACTGGCCAGCCTTCGGGAAAAGACTCGCCCCATTGGAATGATACGGCAAGCAAAGTTCAATTTGCCTAGCAACGACTGTAAGTCCCTCAAAGACAATTTCTTCAAACGGCGAGCCCTAGCCACCTCCATCCGCAAGGCAATGACTTTCTCTTCTGGCAAACGGAATTCCCAGTTGACCGTGTCAATGATAATGCCCAAAAAATGCAGACAAGTACTTGGGCCTTCCGTCTTGTTCGGGGCCAAAGGCACCCCAAAATGCCCCATGGCCCACTCCAATGACCTCAAAATGCTTAGACAACACGACGACTCATCTGGACCCACACACAAAAAGTCATCCAGATAGTGGATCACCGAATCAAAACCCAAAACCTCGCGTATCACCCATTCCAAAAAGGAGCTAAAAGCCTCGAAATATGCACACGACAATGAACAGCCCATGGGTAAACAGCGATCACCATAAAACTCCCATTCCAAAAACATCCCAACAACTTCGAACTATCTGGGTGAACCGGGAGCAACCGAAAAACGGACTCAATAGTCTTTGCCATAAGGGCCCCCATGCCACACCTCCTGACCCACCGTGCTGCCTCGTCAAAAGAAGTGTAGACCACAGAGCAAAGCTCTGGATCAATACCATCATTCACCGACATGCCCCAGGGTTAGATAGATGATAAATGAGTCGAAATTTATTTGGCTCCTTCTTGGGCACCACCCCCAACGGTGAAACCACCAAGTCGTCAAATGGTGGGGATCCGAAAGGGCCCGCCATACGGCCCAACGCGACCTCCTTGCCCAACTTGTCCGAAACCACGTCCCAATGCTCTAAAGCGGAACGCAAATTCTTAAGAACCTGGGGTATAGCAAACGGTGGGGTGGGGATTGTAATACCAATAGAAAAACTGGAAAGCAACAGTGCTGCTTTTTCTCTCAGCGGGTATATACAGTGGGGAAAAAAAGTATTTAGTCAGTCAGCAATAGTGCAAGTTCCACCACTTAAAAAGATGAGAGGCGTCTGTAATTTACATAATAGGTAGACCTCAACTATGGGAGACAAACTGAGAAAAAAAAATCCAGAAAATCACATTGTCTGTTTTTTTTTCATTTTATTTGCATATTATGGTGGAAAATAAGTATTTGGTCAGAAACAAGCAATCAAGATTTCTGGCTCTCACAGACCTGTAACTTATTCTTTAAGAGTCTCCTCTTTCCTCCACTCATTACCTGTAGTAATGGCACCTGTTTAAACTTATCAGTATAAAAAGACAACTGTGCACACCCTCAAACAGTCTGACTCCAAACTCCACTATGGTGAAGACCAAAGAGCTGTTAAAGGACACCAGAAACAAAATTGTAGCCCTGCACCAGGCTGGGAAGACTGAATCTGCAATAGCCAACCAGCTTGGAGTGAAGAAATCAACTGTGGGAGCAATAATTAGAAAATGGAAGACATACAAGACCACTGATAATCTCCCTCGATCTGGTGCTCCACGCAAAATCCCACCCCGTGGGGTCAGAATGATCACAAGAACGGTGAGCAAAAATCCCAGAACCACGCGGGGGGACCTAGTGAATGAACTGCAGAGAGCTGGGACCAATGTAACAAGGCCTACCATAAGTAACACACTACGCCACCATGGACTCAGATCCTGCAGTGCCAGACGTGTCCCACTGCTTAAGCCTGTACATGTCCGGGCCCATCTGAAGTTTGCTAGAGAGCTTTTGGATGATCCAGAGGAGTTTTGGGAGAATGTCCTATGGTCTGATGAAACCAAACTGGAACTGTTTGGTAGAAACACAACTTGTCGTGTTTGGAGGAAAAAGAATACTGAGTTGCATCCATCAAACACCATACCTACTGTAAAGCATGGTGGTGGAAACATCATGCTTTGGGGCTGTTTCTCTGCAAAGGGGCCAGGACGACTGATCCGGGTACATGAAAGAATGAATGGGGCCATGTATCGTGAGATTTTGAGTGCAAACCTCCTTCCATCAGCAAGGGCATTGAAGATGAAACGTGGCTGGGTCTTTCAACATGACAATGATCCAAAGCACACCGCCAGGGCAACGAAGGAGTGGCTTCGTAAGAAGCATTTCAAGGTCCTGGAGTGGCCTAGCCAGTCTCCAGATCTCAACCCTATAGAAAACCTTTGGAGGGAGTTGAAAGTCCGTGTTGCCAAGCGAAAAGCCAAAAACATCACTGCTCTAGAGAAGATCTGCATGGAGGAATGGGCCAACATACCAACAACAGTGTGTGGCAACCTTGTGAAGACTTACAGAAAACGTTTGACGTCTGTCATTGCCAACAAAGGATATATCACAAAGTATTGAGATGAAATTTTGTTTCTGACCAAATACTTATTTTCCACCATAATATGCAAATAAAATGAAAAAAAAAAAGACAATGTGATTTTCTGGATTTTTTTTTCTCAGTTTTTCTCCCATAGTTGAGGTCTACCTATGATGTAAATTACAGACGCCTCTCATCTTTTTAAGTGGTGGAACTTGCACTATTGCTGACTGACTAAATACTTTTTTTCCCCACTGTATTTAGATAGGGGACCATCTTTTCCACCCTCACCGGAGTCTCCCCCTTGAGAATTAGCACTCCCTGATTTCGGCTTTCCTTTCTTAAATCATTTTGCTGCTCCATGCGAGGCACCGCTACAATGGAAGCAGAGGTGCTTGAACTTGCAATTGGCTCCAAATTTACACTGCCCGTCGTTGAACTGCCAGCATAGACCCAATTTTTGTCCACCGGCCTGACCCCCGGACCCTGAGGCAGCGGACTGAGAATTAGAGTGGCCGGAATATCCGGCCCCACCCTGAAAGGACTGCCCCGATTTGTTAGACGCCATGATCTTCAACCACAGGCCTATGTCCTTCTGATCCCATCTAATTGCCGGCCTAATTGCCTTCAGTTGCCTAAACTGTTCGTCGTAATGGACCCACGCCTGACCCCCATAACACCTATGTGCTTCCCCAATAGCATCCATGTAGCAAAAAAGGGAGGAACAATTCTCCGGCGCCTTTTCCCCAATAACGTTTGCCAAAATTGCAAAAGCTTGCAGCCAATTGACAAACGTTTGAGGGATCAAACGCCATCTGCTCTTTTCCTCTTCCTCCTTTTTACTCTCATCCTTTTTCCCCTTGTCCAAATTGAATTTTTCGAAAGGGAGTAAGGAAAAGATCTCCACGTATTCATCCTTCCAAATTTTTTCCCACACTTCTTTCTTTAAATGAGCACCCAACAGCCCTTCAAAACAAACATAAACCTCCCCATTAGCCCTATCGTCCAAATGAATGCGACATTCCTTCTCTTTTTCCGTCTGCATTGAAACAGATACGGGGAAGGAAATACTACTCGAACCGACGCAAGGCCTGCTTGGGCAACCCCCTCCCCCGACCGTCGGAACCATCCATGCCGCTAAATGCCCAGGAGCTGAAACCCCCCTCTCCAACCGACACATCAAATCACACAAGCCTGCCAACATTTCCCCAACGGATGAATTTTCCGCAGTACGAGACATACCTAACCCCCCGCCACCTATTCCAACATCCTGACTAGCACCTGAACTAGAGGACCCCAGAGACTGATCCGACAAATGAAACATAGAATTATACTCACCAGGCTGCAAGGGGGCTGTGACCCCTCCAGCCGTAGACATGGGATCCAGGCGACCCTCCACTGCGATGCTCCTGCCGTTCACTCCATCCAAATGCCCCTCGCCTGTTGGCTATGCACTGTGGATTCCAGGCGACCCCTGCGACGACACCGGCTGGGAAACAGATGCCCCAGGCTGCTGAACGAGACCAACCGGCTGTCCCTGCGCCTGCCTGTCAGCAGCACACAACCTGCCATCCGCGCCACCGTGTCAGTCCGGACTGTACTGACCCCGTTACCCCTTGTGCAGTACTGCCACCCGCTGTTGCCGATGAATAGGCCGGAACCGCCCCTTCAGGGGGTGCCCCGACCACCGAAGGCCCTTCACCGAGGTCCGCTCCAGCGCTGTGTGACGCCGCTGTAGGCCGCAGGTATGAAGCGGCGCTCCGGCGCCCTCCGATGACGCCAGGTTTCCCAGAAGGCCTGGGGCGTGTCGGCTCTGCCCCCCCGACCGCCGCGTGACACAGGCCTGGACACCGCCGCTGCTGCCTGACCCGGGGAGGCCCGCGGATTCCTCCCAGATCGGGTGCCGCTGGCGAGAGGAGTTGTTGGCGCCCGGCCTGGATGGTCCCTTGAGGGGCTCCTGCTCCGCCGCCGGGTTTGAGGAGCAGTGTCGGGCGATAGCCTCTCCGGAGGCCTCGCGCAGCGAGGACGCCGCTCTCTAGCAGGGGACTCACCTGATGTTCCAGGCACCGAAGAGAGGATGCCCGCCACTTGTTGAGCCAGCCAGCCTCGGGGCTGTGATGCAGCGGCAGCCCTCAGGCTCTCCAACAGCCGATCCGCCTCAGACATGATGGGGGGGTACCGGATCCAGACAAGGAGAGCGGGAAATGGTAAGTCCCACCCATATCCCCTGCCTTATAACTGCCTCCTTAACCCTTCCCCTTAATGAATATCCCTATCCCTCACCACACCCATTGTCATGCCAGCCTCCGCCCACGCCTGGGAAGGGGGGGCGGCTTAGCTCCGGCCTTCACTGAAGCCTGTCAGGACACGGTCCACACACTTAAGGGCCCGTTACACACTGCGATATCGCTAGCAATATCGCTATAACGTCACTGGTTTTGTGACGTTATAGCGATATTGCTAGCGATATCGCTACGTCTGATACTTACCTCCGACCGGCTGCCCCGCTGTCCATCGCTGATCGTGCGAGAATGCCCTGGGCCGTTTCTCGTCAGCCAATTCCTGCGGCGCCGACGAGCGACGCGTGGAGGCGGCCGGGAGGACGTCAGGATCGCTGCGTCTGACAGGTAAGTAGCGACCGCTCACCCCTGCTATGTCGCTAGTGAGATCTGCCTGTGTAGCAGCTCACTAGCGACCACTTAGCGATGCACCAGCGATCCTGACCACGTCATATCGCTGTTCGGGATCGCTGGTGCATCACTAAGTGTAACGGCACCCTTACAACACAGGTTCAGAGCCTCAGACACTCACCAGGGGGGCTCTTGTGCTGCTCCTGCTGTGCTCAATGACTCATTTGTGACTGTGATGTGACAGCCAGGGGAGAATCCTGTAACTGCACTGAATGAGCCCGCGCTCAGCCTGGATTGGATGCTTGCTGGAAAGTCCCTCCCTCCTGTTGCTCAGCACTGGCTGCCTCTCCCAGCTGTCAGTCACACTGACTCCTGCTTCCTCCACACAAATTGAATAATTAGCCATGCGGTGCAGGAGGCTGGAGGGGTCCCCACTCCCCGTGGGGCCCCGGTTCAATGAACAGGCTGCACAGGCGGTAGGTCCGCCCCTGCTGCAGCTCCAACCTAGCATCCCCCCCTCATCTATCCCATTGAGCGTCTGCTCAGTGAGCAGAAGACTCCTTTCCATATTGTCTATGGATCTCAGTGTTGCCAGCTGCACATTTAGATCCAGTATCTGGGCTTCCAAATGCACAACGTGCTCACATCTCGCACAGCAGTATGCACCCTCGACCGGCTGTTCAAGGATTTCATACATGCGGCAAGACGTGCACTGGATGGCATTGGCAATAGTGGAGCACATCCTAATGGGGATTGCACCAGACAAAAAGGTAAGCATAAATAAATAAAAAGTATTAATAAAATATAACAGCAATTCAGCAATACCTCCCTTGGAAACTCCCTGAATCCAAAGTCACTGAATCACAAGTCACACACTTACCACAGTTTGCGCTTACACTCAGGTCACACTCAGCTCGTTCACACTCGCTCAGGCAGAAGATTTAAAAGATTTTTTTTATTTTTCCCTTTTACCAGCACACCACCCTGCTGCTCAATGCACTTCCAAAAGGAGTTGAGCCCCACCCAGCTGCCCCTTATAAACCCTTAATTATGAACTCCCACCCTTAATTAACCCCTTGTGAATATAGTTACACCTCAAGATTTAAATGCAATATAGTTAACCCTGAAAAACACAGATAGTAAAATAAGAGATTAACCCTGTAGAAAGAAAAAATAGGTTAAACAAGCCCCCCAAAAATTGAACAGGTAGAAAGCACTCAGCAACCTACAATTCAGCAACTCACACAGGTATTTGTTATAGGTTTTCCAAATACCTCTTCACTGAATCACAAGTCACACACTTACCACAGTTCGCACTTACGCTCAGGTCACACTCAGCTCGTTCACACTCGCTCAGGCAGAAGATTTAAAAGATTTTTGTTTTCCCTTTTACCAGCCAACCACCCTGCTGCTCAATGCACTTCTCAAAAAAAAATTTGCATAACTTTAGGTGCTCCCTCAAAACACATTTGTTCAGAGCGGCTTATCACGTTCACTAATCAAAGTCATTCTATGTGTAAGTGTACATGTGTAGCCCATTCACTATCTCCATCCATCCCTCACTAACCCCAAGATGGCTGGACCATCATTGTAAATACACCATTGTAAATACACACCTGTACTCTGTATCTCCCCCACCTCATTGTAGATTGTAAGCTCTCACGAGCAAGGTCGTCTTATTTTGCTTTGATTATTGTATTGTTAATGTTGTTACTTATGACTTGTATATGAACTGTTAAACTGTAAAGCGCTGCGGAATATGTTGGCGCTATATAAAGATTATTATTATTATTATTATTATTATTATTAAAGACAAATCTAAGGTGAATATTATGTAAATAGGAGTCACCCATGAAAAAATCCCTAAGGGGGATATAGATGGACACCAAATACAACTAGATGTGTATTTCCTGAAGGAAGTACAGATAGTGCTTTGAAATGGTGCCCGGGCTGCCTCTTTAAGAGAGACTTGCCTGCTGCCCCTGCAAGACTTTCAACTCAGGATCCGTTTTAACTGTGGGTGCCTCTCAGGGGACACTTTTGCCTGTGGGGCCCCTCAGGGTATGATTTGGTGGGTGGGGCCCCTCAGGATCCGATTCGGTGGCCTGGGCTCCTCAGGGCTTGAATTGGTGGACAGGATCCCTCAGGGTCCGATTTTGTGGCCGGGGCCCCTCAGGGTCCGATTTTGTGGGTGGGGCCCCTTAGAGTCTGATTTTGTGGGTGGAGCCCCTCTGGGTCCAATTTGGTGGGCGGGACCCCTCGGGGGACAGTTTGGTGGGCAGGGCCCCTCAGTCTGATTAGGTGGGCAAGGCCACTCTGGGTCCAATTTGGTGGGCGGGGCCCATCTGGGTCCGATTTGGTGGGCGGGGCCACTCTGGGTCCGATTTGGTGGTCGGGGCCCCACAGAGTCCAATTTGGTGGGCAGGGCCCCTCAGAGTCCGATTTGGTGGGCGAGGCCACTCTGGGTCCGATTTGGTGGGCGGGGCCCCTCAGGGTCCGATTTGGTGGGTGGGCCCCTCAGGGTCCGATCTGGTGGGCGGGGCCACTCTTGGTCCGATTTGGTGGGTGGGGCCACACTGGGTCCGATTTGGTGGACGGGGCCCCTCAGGGTCCGATTTGGTGGGCGGGGCCACTCTGGGTCCGATTTGGTGGGCGGGGCCCCTCAGGGTCCGGTTTGGTGGGCGGGAAACTCTGGGTCCGATTTGGTGGGCGGGGGCCCCTCTGGGTCTGATTTGGTGGACGGGGCCACACAGTCTGATTTGGTGGGCGGGGCCACTCTAGGTCCGATTTGTTGGGCAGGGCCCCATAGTGTCCGATTTGGTGGGTGGGCCCCTCAGGGTCCGGTTTGGTGGGCGGGGCCACTCTGGGTCCAGTTTGGTGGGCGGGGCCACTCTGGGTCCGATTTGGTGGGCATGGCCACTCTGGGTCCGATTTGGTGGACGGGGCCTCTCAGGGTCAGATTTGGTGGGCGGGGCCCCTCTGGGTCCGATTTGGTGGGCGGGGCCACTCTGGGTCCGATTTGTAGGCCGGGGTCAATCAGCCTCCGATTTGGAGCCTGGGGTCACTTAGCTTTCGATTTAGCACGCCGGCCCTTTAAGACTCATTTTGGTGGGGTTATGTAAAGTTTGTAGGCGTTGGCATAGTAACTGGGTCTGCATGTGCATATCAATGAGCTTAACTGCCATTTGAATTGCCTCACAACTGCCCAATGTTTTCCTATGGTAAGTGTGTGCGTGTAGCAGTTCGGGCCGCATTACTTGCAGAAATCAGCTGAATAATAAGAAGAATAGCAGCGTTCGGATTACATGATAGTGCTTTCTTTAAAGCACTATAATAAGTAAGGAGAGGGAATAAACCAAAGATCATACAAGTCTAAATGCTTAATCATAGAAACCCCATACATGAATGCCGAATGGCAGAGGACAAAAAGTCAGAGGTATATAAGCTTGTCAAACGCTCTCACCATCCCCCACAGATTATACTTAATACAATACCACTATGTTAGAGCCACCATAATAGGCATGCTCATAGACAGTCAAACCATAATACAGGTGAGCAGCAGGGCATAAGCCTGGCCCCTGTAAGCCCAATGCGTTTCGCCACTGCTGTGACTTCATCAGGGGTAGAAGAGTGAGTGTTGATGATTATGGCTTACAGCCAATGAAAACCCACAAGTCATTATCTCAGTAAATTAGAATACTTTATAACACCAGATTGAAAAAATGATTTTAACCCCTTCATGACCTCAGCTTTTTTCGGTTTTGCGGTTTCATTTTTCGCTCCCCTTCTTTCAAGAGCCATAACGTTTTTATTATTCCGTCAATATGGCCACGTGAGGGCTTATTTTTTGCGGGACAAGTTGTACTTTTGAATGCCACCATTGGTTTTACCATGTCATGTACTCGAAAACGGGAAGAAAATTCTGTGCAGTAAAATTGCAAAATAAGTGCAATCCCACACTTTTTTTTTGATTGGCTTTTTTGCTAGGTTCACTAAATGCTAAGGCTATGTGCACACGTAGTTAATAGGTTGTGCGGATTTTGTAGTAAAATCCGCAGGACAAAAGTTCTGTGGTTTATCTGCGGATTAGCCTGCGGTTTTGCCCTGCGGTTTCACACCTCATAATGGATAAGGTGTGAAACCGCAACGGAAAACGCACAAAGAATTGACATGCTGCAGATTGTAACCCGCAGCAAATCCGTGTGGAATAATCCGCAGCATGTGCACTGCGTTTTTCAGTTTACCATTGAAAACAACGGTACTGTACAACGCACCTAAATCTGCTGTGGACCCGCAGCTCCAGAAACGCTGCGGATCCGCAGCATAATCCGCACCGTGTGCAGATAGCCTAAAAGTGACCTGCCATTATGATTCTCCATGTCATTACAAGTTCATAGTCACCAAACATGTCTAGGTTCTTTTTTATCGAAGTGGTGAAAAAAAAATTCCAAAGTTTTTGCTAAAAAAAAAAAATTGCGCCATTTTCTTAGACCCATAGCGTCTCCACTTTTCGTGATCTCGGGTTAGGTGAGGGCTTATTTTTTGTGAGCCGAGCTGTTGTTTTTAATGATACCACTTTTGTGCAGATACTTTTTTTGATCGCCTGTTATTGCATTTTAATGCAATGTCGTGGTGACCAAAAAAACGTAATTCTGGCATTTTGAGTTTTTTTCTCGCTACGCCGTTTAACGATCATGTTAATCCTTTTTTTTATTGATAAATCGGGCAATAACGCGGCGATACCAAATATGTGTATGTGATTTTTTTTTATTGTTTTATTTTGAATGGGCTGAAAGGGAGGTGATTTGAACTTTTATTTTTTAATATTTTTAAAAACTTTTTTTTGGAATGCTTCAATTGCCTCCATGGGAGGCTAGAAGCTGCCATAACTCGATCGCCTCTGCTTCATAGAGGTGATGATTATTGCAAAAAAAAAGGGGGGGAGACAAAAGCGCAATAGGGTCTTATCCACGTTACAAAGGACAGTATATTATTATTATTATTATTATTATTATTATTTATTGTTCTAGCGCCATTTATTCCATGGCGCTTTACATGTGAGGAGCGGTATACATAAAAACAAGTACAATAATCTTAAACAATACAAGTCATAACTGGTACAGGAGGAGAGAGGACCCTGCCCGCGAGGGCTCACAATCTTCAAGGGATGGGTGATAATACAGTAGGCGAGGGTAGAGCTGGTTGTGCAGCGGTTTGGTCGATCGGTGGTTACTGCAGGTTATAGGCTTGTCGGAAGAGGTGGGTCTTCAGGCTCTTTTTGAAGGTTTCGATGGTAGGTGAGAGTCTGATATGTTGTGGTAGACAGTTCCAGAGTAGGGGTGATGCGCGAGAGAAATCTTGTATGCGATTGTGGGAAGAGGAGATAAGACGGGAGTAGAGAAGGAGATCTTGTGAGGATCGGAGGTTGCGTGCAGGAAAGTACCGGGAGACGAGGTCACAGATGTATGGAGGAGACAAGTTGTGGATGGCTTTGTATGTCATGGTTAGGGTTTTGTAATGGAGTCTCTGGGCAATTGGGAGCCAGTGAAGGGATTGACAGAGGGGAGAAGCTGGGGAATAGCGGGGGGACAGGTGGATTAGTCGGGCAGCAGAGTTTAGAATAGATTGGAGGGGTGCGAGAGTGTTTGAGGGGAGGCCACAGAGCATGAGGTTGCAGTAGTCAAGGCGAGAGATGATGAGGGCATGGACTAGGGCTTTTGCAGATTCTTGGGTGAGGAATGAACGGATGCGTGAAATATTTTTGAGTTGAAGTCGGCAGGAAGTGGAAAGGGTTTGGATATGTGGTTTGAAGGAGAGATCAGCGTCAAGGATTACTCCGAGGCAGCGAGCTTGTGGGACTGGGGAGAGTGGGCAGTCATTTACTGTAATTGATAGGTTCGTAGGGGGGGTCGCGTGAGATGGGGGAAAGATGATGAATTCTGTTTTGTCCATGTTGAGTTTCAGATATCTAGTGGAGAAGAAGGATGAAATAGTGGACAGACATTGAGGGATTCTGGTTAGTAGGGAGGTGATATCTGGTCCAGAGATGTAGATCTGTGTGTCATCAGCATAAAGATGATACTGAAAGCCATGAGATTCTATGAGCTGTCCCAGGCCAAAGGTGTAAATAGAGAACAGCAGGGGCCCAAGGACTGAACCTTGTGGGACTCCGACAGATAGGGGGCGAGGTGAGGAGGTGGTGTGTGAGTGGGAGACGCTGAATGTCCGGTCTTATCAAGTATATCTTGAAATATGCTCAAAAAAGGGTGGTTATTCCCTTTTTTTGCAGGTTCATGTCCACCTGAGCAGATGTTCGGTTCTTTCTTTTTTCTTTCAGTTTTTTTCCATGTTAAAATAATAAATTTGACTTTATTATCTCTTTTGGGAAATGTAAATTTAATCAAAAAATCTTCTAAAATACGCATACTTTTGTAATATATCCTAGGTGAACTGTTAACCATGTGGTGTCATTGAACTTTGACACTGCATCATCTGACTTGTTGGCGCTCATTTTTTTGAAATCCAGCGTCCTTCCAAACCTATTTATGTCTGTGATACCTGTATGTATTTTGTGGTATCTCCTGATGAAGGGGGCATGAGACCCCTGAAACGCGTAGAATAAAACCACTGCAATCATACAGCATTCTCCTGGAATTTGTCTAAAGCGGCAGCGCGGAATATAGCTACGAACTCCCTTTGGATTTATCATAGAGGTGATGCACAGATCACCTCTATGTAGCAGAATGACAGGATTGCTATGAGAGCCGACCACAGGGTGGCGCTCATAGCAATCTGCCATCAACAACCGGGATTGCGTGTTAAATGCCGTTGTCAGAGTTTGAAAGCAGCATTTAACTACTTAATAGGAGCGGACGGATCGCGATTCAGCTCGCGCCTATTGCAGGCACATGTCAGCTATTCAAAACAGCTGACATGTCCCGGCTTTGATGCGCGCCCACCACCGGAGCCCTCATCAAAGCGGGGGATACTGGCCCTGAATGTACTATCCCATCCAGGGCCAGTAAGGAGTTAAAATCCAAAATGTTGGCCCACTAAAATGTATGTTCAGTAAATGCACTCAATTCTAGGTCACGGCTCCTTTGGCATCAATTACTGCATCAATGCTGCGTGGCATGGAGTTGAATCGGCCTGTGGCACTGCTGAGGTGTTATGGAAGCCCAGGTTGCTTTGATAGCAGCCTTCAGCTCGTCTGCATTGTTGGGTCTGGTGTCTCTCATCTTACTCTTTAAAATACCTTAAGGTCAGGCGAGCTTGCTGGCCAATGAAGCACAGTGATACTGTTGTTTTGTAAACCAGGTATTGGTACTTTTGGCAGTGTGGACCGGTGCCAAGTCCGGCTGGAGAAAGAAATTTCCATCTCCAAAAAGCTTGTTGGCAGAGGGAAGCATGAAATGCTCTAAAATTTCCTGGTAGACGGCTGCACTGACTTTGGTCTTGATAAAACACAGTGGACCTACACCAGCAGATGACATGGCGCCACAAACCATCACTTATTGTGCAAACTTCACACTAGACCTCAAGCAGCTTGGATTGTGGCCTCTCCACTCTTCGTCCAGACTCAGGGACCTTAATTTCCAGTGTCTACTGTGAAGTATTCACAATCAATGATGGTTTCGGGAGCCATGTCATCTGCTGGTGTAGGTTCACTGTGTTTTACCAAGACCAAAGTGAAAGGAGTGAAATGCAAGCACCACACAAACTACCGACGCGCAGGAAGGCGTGCAGCAAGTCTATCTCATTGTGGAGACGACTGGTGTGACTTCATTTTTCCTTTTTTTTTATGTTTATAGCGTTGAAACAGTGGTCTCAGTCAGCAAACACCTGCTAGGACCACGTCTGCTCCGCTCCAAAGACGGAAGAGAATTTCTACTTTGCCTAACCTTGTTAAATCAAGGATGTCAAATTCTGCCTCTGCTGCTCCACCTTCCAAACCTCCTGTAGTGGAGGTGCCTTCAACACCGCTCGCCATTCCTGCCCTATGTAAGCATGAAGGGTCCTCTGCTGAGAAGGGCAAGGTGTTGATCCCTCAAAAATCTCAGGGGCTTTGGTCTCCCCGTAAAGGACAACTCATAACTTTATCTGAAAAAAGGACGCCTGTCCGTGAAGCTCACCAGTTTCTTCCATATCCATATAAGAAATCTAAACTTGAAGATGTTAGTCCTGGTAAACCTATGGAGAGCGCACTGAAGGATGATCCCAGTCTTCTGAAAGAATGGCCGCCCCACAAATCCTGTACTAGCGATTTCTTTGAAGCGGTTGCAAAATCGATTCCGAGAAAGGTTATCACCAGTAACCTAGAAAAGGAGAGGATGAAACGAGTTCAAGAACTGCGCGCCCTGCTGAACGAGGATCTGCAGAGAAAGAAGGTGAGTGACTGCAAATGTTCTTCTTCCATCAGCCTGAAGTGTAACTGTCTTCATTCTGAAAACACAAGAAACGCGTTAGTTACTGCTGTTCTTTGTTCTCCCCTACTTGTAATATGCCTATCTGTGCTACTAGGGGCTCAGCCTGTATGTGGCATGTTGGCGTTTAGTTGTATACTTCACATCCACACTAGTAATGGCAGCAGACAGCTGAGAATAAAGCACATAGGACCAGTGCTGAGCAGCCAGTGCTGGGGGAATTGTAGCCTCATCAATTGGGAAAATGACCCTTTCCCTTATATAACTGGTTCCTCTGAAAAGTATGAGGCAGGTCCAATCTGTCAGCCAAACATGACACAACAATGACAATTGTCAATTGTCCAAGAGCTACTCGCACTTCAATTTGTCCTTTTTAGTTGGATGCCAGGCAAATTACACAGTTCCCTCCCTCCCCACCTCCTAATCTCTGGTTCAGGGGGCTGCATATTGACTCTTAGGCTAAGCCTTTATGGATTATCACTTTAAGTCTAAGCTTCCTACACAGAAAAAGGTATATTTAAGGCCATAGTACACACTACCGTAGCTGTAGACTTCAGTAGCTGCACCTATGCTCCCCCCACCCCTCATAAAAAAGAAGGTTTTAAGGATTTGTTTTTGAGTTTTTTTTATATACTTTTAAATCTGTATTTAAAGGCATAGTTTACATTTCTTATCCCTTCCCGTATATCAGCAGCTGTGCCCTTATCAGCATTGACTGCCAGCTGTTATGTAAAGCTTGCTGAAAAACCGGCGCTGTCTGGTTTTTCGGCGCAGACAAAAAAAAGGTTACTTGAGACGTTTTTTCCAGATGCCAGAATCAAAATTTTAGCCAGATCCGTCGAAAACTGGAAGAAACGGAAGGCCATGCGGCACGATCCGGCGATAATACAATTCAATGAGAGAAAAACGGTTCTGGCGGCAGATTTTGCCTGATCCAGTTTTTCTAAAAATAGCCGGATCCTGCCTGTTGGAAAAAACCTGATGCGTGAAAGTAGCCTTAGATGACTGTGTGATTGAGGATAATGTCACAACTGCATGTAGGTTGAGAAGTGGAGCACTGGAGTTGGTGACTGGTGGGCCCTTGGCATCCCAGTCCGACACTGTCTGAGAGGACCTCTCCTATGTAAAATATATATATATTACACATATGGGGGGCCATCTCCCTCCCTACCGCATATCACCAGAACGAGGCGAGGAGGAGTACAGCCGGGCATGAGATCTGCCGCTCATTCATTGCATATGAGAGAGACTATAATAGCAGAGAGATCTGGTGATATGTGGAGCCCGGATGATGTGTCCCATCTTTATTGATCTAATGATTATCAACTGTTCAGTGGATAAATAACACATTTTTGTAGACCCCTTTATCATGCTCTAAAAGGGAATCTGTCACCACGTTTTTGCAACACTATCTAAGAGCAGCATAATGTAGGGGCAGAGATTCTGATTCCAGCAAAGCATCACTTAATGGGCTACTTGCTGCAGTTTTAATTAAATCTCTATTTTATCAGCTGCAGATCTCTGAATGCTGAGCTCTGTATAACCCGACCCACACCACTGATTGGCAGCTTTCTGTGTACACTGTACATAGGCAGAAAGCTACCTCTCAGTGGTGGGGCCGGGGTTATATAGAGCTTATGAATATGGAGGACTACATGGCAGCAGGTTTACTAGTCCTCTAGTGATCACTATTTAATCAGTAGTTGATTATCTAAATTAGAGCAAGCAGCCCAATAAGGGACAAATAGCTGGAATCAGGATCTCTGCCCCTACATTATATTCTCTCAGATTAGGTATCAAAAACCTGGTGTCCAATTCCTGTAAGGGACAATTCCGGTAAAATGGAATATTTTATTTATTTTTTTTTTTTTGGGGGGGGGAGGCATAGACATTCCATATAGAGGCATTTTTTTAATAAAATTAAGTCACTATGGTTGGAATCAGAATATGCCTCGCCATTCCTGGTTCTCCTAATGTTGTCGTCTTATTGGTGTTGTGCTGTAGAAAGCTTGGCTAGCGAAGCATCCGATTATGCCCCAAATCACGGAGCTGGAAAGATCCAAGATGATGATGAGAGACATCATCAGTTGTCGGCGGTCTAACTATGGAAAGCATTGGTCAGATCAAGGTCTGTATACCGTCTGCTCCTGCAGCCATCGCCCGATGTCTGAGCTTTCTAGGTTCATGTCTGACTGCACATTTGCTTATGTTTTAGAGACAGATCTGTTCTTTTTGGCCATCAGTATGGTGGGAACGGACTTCACAATGATCAGCCAAATGTTCCCTCACAGAAACAGAGCAGAGATTAAGGTGAGAGGCCATTTTATTCTATTTCTGCTTGGATAAAGGGAAGGTGTCGCCAGAAAATGAGGTTTACGTAATTTTTGTGCTACATGTGTTTTTGAAAAAATATTGGGAAATTTATCACAAAGATTAATCTTGAATTTTAAGTAAAACAATAAAAAAAAGTCTTGCAGTTTTCACACTGGCCACTGTGTTTTTTATTTTCTACAGCAGTGGCCACTAAATCCTGCCATTGGCCACTGCTGTAGAAATAGAAGCAATGGCCCCTGGGAGGATTCTGTGGCCGCTGCTTACCCAAAAAGGACCACAATAAGTTCCTATACAGCTATACCAATGTAAAGTGACCCCCTCTATAGTAACGTGAGTATAGTCTACATTTCCCTTCTAATATAGCGTCACTCCACCTATTGGCCTCTGTCCTGCTGCTGCTTTTTATCCTTTCTGAGATCAGTCTTCTCTTCTTTTTTTTATGTCCAAAATGGCTGCTGCAGTGGAATGGAGTCTGAATGGAGCCTTCCCCGTCTTTCTCTGCCTTGTAGTGGATACATCACCGTCATTGCTGATTCTGATCCATCCGTCACCAATGAAAAGATGGGAGATGCGGATCAGACTAATCCACAGGGTTCCCAAAGCCTCTGCTGCAGCCATTTTTGGTGACCGATTTATGGTATCAAAGGGAGTAAACATGAATAGTCACATTTGGTTCAAGTGGCGGAGGGACATTATAAAGTGTAGATGTCATTTTATAAAAGCTTTTATACATTATAGGTGCTGCATAGTGCTTCTGATTGGTGGGGGTCCTGGTCCTGAGACATCCACTGATTGGTCAAAACGCTCCTGCATGAGTCACACTCACAAAGCGGTATATAAGCTCAATAGTCTGCGGGCTGTACATGCTCTCACTGACCGGTATACGACCCATAGCTTACTGTTGGGCTTGTACACCTCTCCGTGCGCAACCTATGTGTGTGCAATTCAGTGCTTTGACTGGTCAGTGAGGGTCTCAGGACTCAGACCCCCACGATCAGAAATGGGGTACTCGGTACCGGGCCAGTATCTCAGCGGGATGTGTCACAGCAGCGGTGATCCGGTCCGTGGCCCTGGGCGCCCATGTAAAGGGGATTGAGAGATGGGAATAAAGTTTTTGAGTGGATGATTCGTGACGTCACCTGTGGTGTTCGGCAAGGGAGGTGTTAAGCCGACGCTGCAGTGCAGATCCTCAGGGACTGGTGGTATGGTGCAGCAATGATGTAGTAACCCGCCACAGGCAGGGTTGTAGTCCCAGGGCAGTGAGAATTGGTGTTGAGGAAGAGGGAGCAGTGTTGGGCACAGAGATGTAGCAGTGCTGAAGGGATCGTAGGAAGAAGGCAAGGACACAACGGGGTGCAGTTTCTGTTACCTTTACTTGGTAAATGCAGTCCAGGGTCCAGATTACAGATGGTACAGGAGCAGGCTAGCCTGGAAGCAACTCAGGATTCTCTCTAGCAGATGGGTTGTGTAGTCTCCTTCCTAGCACTTAGTGGAGGTACATGCAGTACCGTGTTACACTGACATTCCTCCTTCTTATCTTCTCTCAGAACTACCTCGTATGGCAGACAGCTGTAGCCGCTATTTCTCTCCTGGCTCACATGTCGCTGTTGTGCCTCCAAGTCTTGGATGGGAATAGAGCATTTACAGCTTCCTACTCCTCTGGTTTCTGTTGCAGGACCGTTAGTATCCATACAACCGTGGAGACCAGGCCCAGATCATGCACTGTCACTGGAGATGAGCCTATCCTCTCTGCTCGATCTCCCAGCTCCTCTCCACTTGTCTACACACTTCGCCCTCCTGGCAGAACTGACTAACTCCCCTTCCTGGCCCCCAGAGAGAAGCTCTTCCCCTAGTTCTGGTTCAGAGCTCCCCCTGCTGGCCCGGAGTGGGAACTGTGTTGCATGTATAGATTAACAACTAGAGAGACCCTTCATTGCTTCCAAGCCTGACATCATCCTCCCTGGAGGAAGACAATGTCACTGTGGCGACCGTACCCCTGGGGGCGCCACAGAAACACATCACAATCAGCACTTTTTTTTAGTGATAAACATTTTTTTTTTCACATAATTCGAGTTACACTTGAACCTGTTCCCTTTAGATGGACAATAGGCTTGGTGTGTTATATGTGCTGTATGTACACTGAGGTTCACACTAGCTTGGTCTCTGTAGGAGACACATATCTGCCAGTGTGTGACTATGGGGATACGGAGACACAAAAGTAAAATTAAACAAACAAACAAAAAAAAATAAATATATATATATATACAGTGGGGCAAAAAAGTATTTAGTCAGTCAGCAATAGTGCAAGTTCCACCACTTAAAAAGATGAGAGGCGTCTGTAATTTACATCATAGGTAGACCTCAACTATGGGAGACAAACTGAGAAAAAAAAATCCAGAAAATCACATTGTCTGGTTTTTTTTCATTTTATTTGCATATTATGGTGGAAAATAAGTATTTGGTCAGAAACAAAATTTCATCTCAATACTTTGTGATATATCCTTTGTTGGCAATGACAGAGGTCAAACGTTTTCTGTAAGTCTTCACAAGGTTGCCACACACTGTTGTTGGTATGTTGGCCCATTCCTCCATGCAGATCTCCTCTAGAGCAGTGATGTTTTTGGCTTTTTGCTTGGCAACACGGACTTTCAACTCCCTCCAAAGGTTTTCTATAGGGTTGAGATCTGGAGACTGGCTAGGCCACTCCAGGACCTTGAAATGCTTCTTACGAAGCCACTCCTTCGTTGCCCTGGCGGTGTGCTTTGGATCATTGTCATGTTGAAAGACCCAGCCACGTTTCATCTTCAATGCCCTTGCTGATGGAAGGAGGTTTGCACTCAAAATCTCACGATACATGGCCCCATTCATTCTTTCATGTACCCGGATCAGTCGTCCTGGCCCCTTTGCAGAGAAACAGCCCCAAAGCATGATGTTTCCACCACCATGCTTTACAGTAGGTATGGTGTTTGATGGATGCAACTCAGTATTCTTTTTCCTCCAAACACGACAAGTTGTGTTTCTACCAAACAGTTCCAGTTTGGTTTCATCAGACCATAGGACATTCTCCCAAAACTCCTCTGGATCATCCAAATGCTCTCTAGCAAACTTCAGACGGGCCCGGACATGTACAGGCTTAAGCAGTGGGACACGTCTGGCACTGCAGGATCTGAGTCCATGGTGGCGTAGTGTGTTACTTATGGTAGGCCTTGCTACATTGGTCCCAGCTCTCTGCAGTTCATTCACTAGGTCCCCCCGCGTGGTTCTGGGATTTTTGCTCTCCGTTCTTGTGATCATTCTGACCCCACGGGGTGGGATTTTGCGTGGAGTACCAGATCGAGGGAGATTATCAGTGGTCTTGTATGTCTTCCATTTTCTAATTATTGCTCCCACAGTTGATTTCTTCACTCCAAGCTGGTTGGCTATTGCAGATTCAGTCTTCCCAGCCTGGTGCAGGGCTACAGTTTTGTTTCTGGTGTCCTTTGACAGCTCTTTGGTCTTCACCATAGTGGAGTTTGGAGTCAGACTGTTTGAGGGTGTGCACAGGTGTCTTTTTATACTGATAACAAGTTTAAACAGGTGCCATTACTGCAGGTGATGAGTGGAGGAAAGAGGAGACTCTTAAAGAAGAAGTTACAGGTCTGTGAGAGCCAGAAATCTTGATTGCTTGTTTCTGACCAAATACTTATTTTCCACCATAATATGCAAATAAAATGAAAAAAAACCAGACAATGTGATTTTCTGGATTTTTTTTTCTCAGTTTGTCTCCCATAGTTGAGGTCTACCTATGATGTAAATTACAGACGCCTCTCATCTTTTTAAGTGGTGGAACTTGCACTATTGCTGACTGACTAAATACTTTTTTGCCCCACTGTATATATATATACAGTTGTGGCCAAAAGTATTGACACCCCTGCAATTTTGTCAGATAATACTCAGTTTCTTTCTGAAAATGATTGCAAACACAAATTCTTTGTTATTATTATTTTCATTTAGTTTGTCCTAAATGAAAAAACACAAAAAGAATTGTCCTAAAGCCAAATTGGATATAATTCCACACCAAACATTAAAAAGAGGGTGGCCAAAAGTATTGGCACTGTTGGAAAAAAAATCATGTGATGCTACTCTAATTTGTGTAATTAACAGCACCTGTAACTTACCTGTGGCACCTAACAGGTGTTGGCAATAACTATATCACACTTGCAGCCAGTTGACATGGATTAAAGTTGACTCAACCTCTGTCCTGTGTCCTTGTGTGTACCACATTGAGCATGGAGAAAAGAAAGAAGACCAAAGAACTGTCTGAAGACTTGAGAAACCAAATTGTGAGGAAGCATGAGCAATCTCAAGGCTACAAGTCTATCTCCAAAGACCTGAATGTTCCTGTGTCTACCGTGCGCAGTGTCATCAAGAAGTTTAAAGCCCATGGCACTGTGGCTAACCTCCCTAGATGTGGATGGAAAAGAAAAATTGACAAGAGATTTCAACGCAAGATTGTGCGGATGTTGGATAAAGAACCTCGACTAACATCCAAACAAGTTCAAGCTGCCCTGCAGTCCGAGGGTACAACAGTGTCAACCCGTACTATCCGTCGGCGTCTGAATGAAAAGGGTCTGTATGGTAGGAGACCCAGGAAGACCCCACTTCTTACCCCGAGACATAAAAAGCCAGGCTGGAGTTTGCCAAAACTTACCTGAAAAAGCCTAAAACATTTTGGAAGAATGTTCTCTGGTCAGATGAGACAAAAGTAGAGCTTTTTGGGCAAAGGCATTAACATAGAGTTTACAGGAGAAAAAAAAAAAGGCATTCAAAGAAAAAACACGGTCACTACAGTCAAACATGGCAGAGGTTCCCTGATGTTTTGGGGTTGCTTTGCTGCCTCTGGCACTGGACTGCTTGACTGTGTGCATGACATTATGAAGTCTGAAGACTACCAACAAATTTTGCAGCATAATGTAGGGCCCAGTGTGAGAAAGCTGGGTCTTCCTCAGAGATCATGGGTCTTCCAGCAGGACAATGACCCAAAACACACTTCAAAAAGCACTAGAAAATGGTTTGAGAGAAAGCACTGGAGACTTCTAAGGTGGCCAGCAATGAGTCCAGACCTGAATCCCATAGAACAACTGTGGAGAGATCTAAAAATGGCAGTTTGGAGAAGGCACCCTTCAAATATCAGGGACCTGGAGCAGTTTGCCAAAGAAGAATGGTCTAAAATTCCAGCAGAGCATTGCAAGAAACTCATTGATGGTTACCGGAAGCGGTTGGTCGCAGTTATTTTGGCTAAAGGTTGTGCAACCAAGTATTAGGCTGGGGGTGCCAATACTTTTGTCTGGCCCATTTTTGGAGTTTTGTGTGAAATGATCAATGTTTTGCTTTTTGCTTCATTCTCTTTTGTGTTTTTTCATTTAAGACAAATTAAATGAAGATAATAATACCAAAGAATTTGTGATTGCAATCATTTTCAGGAAGAAACTGAGTATTATCTGACAAAATTGCAAGGGTGTCAAAACTTTTGGCCACAACTGTATATATATATATATATATATATATATATATATATATATATATATATATATACACACACAGTACAGACCAAAAGTTTGGACACACCTTCTCATTCAAAGAGTTTTCTTTATTTTCATGACTATGAAAATTGTGGATTCACTCTGAAGGCATCAAAACTATGAATTATCACATGTGGAATTATATAATTTACAAAAAAGTGTGAAACAACTGAAAATATATCTTATATTCTAGGTTCTTCAAAGTAGCCACCTTTTGCTTTGATTACTGCTTTGCACACTCTTGGCAGTCTCTTGATGAGCTTCAAGAGGTAGTCACCGGAAATGGTCTTCCAACAGTCTTGAAGGAGTTCCCAGAGATGCTTAGCACTTGTTGGCCCTTTTGCCTTCACTCTGCGGTCCAGCTCACCCCAAACCATCTCGATTGGGTTCAGGTCTGATGACTGTGGAGGCTAGGTCATCTAGCGTAGCACCCCATCACTCTCTTCCTTGGTGAAATAGCCCTTACACAGCCTGGAGGTGTGTTTGGGGTCATTGTCCTGTTGAAAAATCAATGATGGTCCAACTAAACGCAAACCGGATGGAATAGCATGCCGCTGCAAGATGCTGTGGTAGCTATGCTGGTTAACTATGCCTTCAATTTTGAATAAATCCCCAACAGTGTCACCAGCAAAGCACCCCCACACCATCACACCTCCTCCATGCTTCACGGTGGGAACCAGGCATGTAGAGTCCATCCGTTCACCTTTTCTGCGTTGCACAAAGATACCGTCGTTGGAACCAAAGATCTCAAATTTGGACTCATCAGACCAAAGCACAGATTTCCACTGGTATAATGTCCATTCCTTGTGTTCTGTAGCCCAAACAAGTCTCCTGCTTGTTGCCTGTCCTTAGCAGTGGTTTCCTTGCAGTTATTTTACCATGAAGGCCTGCTGCACAAAGTCTCCTCTTAACAGTTGTTGTAGAGATGTGTCTGCTGCTAGAACTCTGTGTGACATTGACCTGGTCTCTAATCTGAGCTGCTGTTAACCTGCGATTTCTGAGGCTGGTGACTTGGATGAACTTATCCTCCGCAGCAGAGTTGACTCTTGGTCTTCCTTTTCTGGGGCGGTCCTCATGTGAGCCAGTTTCTTTGTAGCGCTTGATAGTTTTTGCTACTGCACTTGGGGACACTTTCAAAGTTTTCCCAATTTTTTTCAGATTGACTGACCTTCATTTCTTAAAGTAATGATGGCCACTCATTTGTCTTTACTTAGAATTTGTATTATGGCAAGAAAAAAGCAGCTAAGAGTCTATTCAGTAGGACTATCAGCTGTGTATCCACCAGACTTCTGCACAACACAACTGATGGTCCCAACCCCATTTATAAGGCAAGATATCCCACTTATTAAACCTGACAGGGCACACCTGTGAAGTGAAAACCATTTCTGGTGACTACCTCTTGAAGCTCATCAAGAGAATGCCAAGACTGTGCAAAGCAGTAATCAAAGCAAAAGGTGGCTACTTTGAAGAACCTAGAATATAAGACATATAATTCATAGTTTTGATGCCTTCAGAGGGAATCTACAATTTTCATAGTCATGAAAATTAAGAAAACTCTTTGAATGAGAAGGTGTTTTCAAACTTTTGGTCTGTACTATTTATATATACAGTATATATTAGCTATGAACCCGTTCTACATCCGTGTGGCGGGCATTTTCATTGGTATATGGTCTCCGATCCTGGCATGTGTTGCCCCCCTCCTATCCTGGTGTGCATGGCACCCCTCATCCCTATCCTGGTATGCGTGGTACCCTCAACCCCCCCACCCAATCCTGGTAAACATGGCACCCTATTCCTCATCCTGGTATGCATGGTCCCCTCACCCCCCCTGTCCTGGTATGCATGGCCCCCTTACCCCCCAATCGTCGTATGCATGGTCCTTTCACCCCCCAATCCTGGTATGCATGGTCCCCTCACCCCCCCTATCCTGGTATGCATGGTCCCCTCATCACCCAATCCTGGTATGCATGGTCCTCTCGCCCCCCTATCCCGGTATGCATGGTCCTCTCACCCCACTATCCTGGTATGCATGGTCCCCTTGCCCCCCTTCTCATGGTATGCATGGCCCCCTCACCCCCCAATCGTCGTATGCATGGTCCTTTCACTCCCCAATCCTGGTATGCATGGTCCCCTCACACCCCCTATCCTGGTATGCATGGTCCCCTCATCACCCAATCGTCGTATGCATGGTCCTTTCACCCCCCAATCCTGGTATGCATGGTCCCCTCACCCCCCCATCCTGGTATGCATGGTCCCCTCATCACCCAATCCTGGTATGCATGGTCCTCTCGCCCCCCTATCCCGGTATGCATGGTCCTCTCACCCCACTATCCTGGTATGCATGGTCCCCTTGCCCCCCTTTTCATGGTATGCATGGCCCCCTCACCCCCCAATTGTCGTATGCATGGTCCTTTCACCCCCCAATCCTGGTATGCATGGTCCCCTCACCCCCCTATCCTGGTATGCATGGTCCCCTCATCACCCAATCCTGGTTTGCATGGTCCTCTCACCCCCTATCCTGGTATGCATGGTCCTCTCACCCCCTATCCTGGTATGCATGGTCCTCTCACCCCTCCCTAACCTGATATGCATGGTCCTCTCACCCCCCCTATCCTGGTATGCATGGTCCTCTCACCCCTCCTATCCTGGTAGGTATGGTCCTCTCACCCCCTTAACCTGGTATGCATGGTCCCCTCACCCCCCAATCCTGGTATGCATGCTACCCCTCACCCCCAATCCTGATATGCATGGTCCTCTCGCCCCCAATCCTGGTATGCATGGTCCCCTGGCCCCCCAATCCTGGTATACATGGTCCCCTCACCCCCCTTTTTGTGGTATGCATGGTCCCCAGACCCCCCTTTCGTGGTATGCGTGGTCCCTTCACTACCCTTTCGTGGTATGCGTGGTTCCCTCACCCTCCTTTCGTGGTATGTGTGGTCCCCTCACCCTCCTTTCGTGGTATGCATGGTCCCCTCACCCTCCTTTCGTGGTATGTTTGGTCCACTCACCCTCCTTTCGTGGTATGCGTGGTCCCCTCACCCTCCTTTCGTGGTATGCGTGGTCCCCTCACCCTCCTTTAGTGGTATGCTTGGTCCCCTCACCCTCCTTTTGTGGTATGCGTTGTCCCCTCCCTTTCCTTTCGTGGTATGCGTGGTCCCCCCCTTTCATGGTATGTGTGGTCCCCTCCCCCCGTTTCGTGGTATGCGTGGTCCCCTCACCCCCCTTTCCTGGTATGCGTGGTCCCCTATCCCCCCTTTCCTGGTATGTGTGGTCCCCTATCCCCCTTTCCTGGTATGTGTGGTCCCCTATCCCCCCTTTCCTGGTATGCGTGGTCCCCTCACCCCCCTCTCCTGGTATGCATGGTCCCCATCACCCCTATTAAACTACACGCATACAAAAAAAAACATTTATACTCACCCTTTTTCCCTGTGCTCCAGCGCTGCCTGTCACATTCTGCTGGAGGTCGGGGAAGAAGTGTGGCGCCAGAGTACGCACATGCCCAAAGCGCTGTCCGGCGCCATATTGCTGAAGACACACTGCTGCGCAGCACTCCTGCCCCGGTCACCGGCTGAAGAAAAGCACAGCGGCAACGCTCCTCCCGGTCAGGGAAGTATGTAAGTATGGCGCCGGACATAGCGGTATGCAGTGTGTACGCATACCGCCATCTCCGACGCCATACACACGCCTCACTGCGCTGCCTCATTCTGTCTGGAGCCAGATAAAAATGCTCCGGACAGATTGATGCTTAGCCGGTTATATTATAAATATATAATAAAAT
The DNA here is from genome assembly GCF_039654945.1 of Dendrobates tinctorius. Lineage (NCBI taxonomy): Eukaryota > Metazoa > Chordata > Amphibia > Anura > Dendrobatidae > Dendrobates > Dendrobates tinctorius. The sequence continues at coordinate 1,423,932 of NW_027361751.1, forward strand.
AAATGTGTTTTTTTATATTATTCACTTTTTAACTTTTTAGAACAAATTTAAGAAGGAAGAAAAATTGCATGGTCAGAAGATAGACAAGGCTTTTAGTAAGTGATTTTGTATATATATATATATATATATATATATATATATATATATATATATATATACACTCACTGGCCACTTTATTAGGTACACCTGTCCAACTGTGTGTTAAGACTTAATTTCTAATCAGCCAATCACATGGCGGCAACTCAGTGCATTTAGGCATGTAGACATGGTCAAGACAATCTCCTGCAGTTCAAACCGAGCATCAGTATGGGGAAGAAAGGTGATTTGAGTGCCTTTGAACGTGGCATGATTGTTGGTGCCAGAAGGGCTGGTCTGAGTATTTCAGAAACTGCTGATCTACTGGGATTTTCACGCACAACCATCTCTAGGGTTTACAGAGAATGGTCCGAAAAAGAAAAAAAAACCAGTGAGCGGCAGTTCTGTGGCCGGAAATGCCTTGTTGATGCCAGAGGTCAGAGGAGAATGGGCAGACTGGTTCGAGCTGATAGAAAGGCAACAGTGACTCAAATTGCCACCCGTTACAACCAAGGTAGGCAGAAGAGCATCTCTGAACGCACAGTGCGTCGAACTTTGAGGCAGATGGGCTACAGCAGCAGAAGACCACACTGGGTACCACTCCTCTCAGCTAAGAACAGGAAACTGAGGCTACAATTTGCACAAGCTCATCGAAATTGGACAGTAGAAGATTGGAAAAACGTTGCCTGGTCTGATGAGTCTCGATTTCTGCTGCGACATTCGGATGGTAGGGTCAGAATTTGGCGTAAACAACATGAAAGCATGGATCCATCCTGCCTTGTATCAACGGTTCAGGCTGGTGGTGGTGGTGTCATGGTGTGGGGAATTTTTTCTTGGCACTCTTTGGGCCCCTTGGTACCAATTGAGCATCGTTGCAACGCCACAGCCTACCTGAGTATTGTTGCTGACCATGTCCATCCCTTTATGACCACAATGTACCCAACATCTGATGGCTACTTTCAGCAGGATAATGTGCCATGTCATAAAGCTCGAATCATCTCAGATTGGTTTCTTGAACATGACAATGAGTTCACTGTACTCAAATGGCCTCCTCAGTCACCAGATCTCAATCCAATAGAGCATCTTTGGGATGAGGTGGAACGGGAGATTCGCATCAGGGATGTGCAGCCGACAAATCTGCGCCAACTGTGTGATGCCATCATGTCAATATGGTCCAAAATCTCTGAGGAATGCTTCCAGCACCTTGTTGAATCTCTGCCACGAAGAATTGAGGCAGTTCTGAAGGCAAAAGGGGGTCCAACCCCTTACTAGCATGGTGTACCTAATAAATTGGCCAGTGAGTGTATATATATATATATATATATATGTGTTTCATTTATTTTTCTTTCCTTTTCCAGTGGTTGACAAAGCTATTGAATGTCACCCATTTTTTAAGTAAATATATTTCTGAAGTTGCTATTAATGTGAAATTCTCACCAGATGACGATAACAACCAATTCAATCCACACAGTCAAATTAAACCATAGATATCCATAAATTATGTCTAATAATGAGAAATGACGCAGGGAAAAAATATTGAGCGCTCTTTATTGATGTTGAAAGCTTCAATACTCCTCCTGTACTGAGAAAGTAGTCGCAGGCATTGCTCAGGTGTTATTTTGGCCCACAACAACCCTACAAATCCTGAATCTTCCATGCGCTCCTTTTATGAACTCTGACCTTTAGTTCCTTTCATACATGTTCTCTTGGATTCAGGTCAGGTGATTGACTCGGCCATTCTAGCAGCTATTTTTTCTTTCTCTGAAACCAATTGAGAGTTTCCTTGGCTGTGTGTAGGATCATTGTCTTGCTGAAATGTCCACCCTTGTTTCATCTTGATGATCCTTTTAGATGGCAGCAGATTTTTATCAAGAATGTTTGGGTACATCCTTCCTTCAATGACTTGAAATTTGCCAATGACGTATGCTGAAAACATATAATTATGTTCCCTCCTGCAAACATCACTCTTTGATGTGCAGTGCCTTTTTGCTTCCAAACATTGTGAACATTAGGGCATCCAAACATTTAAATTTTGCTCACATCTCACCAGACAATATTCCCCCAGTATTTCACAGGCTTGACTGAATGTTGTTGAGCAAAATTAAAACGCACTTGAACATACTTTTAGCTCAGCAATGGAGTCTTGCGTGGTGAGCGTGCATACAGGCCATGGAGGTTGAGTGCATTATTTATAGCTTTGCTGAAACAATTGTACCTGCTGATTCTAGGTCTTCTGTAGCTCTCCACAGATGGTCCCTGGCACTTGGACAATTCATCTGACAATTCTTTTCACTCCTTTGTCTGAAATCTTATGGGGAGCACCTGGTTGTTGCTGGCTTATGGTGAAATGATGTTCTTTCCACTTCCGGACTATGGCCCCAACAGTGCTCACTGGAACCTTCAGTAGGTCTTGAGACAGCTCACTAGTTCTACCCATTATGAGATGGTTCTTGTGTGGCACCTTGGTAATGAGACACCTTTTTATAGGCCATCAATTGAACCAGCTGATATTATTTGTCACTAAGTGGCAGGATTGCTTTCTTACTACTGGTGTCGTCATGACTTTTCAGGGCTTTTTGCACTTCTCTTGCTTCATATGTCCAATACTTTTTCCTTGTGTCATCTCTAATTATTACATATGACTTAATGTCTGGACAATTATGGTTTGATTTCTTTGTGTGGATTGGATGGGTTGTTAGTGACATCTGGAGAGATTTTCAGATCAGCATTTTGAGAAATATTTTTACCGTAATTTGTGTACTGCAAAATGCACCGGATCATAAGATGCATCCCAAATTTTGGCAAGCAAAATAGGAATTAAAAAAAAAAACAAATAAAATGGCGGTGAGTCTTATAGTCCAATTTTACGGTAGCTTACCAGGGAGAGGGGGAGTCGCTGAAGTGGAGTGGGGTCACAAGAGGCAGGATCGCTGCTGCAGGAGTGGGGCGATGCTGTGGGCCCCACGCTAGGAGGAGGGGATGTTACAGCGGTGCAAGGCTCATCTACTGAGATCTTGACTCCTGAGATCTCAATGTGTGCATGCGCCATGTCCAGCGGCCATTTTCCAGGAGCTCACCACAGGGAAATAAATTATTATTATTATTTATTATTATAGCGCCAATTATTCCATGGCGCTTTACATGTGAGGAGGGGTATACATAATACATACAAGTACAGTAATCTTAAACAATTCAAGTCGCGACTGGTACAGGAGGAGAGAGGACCCTGCCCGCGAGGGCTCACAATCTACAAAGGGATGGGTGAGGATACAGTAGGCGAGGGTAGAGCTGGTCGTGCAGCGGTTTGGTGGATCGGAGGTTACTGCAGGTTGTAGGCTTGTCGGAAGAGGTAGGTCTTCAGGTTCTTTTTGAAGGTTTCCATGGTAAGCGAGAGTCTGATATGTTGTGGTAGAGCGTTCCAGAGTAAATCTTGTATGCGATTGTGGGAATAGGAGATAAGAGGGGAGTACAGAAGGAGATCGGGAGACGAGGTCAAAGATGTATGGAGGACTCAGGCTGTGGATGGCTTTGTATGTCATGGTTAGGGTTTATAAATAAATAGGGTAAATAAATGAGAAAGGGCACTCCACTCACCGCCGACATTTTATGAAAGCCCAGGACTCGCATCCTCACATCACTGCGACACCTCCTACTCCCAGCATAACCCTACTCCTGTCACCGCTGGCCTTCTGCAGCAGCGACCCTGCCTCTTGTGTATGTGTATATATATATATGTGTGTGTGTGTGTGTATGTATATATATTTTATTCAAAATTCAAAGAAGCTTTATTGGCAGGACCAAATTAGTTTTGCTAAAGCACGTGTACAATAGGGAATAGAGACTGTGAGGATAATGGGTGGGGACTGTCGGAATGATGAATGGGGTACAGGGTGGGAGCTAAGGAAGTCCATGGCATATCATGGTTGTCTTTCTCACAGCCTATGGCACACACTCACATACTGCGCTGCTATCTCCATCGCTCTCTCTTCTTCCCCCACCAGGATATATGTTTTCTCTTCCTCCATGGAGATGAAATCCGGGAAGAGATCGCATAGTCTCCTGAAGTGAGTGTCCCTCACTGCTGAGTATTTTATGCAGTGTAGCAGGAAGTGGGTCTCATCCTCCTGGGCCTCCTGGTCACAGTGCAGGTGTGAGATGGAGTCAGGACGGTAGTCGTAGCCAGGAACACCGGGGCTCTGGTGTCCTGGCCTCCTCCCACAGAATAACTATCAGCTTCTACCGGCATACCTGTTTGGGTTGCTGGTCCATGGACAGGGATTCCACTGCGGTGCGACCCAGCTCCTGCACACTTGGTTCCAGTGTATAGGGTTGAAATAATGGACACAGTTATCGGTTCAAAAGCCAACTCAACGATTTTACTTTTTTCTTCAACGGTCGCGGACGCATCAGTCACATTACAGTCCACACAGCATTCCTCCTGCACTTTCCCTTTCTTGCTTTCTGTATCCTCACGCACATTACGGGGTAGTAGTGCCCTTGGCGGTACTGCAGCATCACTCCTGTAGGACCTCAAGACATAGGAGATCCCGTTCATCTGTTTCGCCCTGGATTTGCAAGCTTCAGCCCTATTAAAGATCTGCCACATGGTGAACACTCTGCACCCTGCACGTATTCCTTTCCGTTCCTGCTGCTGTCATAAACTACAATTTGCCCGGGTGCTCCGGTCTTATCCAGCACCCGTCTGACTGTGCCCGTGCTTCTCTTCTTCAAAACAACGTTGTGTAACTGCTATGACGTCCTGGACTTAGAGCCCTTGTGGACTTGTCGGGCGTGCTCGCCCTTCTGACTAGTTCCTACAGCCTACACTTTCTTATCCCATAGCAGCTCCTCCTATAATTAACCCTATGTGAACTTCCTATCAGCTATACCTAACAAGACCCACTAGTATACCCCGCTATTCCCCAGCTTCTCCCCTCTGTCAATCCCTTCACTGGCTCCCCATTGCCCAGAGACTCCAGTACAAAACCCTAACCATGACATACAAAGCCATCCACAACCTGTCTCCTCCATACATCTGTGACCTTGTCTCCCGGTACTTTCCTGCACGCAACCTCCGATCCTCACAAGATCTCCTTCTCTACTCCCCTCTTATCTCCTCTTCCCACAATCGCGTACAAGATTTCTCTCACGCATCACCCCTACTCTGGAACTCTCTACCACAACATATCAGACTCTCACCTACCATCGAAACCTTCAAAAAGAGCCTGAAGACCCACCTCTTCTGACAAGCCTATAACCTGCAGTAACCACCGATCGACCAAACCGCTGCATGACCAGCTCTACCCTCTCCTACTGTATTCTCACCCATCCCTTGTAGATTGTGAGCCTTCGCGGGCAGGGTCCTCTCTCCTCCTGTACCAGTTATGACTTGTATTGTTTAACATTATTGTACTTGTTTTTATTATGTATACCCCTCCTTACATGTAAAGCGCCATGGAATAAATGGCGCTATAACAATAAATAATAATAGTAATAATCTAGGCCCACAACAAAACTACACTTACCCATATCTATGAACTCTATACTAATAGTGCCCTCCACTATTGAACCCAAAGGATGCACCAGCTTACCCTAATCTATGCATTTATATATAGAACAAAATACATTACAATATGTACAGCATGGTAACACAAATAATGTGGCAGTACCAATGAAAACGGTGGTAATACACAATAGTGTAGCAGTACCGGGCATAATCATATCTGTACAACATTTACAATATGTTTATATTAGAACTCCTTAAAGGGGAGGTGGCACTAAAGGGATATTCTACTTCCATCCCCTAAACTTGCACAGTCTGTCTTCCCTGGGCTTGTAGCTCTGTCTGTGCTGGTGTGAGCAGGTTGCGGGATGCAGTGAAGCACGAGAGGCAGAGCAAGTGTTAACAATTATAATTTAACAATGGGATACTCCAAGCAGGGAGATAAACAGTTAAACAAGGGAATAAACAGTTCAATTGCAAAAGATATGCAGAGTTAATGAACAATGAACATGATAATGACAGATCTTTTGAATGGCTTATGGTGTCAGAAGTTTCTCAGGCTGTTGATGCTGCTGGGAAGTCAATAGCATCAACAACCACTGGCATGGTGCTTATCCATTGAGGTCTTGCGGCAGTGGTCCGTCTTCCGCTGAGCTCCTACTCCATAAACTGAAGCGGCCGAAACAATCAAGGCCACAGCACTGTCTGGGTCCATCGTAGACTGGCAAGTATAAATTGGCAAATTAGGACACAAATGTCTGTCCCGTATTCGGTTTTCCTTATGTGGCACGTGCGCTGTACTCACGGACACGGAGCACACGGCTCCTTGCTCCCTGGTTGTCACCTATCTCTCTCAGGTCCCCGCTGGTGGTGGCGGGAGTAAATGGATGCAGACCTGCGCAGCAGCGGTGTTCGAGGGACAGAGCACACTTCTCTCCCTGCTGCGCACTGCCTGTCCGCACCAAAACTAACTGCTTCCGCGCTTTGCCACTCCCCCTGCTTCCAGGTGAAGAGGTTTGTCCGGTCCCTTATTCTTTTACCCGGACAACAGAGGAGACAGCCCCGACAGTTCCGGACCCGACACAGGACAGGTATCCGCAGCCCGGTCTTCCTCCTTACCCTGGCCGACCTCGATGGCCAGATTGTGGGCACTGACTCTATAGAGGGTCAGTATCTGGTGGGCTCTGGCATCTGAGTTTCTCCAGATATGGAGCCAGTGTGCAGTCTGTCTGTAGACTCTGGTACATGACCAGTTTCTGTGATCTGCTGATCTCATTCTTCCAGTCACTGACATACCTCTCCTGCCCCTCATCTACCATGTTCCTGATTCTGGCTTTTCTAAGGTTGTTTTGGTTGACTCTTTGGTCAGGTTGGGTTTGGGTGAGTTTTTCCATGGGTCCTGGTTTGTGGGGACCACCTATATGTAGCATGGATTTATGGTGATGGGAGCTTGGGTTGCTACTCTGTAGGTGAGCCTGGAAGGACAGCGCCCTCTTCAGGACTGCCAGGTGCAGTGGGAATCTGCTCAGCTCAGCCCCGCAGGCACTGGTGGTGGTGCTCTGATGAACCTAGAGAAGGTGTTTACAGAATTCCTGGTGGAATATTTTTGCTGGACTGGAATCCCACTTTGACCAGTCTGAGTATGTGTGAGGGTCCCAGACTTCACTGCCATACAGGAGGATTGGGGTGATTATGGCATCTAGATTTTTAGCCAGACCCTCACCGGTGGCTTCAGATAGTAGAGTTTCCTTCGGATGGCATAGAAGATTTTGCGGGCCTTGTCCTTCAGGGTCTCTATGGCTTGTTTGAAGCTCCCTGACTGGTGAATTTCCAGGCCCAGGTAGGTGTATTTTGCAGTTGTTTAGCACAAATGGAGGGTGCCATTTCGATCTTGACTTTCTCCTCTGGAAAACCATGATGATGGTTTTCTTTGCGTTGATCGGTAGTGCCCATGTGGAGCTGAATTTCTCCAAGATTTTCAGGTTGTCAAGACATTTCTCAGTTGGTGACAGCAGCAGTAGCTCATCTGCATACAGCAAAAATTTCACCTGGGCATGATGGAGTGTGAGACCTGGTGCCGTGGAAGATTCCAGAGCGGTGGGCAGCTCATTGATGCAAATATTGAAGCGTTGGACTTAGAGTGCATCCCTGTCTTACTCCGCAGCTCTGCTGGAATTCAACCGTTCTTCTACTGTTCATATGCTGCAGCAGTTCTCGATGTAGGAGCTTTTGATGACATCATAGGTCTTTCCTCTTATTCCACTCTACAGCACTTTCAGTAACAGGCCCGGGTGCCACACTCAGCAAGGATTTTAGGGATCTCTTCACCAAGAACCACTATACGAGGCAAACCACTAGGCTCAATTGGGGGATCAGCCTCAAGGGGTCTTTTGCATGTGGTAGCTGCAACATTTGTTCTTATATGTCTAGAGATCTTTTTGTCAATCCAGGTGATGGCAGAAGGCATAAACTTCAATCTTATTTTAACTACAAGATGGTTTGTGTTATTTATGCCTTGATCTGCTCTTGCCAACGGGTTTATGTTGGCCAAACGTCCCAGGAACTGCGGCGCAGGATCCAAAAACATTTTTCCACCATTAATTTAGCATCGGGTGACTCCTTTAAGGGCAGGGCCCTAACTCCGGTGGCAGCCCATTTTTTGGCCCAACACTCTGGTCAGGTTTTTAAAACACGGTTGGTAGGGCTTGAAAGAATCCATATCTCCAATAGGGGGGGGGTTCTTCTAAGCAGCTTTTATAGCGATTGGAGTCTCGGTGGATCTTTAACTTGGGTTCTGTTGCCCCTGCAGGTTTGAACGAGGAATTGCTGTTCACGGGATTCCTGGGATAACTTTAAGGATGGAGTCTCCGTGGGTTAATGAAGATCTTACATATGGTTTCCTTGTTGGTCCATTCTGTCAATGAGCTCTTGATCTACGTAATGTGGTTCTGCGTTCCATTATTCCTAGAGGAATTTCATCTGGATACACAAGCAACTTTACGTTTTATGGGCAATCTGAGTAACGTGCTTTCCGGGCTGTTTTTTCTATATTTCTCTATACATTTTTTTCCTATTTATTTCCGTCTCATCATGTGTGTTGCATGTATTTTATACATTAGTCATGGGAAGCTGTCAGTTTAGGCTTTTGTGAACTTCTGTCATCTTATGGCCGGTTGTTGGATCTGGCTGCATGGGGTTTTTGTTCAGACTCAGGTTCAATTTCTGGCTCTTCTGGGGTAAGGCTCTTCTTCTATTGTGGCTCATGAGGCAATATTTGGGATAGGCTCATAGGGCCGCGTGATGTTCACATTTTTGAGCTCTTTGGATTTGTGGCCAACTTTTTTGGCTTCATCACAGTTCCAATTCCTACTTTTTATATGCTCGTCAGTAGAGTTGAGCGACTTTTGGTTTTTTAGGGTCGCGTTTCGTTTCGTGAAACCCGACTTTTCCAAAAGTCGGGTCGAGCAAGATCGTCCGATTATAGGGAAAAGTCGGGGTCGTCCCGAAACACGAAACCCAATGTAAGTCAATGGGGAATAAAAGTCGGCAGTGAGAGGAGGACAGGAAACACACCAACAGTGCCCATTTGAATGCCAAAAGCATCAATTCTTCTTACTTAAGCTTGTCAACCTTAATTAACTTCATAATACAAGTTACGCACTGAAAAATGGGGGTTATTTGGCTAAAGTTGTGGGGGGGGAGGGCTGGCTGCAGGTTTTCATGTGCCCTGGGCGAAAGAGCGCCCCTTTAACACATACCACAACTCATCATGCTCCGATACGGCAGATAAATAGCGGTATAGTACAATGAAAAATACCTCACTTTTTACATCTCATGACGAGGCCCATCTATTTCTCCATACAGAATCATTGGTCCCATATAATGTTTGAAACAGTATATGATGAGCTCCACATAATGCTACAGTATATGTTGGTCCCCATGGATGAAGCTCCACTGTCTTATGGGCCCAAATAATGCTCCAAACATAATGGGCCCCATTTCTAATGCTCTAGTGTATAATGGGCCCTGTAAATGCTGCTCCAGTGTCTGATGTCCACCTTTGGAATGTTCCAGTGTATGGTGGGCCCCATCTATCATTGTCCAGAGTATAGTGCTCCCCAAAAATTGCTGTCCCAACATTGAAAACAATCAAATAAGTCTCCTCGCTAGGGAATCCCTGTACTTGTCTGGACAGGTGCTGTAGCTTGCTTAACAGCTCGCCAGCCGTTCTCACGCCCAGTATGGATTGCACGTGATTGCACAAAGGTTAGAAAGGGTACCGTATCCCTGGATAACATGTATGGATAGCGTACACATTCAAAATATATGTCTCAGGAGGCAGGCACAGACGGTGTCAGGCCCAGTATGGATTGCACGTGATTGCACAAAGGTTAGAAAGGGTACCGTATCCCTGGATAACATGTATGGATAGCGTACACATTCAAAATATATTTCTCAGGAGGCAGGCTCAGACGGTGTCAGGCACAGTATGGATTGCACGTGATTGCACAAAGGTTAGAAAGGGTACCGTATCCCTGGATAACATGTATGGATAGCGTACACATTCAAAATATATGTCTCAGGAGGCAGGCTCAGACGGTGTCAGGCCCAGTATGGATTGCACGTGATTGCACAAATGTTAGAAAGGGTACCGTATCCCTGGATAACATGTATGGATAGCGTACACATTCAAAATATATGTCTCAGGAGGCAGGCTCAGACGGTGTCAGGCCCAGTATGGATTGCACGTGATTGCACAAAGGTTAGAAAGGGTACCGTATCCCCGGATAACATGTATGGATAGCGTACACATTCAAAATATATGTCTCAGGAGGCAGGCTCAGACGGTGTTAGGCCCAGTATGGATTGCACGTGATTGCACAAAGGTTAGAAAGGGTACCGTATCCCTGGATAACATGTATGGATAGCGTACACATTCAAAATATATGTCTCAGGAGGCAGGCTCAGACGGTGTCAGGCCCAGTATGGATTGCACGTGATTGCACAAAGGTTAGAAAGGGTACCATATCCCTGGATAACATGTATGGATAGCGTACACATTCAAAATATATGTCTCAGGAGGCAGGCTCAGACGGTATCAGGCACAGTATGGATTTGACGGCCCAGATTACACAGCGGAGGAGCAGGGAGAGGTAAAGATTGCAAATGCTGGGGCCCTGCCCAAGCAAGGGGGGCCCACTCGTGGGCGTCGGTACTGGCACTGGGCCCCTCATAGTACAGCGGTGTGTCTGACGGCGGGTGTGCACCACCACCGTCAGAGACACTTGATTGCACTATGAGGGACCCTGTGCCAGTGCCCGCGCCCAAGAGTCGGCCTACCCACCTGTCCAGGGCAACGGCACTCGCACGGTGTCGTGCGCTAGGTGGTGACCCCGGCCATGGGGGGGGAGGCAGCACAGTTAGGGAGTTTTAGAAAGTGGCATATGTTGATGTTGGACATTCAGCTGATGCAAAAGGCGAAATAGGTGAAGTACCAGGAAGAGGTGGACCAAAGCAAGCCATTTTTCTGTCACCCTTTGTGTCATCAGGGGAAGGTGGGACAAAATCCTTGGAAACCCATGCGTGGTTCATTTTAATGAAGGTTAGATCATCCACATTTTGGGTTGACAGACGGGTCCTTTTTTCTGTCAGGATTGATCCAGCTGCACTGAAGACTCTTTCCGATAGCACACTTGCAGCTGGGCAAGCGAGCTCCTGTAAGGCATATTGGGCCAATTCAGGCCAGGTGTCCAGTTTAGCGGCCCAATAGTCAAAGGGGAATGACCTGCGTGGGAGAACATCGATATGGGAGGAAAAGTAGTTTGTAACCATAGTTGACAACTGCTGTCTCCTGTCACTTTCCATCGATGCAGTATTACCAGTTGTGTGAGCGGTATTTGAAAAATCAGTCCACAACATTGTCATGAAACCCCTGTCTCCAACGCCACTTCTGCTGTGTGCACCACGAACACCTCTGCCAAGCTGCCCCCGGCCCGTACGGCTCGTGTGAGAACCATCACCGCTGCTGTGTGCTGGGAATGCCTCAAGCAACCGATTTACCAGAGTTGCTTGTTTATTAGCCAATATTAGGTCAAGGTTCTAGGTCATGCCTGTGGCATGATGTTTTGTAATTTGCCTTTATAGCGTGGATCCAGGATGCTGGCCAACCAGTAGTCGTCATCGTTCATCATTTTGGCAATGCGGGGGTCCCTTTTTAGGATCCGCAAGGCATAATCTGACATGTGGGCCAATGTTCCCGGTGTCAATGATGCACTGCGAGTGCTGGGTGGAGGAGCACTTTCTGGCAAATCCACATCCCTCCAGTCACGCACAAACTCTGTACCAGACCTTGCCACGCCAACATTTTCACTTGCCCCACGAGATGCATCCTCCTCCCCTAAGTAATCATCCCCATCATCCTCCTCCTCCTCTTCTTCCTCCACCTCGTCCAGGAGAGGTCCCTGAGCAGACAATGGCTGAATGTCATCAAGGATTCCCTCCTCCTCTTCCTCCTCATCAACATTGGCTGCAGACGCCTGCTCCTTAAGGTGCGTCAAAGTTTGCATGAGCAGACGCATAAGTGGGATGCTCATGCTTAGGATGGCGTCGTCTGCGCTTACCAGCCGTGTGCATTCCTCAAAACACTGAAGGACTTTACAAAGGTCTTTCAGCTTCGACCACTGCACGCCTGTCAACTCCATGTCTGCTCTCAAAGTGCCTGGCCGTGTATCCTCCCACAAATGCATTATGGCCTGCCTCTGCTCGCACAGCCGCTCCACCATGTGCAGGGTGGAGTTCCACCTTGTTGCAATGTCGATAATGAGGCGGTGGTTGGGAAGGTGGAGCAATCGCTGCAGCTTCTGCATACGAACGGAGTGTACAGGCGACCGGCGGATGTGCGCGCACAGTCTTCGCACCTTCTGGAGCAGGGCTGTTAACTCCGGATAATTTTTGAGGAAGCACTGCACCACCAGGTTCAAGGTGTGAGCCAAGCAAGGTATGTGGCTGAGTTTTGAAAGGGCTATGGCTGCCACAAAATTACGGCCGTTATCACTAACTACCTTGCCTGCCTCAAGATGTACACTGTCCAGCCATGACTCAGTTTGTCGCTTCAAGTACTCGGCCAGCACCTCGGCGGTGTGTCTGTCGCCCAAACACATCATCTGCAACACAGCCTGCTGACGCTTTCCACTAGCTGCTCGATAGGGGGACACATCGTGTGCAACAGTGGCAGCTGCAGATGGAGTGCTCGTACGACTGCGCTCTGTGGACGAGCTTTCGCTTCTGGAGGAGGAGGAGGAGGAGGGTCGAACGCCTACAGCCAACTGTTTCCTATACCGTGGGCTAGGCAGCACTGTCCCACCACCGCTGTCCCCTGTGGACCCTGCATCCACCACATTAACCCAGTGCGCAGTGATGGACACGTAACGGCCCTGGCCATGCCGACTGGACCATGCATCAGTTGTGAGGTGCACCTTTCCGCTCACTGACTGCTTGAGTGCATGGACAATGCGGTCTTTCACATGATGGTGGAGGGCTGGGATGGCTTTGCGAGAGAAGAAGTGGCGACTGGGTAGGTCATAGCGTGGTACTGCATAGGCCATGAGTTCGCGGAAAGCTATGCTTTCCACCAACCGAAAGGGCATCATCTCAAACGAGATTAGTTTGGCAATGTGGGCGTTCAAACCCAGTGTACGCGGATGAGAGACTGAGTACTTTCTTGACCTACTCATAGTGTCTGGGAGGGTGAGCTGGACTTGAGAGCTGCATATGGTGGAAGTAGCGGTGGACAGGGCGGACTGAGAGAGGGTTGATGATGGTGATGGAGTTGGTGTTCTTTCTGATGGCCTAGAATCAGTCTTTCGTTGATATAACAGTGGGATTCCCTGACTGCTGTGGTCTTGCAACGACACCTCAACATTTGCTGCTGTGCTAACCGGTGGGCTTACAGTGGGGGAAACAATGTAGCGTTGCTGACTACCTTCGTTGTGATCAGTTGCACATGTGGCACTTGAGGTTTGGTGTTGTGTCCACGCTTGCAAGTGCATGCTGGTTAAATGTCTAAGCATGCAACTGGTATTCAAATTTTTCAGATTTTTCCCTCGGCTAAAGGTCTTTGCGCACTTCTTACAGATAACCTTGGCCTGATCATGAGGATTTTGTTCAAAAAAGTGCCACACTGCACTCTTCCTACTTTGGCAGACATTTTGCGGCCTAGCACGCTGTGATCTTTTGACCCTCTGGACAAGCTGTCCAGCAACTCTTTTGATGTTTGGAACCTGTCTTTGGAGTGCTCCGGGCCTGCCAGATAACAGCTGTTGCGATGTCGATGTCTGCTGTGGATGCTCCTCATCTGAGCTATTGGAAGCAGCACCCTCTTCCCCCAATGGATGCCAATCTGGGTCAACAACTGGGTCATCCATCACCTCCTCTTCTATGTCATGTGCACCTTTCTCTGTGTCACCGTGTATGGTGGTATAGTGTGCGGGAAGGGGCACCTGAGTCTCATCAGGGTCAAAATCTGGCTCTGTACACTGCGAGGACAATGTAGTGCTCTGAGTGAATGTACCAGCAGAATCATCCATCAGCGGCTGTGCATCAGTGCACTCCATGTCAGATTCATCTTGGCCTGGGTAATTCACCATTTCACTTGATAATCCAGGCATGGTATGTGAAAACAGCTCCATGGAGTAATCAGTAGTATGGCCTCCTTCAATCTTGGTTGGGGTGAAGGACACAAGGAAAGGTGTGGTTCATGAACATGAGCCTCCAATGACGACTCAGTGCTTTTACTTTTTACAACTGAAGAAGAGGAGGCGATAGAGCTGGAGGCTGAGTCAGCAATGTAAGACAAAACTTTTTCCTGATGCTCTGCCTTTAAAAGCGGTTTGCCAACTCCTAGAAAACTAAGCGTTCGAGGCCTTATGTAGCCAGACGATGACGCAGGGTCAGCACCTCCTGCATTCGGTCCTATTTTGCTCTTGCCACTACCATCAGATCCACCACCAACACCATCATTACCAGCTGCCAACCCCCGCCCAATTCCACGGCCTCTTCCACCAGCCTTCCTCATTTTTGGTAGAAATGTAGACAAAATCCAACAAACTATATAGTAATGTAAAACAAGGTACAAGGTGTCTATAGGACAGGGGAGATTTAGAATTTCTGCACACACTTGTGGACAGTGGACACTTTTGGATTGTGTGAGGCCCACTGATATCTGAGCGCTATGTGACAGGCTCGATGGCACAGCTGCCTGTGACCAAAGTGACGAGAGGATAATGGAGATTTTGAATCTCTGCGCACACTTTTGGACACTGGACACTTGTGGATTGTGTGAGGCCCACTGATATCTGAGCGCTATGTGACACGCTCGATGGCACAGCTGCCTGTGACCAAAGTGACGAGAGGATAATGGAGATTTTGAATCTCTGCGCACACTTTTGGACACTGGACACTTGTGGATTGTGTGAGGCCCACTGATATCTGAGCGCTATGTGACACGCTCGATGGCACAGCTGCCTGTGACCAAAGTGACGAGAGGATAATGGAGATTTTGAATCTCTGCGCAAACTTTTGGACACTTGTGGCGACTTTTGAATTTTTTCGACCCGTTTCGCTCAACTCTACTCGTCAGGTTGCTGGACTTGGTAATTCTTTTTGTAGGGTCAGATTGGTGGATATATTTTCACACCTCTTCCCTTTGGAATATATATATTGTACTTTCTAATCTGCATATTGAATGACTTTTTATGTGCTTGAATTTACCATATTTCATGTATCAATATTCCTATGAATAAAAGCTATCTTTATCTCTGTATATATTTATTTTCTTCATATTTTGATTAATATGTGCTCACTTTTTTGCAGAGTCCTCATGCATGTGGGTGTCTGTTGTTGCGGCTGTGGTTCACCCCCGGGGGTTGTTTGTTGTTCAGCTGTGCTGCGGTGTGGTGACCAAGCGTATGTGTTTAGGGGAGCGATGTTTATATGCTGCAGTTTCTCTACATGGATGCACTTACATGGCCCAGTTCCCCCTGCGCATGCGCGATCTCACAACAATTCTTTGGCTGAGACGTCAGCCTCTGTAGTGCTTGTAAATAGCAGGACATAGCCTGCGTTTCACTTCTCGCAGGTGCACTGACATGGCCTGCATTCCATGTCATACAGGCACAGCTTGGTTTTTTCATCTATGCACACAGTTGCCATGCACGGTCTGCACACATCAGCGGTTATGTTTTTTTTTTTTTTTTTTTTGCTGTTCCTCTCAACTCACACTAGTTAAATATCAGGTAATCTTTTCAAGACTATTTAATCATATGTTGGCGTGACTCTCATTACTTACCCTGACAAAGTCCTACTTGCTGGGGCGACACGTGTGGGGCCACGGTCTCCATTCCACTCAGGATCCAGATTCGGGGGGGGCTTGCCCGTGTATATGATGAGCATTTGGTACTTTAACCCCTCATCTCTTTGAGCTTCCATGGGGCTTTTGCCTTATTATATGGACGCCTTTTCGGTTTCCTTATACAGTAGTTACTGCTTTTGGCTGGATACTCTGGACCATTCCTATCATGTGGGGTCCTGCTTTGGATTGTGTGAGGTAGTCCTTGTTTCCATCTACATATATTTTTTCCTAGAGCTGTATTATATTTGCCTCATGAGCCGGCAGGTCCAGAGTAGGAATGATTTATGCATATATATGTTTTTTGTATCTTTGACATATATGGTTTTCTTTTTTGGCTATAATTATGTTTTAATATATTTTGTGTTGTGCCAATAAAAACCTTTTGTAGTATTATATTTACACAAAAATTCTTGTGGTATGCATAATTTGCAGTGGTGCCTTCCTCTTCAGCATCGAGTGCCACACTCAGTCAAAAGCCTTTCTAAAATCCACAAAACAAGCATATATCTTCCCGTGCTTTGTGTTGTAGACATGGCTCAGAATGAGGCTGTGCAAGGTGTAGATGTGGTCGGTAGTGCGGTGGCCTGTCATGAACCTTGCTTGGCGTCATGATCGGTGAGGAAATTAAGGATCCTTTTGTTCAGGATATATATATATATATATACACTGTGTATATCTAATATATAAAGCTCAAAGTGTGTATGTATGTATGTGTGTACGTATGTGTGTGTGTATGTGTGTGTGTATGTGTGTACGTATGTGTGTGTGTATGTGTGTGTGTATGTGTGTACGTATGTGTGTGTGTGTGTGTATGTCCGGGATAGGCATCCGCACCGTCGCAGCTACAGCCACAAAATTTGGCACAGTCACATGTCTGGACCCCAAGAGCATCCTAAGCTATGTTGTGAGGCGAAATTTTAACCCCGCGCATTCCAATTCACCAAACAATTTTGCCCCTATCTACATACTGGGGAAACAGTGTGTGCGTATCAAGCCCCACCCCCATTATGATGTCATAATGCCCCTATCTGCATACTGGGGAAACAGTGTGTGCGTATCAAGCCCCACCCCCATTATGATGTCACAATGGTTGCCATGGCGACGCTGATGTCATCATAGGTTGCAAGCCCCACCGCTCATTATGATGTCATAATGGTTGATTATGGGATGGAGGATGTGTGATGGTATATGGGCACGGGACTATGGGATGGAGGATGTGTGATGGGTATATGGGCACGGGACTATGGGATGGACGATATGTATGACGGGTATATGGGCACGGGACTATGTGATGGAGGATATGTATGATGGGTATATGGGTATGGGACTATGAGATGAAGGATGTGTGATGGGTATATGGGCACTCGACTATGGGATGGAGGATATGTATGATGGGTATATGGGCTCGGGCCTATGGGATGGAGAATATGTATCATGGGTATATGGGCACGGGACAATGGGATGGTGGATATGTATGATGGGTATATGGGCACGGGACTATGGGATGAGGATATGTATGATGGGTATATGGGCATGGGATTATGAGATGAAGGATGTGTGATGGGTATATGGGCACTCAGCTATGGGATGGAGGATATGTATGATGGGTATATGGGCATGGGACTATGGGATGGAGGATGTGTGATGGGTATATGGGCACTGGACAATGGGATGGTGGATATGTATGATGGGTATATGGGCACGGGACTATGGGATGGAGGATATGTATGATGGGTATATGGGCATGGGACTATGAGATGAAGGATGTGTGATGGGTATATGGGCACTCGACTATGGGATGGAGGATGTGTGTGGCTATATGGGCACTCGACTATGTGATGGAGGATATGTATGATGGGTATATGGGCACGGGCCTATGGGATGGAGGATGTGTGATGGGTATATGGGCACGGGCCTATGGGATGGAGGATATGTATGATGGGTATATGGGCACGTGCCTATGGGATGGTGGATATGTATGATGGGTATATGGGCACGGGACTATGGGATGGATGATAATTATAATTTGTTATAACTAACCACAGTTAGTTACTATGCCCGGGCAGTGCCGGGCTCTTCAGCTAGTATATATATATATGTGTATGTATGTGTATATATTTATATATATATATATATATATATATATATATATATGTGTGTGTGTATGTATATACTGTGTGTGTGTATATATATATATATATACATATATATACACACAGGTGCATCGCACAAAATTAGAATATCATCAAAAAGTTAATTTATTTCAGTTCTTCAATGCAAAAAGTGAAAATCCTATATCAGATAGTCTTTACAAACAGTGATGTATTTCAAGCGTTTATTTCTGTTAATGTTGATGATTATGGCTTACAGCCAATGAATACCCAAAAGTCATTATCTCAGTAATTTAGAATACTTTATAATTCCAGCTTGAAAAAATGATTTTAAAGTAAAAAGTATGTTAAGAAAATGCACTCAATACTTGGTCGGGGCTCCTTTGGCATCAATTACTGCATCAATGCAGCGTGGCATGGAAGCAATCAGTCTGTGGCACTGCTGAGGTGTTATGGAAGTCAAGGTTGCTTTGAGTGTGCTGTTCCATCTAAAGTTATGATTATATGCTTATATAGATTGTGTTATGTTACCATTCTTTGTGTTCAGTTTGCATTTGGTCTGCTGCCACCTGCTGTCCTTTTTCTGTATAGCAGACTGCAGCTAATTAATTCTAGTACATGCCTTCCACTTCCAGGTCAGTCACTCCTTCTCTTCCTGCCGGTGTCCATTATTAGTTTCATTTTCTCCTGGGAGAGACACGCTTACCAGGCTGTGAAAGGCATCAGTTTTTTTACCACAATTTGCTCAATTTGCTGAATCATCTTGCTGCACACCTTGCTGCACACACATTGCTGTACCACCTTGGTCGTTACACCTGCATTTCTGGAGAAGTACTGCATTACCAATCATACGCTGAATGTCCAGATTTCCAATAAACAAGTCTGGACTTCACAATATCTGGTGTGTATCATCTCTCCGGATGCATGAACAGCAAAACAGCAACAATGGTCCTGTCTGCTCTGCATTGAGGAAACGGAAGGTTGGAATCTCTCCCAGCCCCAATCAACTACACCTCCATTCACCTCATGTGGGGACAAAACAGTCAAAAAAACTGCCTTGAAGCCCGGCAAAAAAATCACCCTTATATCCTAACCCATCTGTCCGCTCACATACTGCAGCCCTGCTCTGCTAAGAAACTCTGCATCGTCACCCCAGACCGCATTGTGCATAGAGACTATCTGTAGATTATACAACATCGCTGCAGATTGTTGGACTGCAAAACCCCACAATTCTCTAAAAACACATTGGGGATCTCGTCAGGACGTCTTAACTAAGCTGCACTACGATTTCCAGCCCCCAATTCAAAAGTTCAGTTTCTTAAAGAGACAGTGAACCTTAAATCAAAATGGCCGAAAAAGACCCTGCACAGTCTCCCACTGCTGAAACAGAGCAAATACTACCCGATGCTGTCCATTATGAAGAGGGGCAAACAGAGCCAGCTTCAGAAACAGACCAAGACTCACAACCAAAACGCTCTGTCAAACCAACCATAAAGGCTGTCAAAAACTATCACAGTACAAAGGATGAGTTCAATGACAACCTGGACGACCTATGGGAACGAGTCACCTCCCTCATGTCAAGCATCCAACGCCACAAAAATGATGCAGCGAGTCTACAGGACACTATAAAACGGCTAGGCACGGCCCACGGAAGATATAAGAGACTGTCCGCAAGGTACGTTGCCTTCCTAAAAGACTCTAATATTGATGAAGCCTCATCAAAATTAAGCAAAGTGGATTCCACAGAAAGAGAAAGGGATACCGCTGTGCAAGACGCCAAAGATACAGCGGAGCTCCGTATCGCTTATCTGCAAGAAGCTGGATCTCACAGGTCAGGCTCATCCAGACGCTCTGCTCAGTCATACAAATCATACTGCTCAAGAACTTCAGCCCTCAGCGACAGAATCCTAAAGGCCCGTTTAAACGCAGAGCGATCCAAACTAAGACGCACCTACACAGAAAAGAAAACAGAAGCAGAGGCAGAAGCCAAGAAAGTAGAAGCAGAGGCAGAAGCCAAGAAAGCAGAGGCAGAGGCTCGGGGAAAGATTCTTCAAACAGAAACGGAGGAAGAAATCGCGCTAGCCGAAGTAAAAATACTTGAGCAAGCATTGAAGCAAAACCTCGACCCGATTTGCCTACCACCACTGGAAGAAGAGGACCCAGCTGTCCGTACCAGTGATTACATGCAGAAACAGATATCTGCAGCACACACCTTCTCCAGCGACGCTCAACCCAACAATGTGGAAACGTCCAAGTCAGCCCAACTTACGGTGCCAGTGTTACCCACAGCATTTGCAGAGACCCTAGACCAACACCATATTGTGTCCCCTCAGGAGCAGCAATCATCACAAGACAACCACAAGATGCACTCCAGTCCATCTCCACAGTTCAAGCCGCAGTCATCAAAACCTCCAGAGGTTAAACCACAGCTCAACCCTGCAGCAACATCATTCTACCCGGGAACAATTCACCCTTTCACGCCACACAGCTTATACGACTGAGAGGCAACACAAGATAATATGGTAACAAGGAGTGAAGGATCGAATATGCCCGAGTTAGCCAGGTTTATGGTGAGCAAAGATCTAATCAGCACCAGCCTCTCAAAGTTTGACGACTGTGCAGAGAACTACAGAGCCTGGAAAGCAACCTACAAGGCCACCATTGCTGACCTCAACCTATCTGCAGAACGGGAGCTGGACCTCATGGTAAAATGGTTGGGTCCTGACTAGGGGTGGATTAAAGAGAATCTGTCACCCCTTTTTTGAGATACCATATAATGATATCATTCAATTGTGTGTCACATAAGGATTCTCTTAGTACTTTTGCTTCCCCCTGACCCGGCACCTTTCATGCATAAATACCTTTTTTATATCGGTTCAGATGTATGTAAACTGCCACGGTCCGGTCTGATGGGCGGGGCTTATTCAACTGCTCCCCCTCTCCCTGTCTTGCGCTACACAAGAAGAAATGCGTAGAGCAAGACAGGGAGGGTCTAGTCAATTTACCCTTCAGTTAGGAAGAAAAAAAAAACACTTTAAGTCGTAGTATTGAACAGTCCAATTTTAATCTGTAAACAATAATATCACATACAAGGATCAAATACCGCTACACCATGTCCAGACCACATATTACCACCACAGTGACCGAATAATATCACATAAAAGGAACAAATACCACTGCACATGACCAGACCACATATTACCACCACAAAGTGACCAAATAACTGCACATACAAGTGACAAATACCGAAACACCATGTCCAGACCACATATTACCACCACATAGTGACCGAATACTACAATACTGATCAGTAATAAAAAAACACAATACTATCACCATAAGTGCCATTATACACAGAAGATCTGTACTTAGTATGCAGTGTCTGTGTACAGGTAATACAGTGATCACTGGTGATATTATACACAGGACCTCTGTATATAGTATACAGTGTATAGTGTCAGTGTATAGGTAACACACTGATTCACCAGTGTCGTCTCTAGGTGAAGTCCTTCATCTTTGTTTTTCATCTTTCATCCAGCACAGATCGCTATCACTTCTTGAAGCCAGGGCTCGTCTCTGTAGGAAATTACACAGTTATCTAGATCTCCGCTTGCAGAACACATTACTTATTTTTTCCCAACTTCTACATTACACCACATGAAGAAAAAAAGGCAACATAGTATCACTCTACACAGTAACAGGACCGCCCCCCCATTTAAGACAGTATACTCAAAAAATAAAATAAATACATCACTGCAGTAATAATATTCCTTGATTAGCCCCGTGTATCTCATTCCCGGCTTCAGCCATATGTTCTCCCATCCCACCCTCATGATTATCCATTCTGCCCCATGTGATCTCCCCATCCTGCCCCATCTGTCTCCATCGTATCCATCCTCTCCCATGATCTTGCACGATCTGTCTCCAACCCTGCCCCATCTGTCTCCAATCCTGCCCCCAGTGTCTCCAATCATACCCCCATGTCTTTCATCCTGCCCCATGTGTCTCCAATCATGCCCCATGTGTCTCCAATCATGCCCCGTATCTCCATTCTGCCCCCTATGTCTCCAATCATGCCCCCATGTCTGCAATCCTGCCCCGTGTCTCCAATCATGCCCCCTGTGTCTCCATTCTGCCCCATGTCTCCAATCCTGCCCCATGTCTCCATTCTGTCCCCAGTGTCTCCAATCCTTCCACCAGTGTCTCCAATCCTGCCCCCAGTGTCTCCAGTCATGCCCCCAGTGTCACCAGTCATGCCCTCAGTGTCTCTAGTCATGCCCCCATGTCTTTCATCCTGCCCTCAGTGTCTACAATCATGCCCCGTATCTCCATACTGCCCCCTGTGTTGCCAATCATGCCCCGTGTCTCGCATTCTGTCCCCATGTCTCGCATTCTGCCCCCATGTCTTGCATTCTGCCCCCATGTCTTGCATTCTGCCCCCATGTCTTGCATTCTGCCCCATGTCTCACATTCTGCCCCCATGTCTCACATTCTGCCCCCATGTCTCACATTCTGCCCCTTCCTGTGTCTCACTGTCACATTCTGCCCTCATGTCCATTCTGCCCCCTCCTGTGTCTCACTGTCACATTCTGCCCCATGTCCAGCATTCTACCCCATGTCCATTATTCTGCCCCCATCGTGTCCAGCACTCTGCCCCATCGTGTCCAGCATTCTGCCCCAATCGTGTCCAGCATCCTGCCGCCATCGTGTCTAGCATTCTGCCCCAGGCCCCCCCGGCTTGCCGCTCTCAATAAAAAAACAAAAAAACACAAGCTCTTCTTACCTGGCCGTGCTCCTGCCGTCAAGCTCAGTCCCACCACGCAGCTGAAGCGCGCACTCACCGGCGACTGACAATGACATCAGACGCCGGTGATGTGCGCGCTGCGGCTGACGTCAGCTGCCAGCCTCCGATTGGCTGGTGGCTGTAAACTATTCACGTGCGAGCGCGGGCCCGCATGTCAATAGCGTTCAACTGTCACAGCACCACTAAGGACCCAGTTTAGCCTGCCGGTAGGGGCCCGGTGAGCAGATGAGAAGGGACCCGATGCGGGCCCCTTCTGCCCACCGGGCCCCATATTCCAGTCAGGGCAGTAATGCCCTGATGGCGGCCCTATCTGTCTGTCACACTTCATAATGGGGCAATTTACCCTGGGCTGGTGGGCCCCCCCACACCACTGGGCCCTGGGCTACCGCCCAGATTGACCTCATTATAATCCACCACTGGTCCTGACTCCACAAACCGTATCAGGAGTCTTCGGACCGTCTACGTGGGGCAAGCTGAAACAGGTCTCGCTGCTGCCTGGCTGAGACTCGAAAGAACCTATGGCAGCGCTGAAGCCATAGAAAAGTCCCTATTCAAGAGACTGCAGAACGTTCCAAGGATCAACCTTAAGGAAGCCCACAAGCTTCTGGACTTAAGCAACCTGCTTATGGAGCTGGAACTTGCAAAAAGAGACCCTCGTCTGTCTGGATTATGCTACCTGGACACTGCCCATGGGGTGAACCCAATCGTCTCAAAGCTGCCGCATAGTCTGCAAGAGAAGTGGGCGGTATGTGTTTACAGGTACAAAAGGTCACATGATGTCACCTTTCCTCCGTTCAATCAGTTCTGCGAGTTTGTCAACGAACAGGCCCAAATGAGGAACGATCCTAGCCTAGACTTCCTGGAGTCTAACACTACAGCTCCAGCAGCACTGTCATCAAGGTATGAAAGCGTCTCACATAGACGCAAGGACTTGAGGAGCAGTATAAGTGTCAGAAAGACTAACCTGCCACCACCTGCAGTAACTGCCGATAAACAGTACACTATTCCTTCGAGAGATAAGTCTTTCAATCGTGAGTGTCCCATTCACAAAAAACCACACTCACTGAACAAATGTAGAGGCTTCAGGTCCAAAACTATGCAGGAGCGCAAGAAAATCCTCAGCCTACTTGGGGTTTGTTTAAAGTGCTGCGCCTCATTAGAACACATGGCCAAGGACTGTAAATCTGCCATTAAGTGTTGTGATAAAACACTCCGGGATCGCCTTTGCTGGGGTCAAAGATCACGTGCGTTCAGCATGAAACTCAGGCGCAGAGCTGGGATTCGTGTATAACTGACCCTGGGTCAGGTTTATTAACGGTGAAAGCAATGCAAAAGGAAATAAAACATAAAACAAATCCTTGCCTGTCCGGCACTAACTAAACAATGGACAACCTAACTACCAACTGGCGGGCTTCTCCCGTCCAGCCAAACCACAGTTGCAGTGGGCACTGCTTCCACTCACGTGTGTCTCTCACACAGACAGGCTCTCTGTGTTCCCAGGCTGAGACACTCACACAACCACCTTGCATCCTTTTATATCCACCTCCCATTATCCATTAGTAAGCAGGTGCGATACTGACCAGACTAGGCCACATAGGAAAGGAATCTGGGCGAGATATACCTGCCCTCATCCACTATTCCCACATGATTCTCACATACCCCCCCCCCCTCTGCTCAGACCACTCCGGTCGAGCAATGACACCCGCCAAACAGTGCACTCGGGACAGGGCATCTGCATTCCCCATCTGTACCCCTGGGCGGTGCTCCACCGTAAAAGTGTAGGCCTGCAGGGCAAGGAACCACCGGGTCATCCGGCTATTCCGTTCCTTGTTCAAGTGCATCCACTTGAGAGGGGCATGGTCAGTGATCAGCCTGAACTTTCGGCCCACCAGGTAATATTTGAGGGCCTCTAGAGCCCACTTAATGGCGAGGCACTCTTTTTCCACGACTGCATACCTTTGCTCGTGTTTATTCAGCTTCCTGCTGAGATAGAGGACTGGGTGTTCCACTCCGTCCCTCACTTGTGAGAGTACGGCCCCGATACCGGTATCAGAGGCATCCGTTTGTACCACAAACTCGCTGCGGAAGTCCGGAGTCACCAGTACGGGCTGAGAGCAAAGTGCCCGTTTTAGGCCATGGAAGGCTTCTTCAGCCGCTAAACTCCATTTAATCATGACGGAGTCTTTCCCTTTTGTAAGATCCGTCAGGGGAGTAGCGATGGCTGCAAAATTGGGTATGAACCGGTGATAATAGCCGGCGATCCCCAGGAAGGCTTGCACCTGCTTCTTGTTGACAGGTTGTGGCCAGTCCTGAACCGCCTGAATCTTATCAACCTGGGGTTTAACAACACCCCTCCCATTTACATACCCCAAATACCGGGCTTCTTCTAGCCCGATGTGACATTTCTTGGGGTTCGCGGTTAGACCTGCCTCCCACAGGTCGTCAATCACAGCTTGTACTTTCTGGAGATGAGTGTCCCAGTCCAAGCTGTAAATGACAATGTCATCCAAATAGGCCGAAGCATACTGCCTGTGCGGCCTCAGGACTCGATCCATCAGTCTCTGGAAGGTCGCCGGTGCTCCGTGCAGTCCAAACGGCATATACACATACTGAAATAGACCTTCTGGGGTAGCAAAGGCCGTCTTTTCTCTGGCAGCCTCCGCCAGAGGGATCTGCCAATACCCCTTTGTTAGGTCTAGGGTCGTAATATACCGGGCTTTTCCTAACCGATCTATTAACTCGTCGACTCGGGGCATAGGGTAGGCATCAAATTTTGAGACCGCATTCAGTTTCCTGAAGTCATTGCAGAACCGGATGGTGCCGTCCGGTTTAGGAATTAGCACAATCGGGCTGGACCAAGCACTGTGCGATTCCTCAATGACACCTAACTCTAACATTGCCTTCACCTCTCGGGAAACGGCTTCACGGTGCGCTTCCGGGATTCGGTAGGGCTTTACGTGAACTGTGACACCAGGTTCTGTTACGATGTCATGTTTCATTAGCGTAGTCTGCCCGGGTTTTTCTGAGAAAAACTTTTGGTTGTGAAGTAGAAACTGCCTGACCTCAGTCTTTTGCCGCTCCGAGAGAGTCTCTGCAACCCGTACCTCCGGTACGGTATGCGAGCAGACAGGACGGGCCAGCTCCGCTGACAAGGCAGACCGATCTTTCCAGGGTTTTATCAGATTTACATGATAAATCTGTTCAGGTTTCCGCTTACCTGCCTGGTATACTTTGTAGTTTACTTCACCAACTCTTTCCTTAATCTCAAAGGGGCCCTGCCACTTTGCCAGGAACTTACTGTCCACCGTGGGGACCAGGATCAACACCCTATCTCCGGGTGCAAACGTACGGATCTTGGCACCCCTATCATAGATTCTTTTTTGGGCTCCTTGAGCCTGCATCATGTGTTCTTTGACTATAGGCATAACAGCCGCAATACGGTCCTGCATTTGTGTGACGTGATCTATCACCGTTTTAAACGGAGTGACCTGACCCTCCCAGGTTTCTTTTGCAACGTCTAACAGTCCGCGAGGACGTCGGGCGTACAATAACTCGAAAGGCGAGAATCCCGTGGAAGACTGGGGTACTTCCCTGATGGCAAAAAGCAAATACGGAAGTAAATAGTCCCAGTTCTTCCCATCCTTGTCTATCACCTTTCTCAGCATCTGCTTCAGAGTTTTATTGAACCGTTCGACCAACCCATCTGTTTGAGGGTGATCCACGGATGTGCGTAACGGTTCGATTTGTAACAACCGGCAGAGCTCCTTCATTATCCTGGACATAAAGGGGGTCCCCTGGTCGGTGAGTATCTGTTTTGGTATACCGACCCGACTAAACACATGCACCAGTTCCTTGGCAATCGTCTTGGTGGCCGTGTTACGCAAAGGGATGGCCTCCGGGTAACGAGTGGCATAATCCAAGATGACCAGGATATGTTGGTGTCCACGTGCAGACCGTGGAAGGGGTCCAACTAAATCCATCCCAATCCTCTCAAACGGGACTTCAATAATAGGTAGGGGTACCAAAGGGCTACAGAACCGGGGCTTAGGTGCAGAGGCTTGGCAGTCAGGACAAGACTCACAATATACACGAATATCGTGATGCATGCCTGGCCAAACAAAACAGTGTAATATCCTTTCTGTGGTTTTCTGGACTCCCAGGTGACCTCCCATCACATGTCCGTGGGCCATGTCCAGCACCTGCCGCCGGTAGGGTTTTGGCACGACTAATAGTTGCACCGTACCTTCCCCCTTTTTCTCTATCTGATAGAGTAAATCATTCTCCAGAACCATGTAAGGATATGCCAGCCTAGAGCCAGGTTCTACGGGTACCCCGTTTATCACTTTTACATTTATCCTAGCCTGAGAAAGGGTAGGATCCTTTATTTGCTCGCTTTGGAAGTCATCTTTCTGAACTTCTAAATCCGGCAAACGGGGAGGTGGACGGCTGTCGGCCTCCTCCTCTTCCCCGGTCTCCTCCGTATCACCCGCCATGACTGAAAACGGGAACTGCAGGTCATTTCCCGCAGACTCTTCCCCCGAGTCTTCCGGGGAGACCTCTTCCAGGGGTTCGGGACCCCCACGCGCCCTGGGAGAAGAATCATGTACACGATTACCCAAGGGCATCAACTGATTCTCCCACAATTGCCAGAAGTGGGGAAAATCCCAGCCCAGGATAACATCATGCAATAACGCCGGGACGAGTCCCACTTTATGTTGCACAGACCCATAGGAAGTAGTAATGCACATGACCGTGGTGAGGTACGAACAGGTGTCTCCATGCACACACGTTACAGAAAATTTGTCTGATGGTCCATTCGGGGCTGACACCAGACTGGCCTTCACCAGAGTCACCACACTTCCCGAGTCTAACAATGCCACCACATTTTTGCCATCAACAGTTAAATCACACAAGTGATCCTTTTGACCGGCATTCACACTCACTACCTGTGCAACCATAGACATGCGGTTTTTAGAGTCTGTGACGTTGCACTGCATGGGTTCAGTAGTGACCGGACAGTTCGCAGCAATATGTCCCATCTCTTGGCAGCGGAAACACCTAACGGGCCCCTTGCTTAGACCATAGTTCGTTACTCTCGGCCTCGCAGTGCGGGCAGTCCCATTTTCCTCCCCCACTGTCTTAGGGATTTTTCCATCTCCCCTACTCCCTGGAACAGTCTTACCGGTTCCACGTGGAGATGATGAAGAACGAGGTGGGGTAACGTCGTCTCGGAGTCCTTCCGCCACGGAGTAACGTTCAACCAGATCCACCAGTTGATCTGCCGTCGTAGGATTTCCATGGCTTACCCACTTCCTCAGGGCTGGCGGTAGAGCTCTCAGGTACTTGTCCATGACGACTCTCTGGATTATCTCTGGCGCTGTCAGCACCTCGGGTTGTAGCCACTTCTTCGTCACGTGGATCAGGTCGAACATCTGTGACCGCAGTGGTTTATCCGGCTGATAAGTCCATTGATGCACTCTCTGTGCACGGACAGCGGTCGTCACTCCCAGCCGGGCCAAGATCTCGGCTTTCAGTTTGTCAAAGTCCTGCGCAGCTTCAGGCTCTAAGTCATAATAAGCCTTTTGGGCCTCACCGGAAAGAAACGGGGCAATCAGGCCGGCCCATCGTGCCTTCGGCCATTTTTCTCGTACAGCCGTCCGTTCAAACGTGGTCAGGTATGCCTCGACGTCATCTTCGGTCGTCATCTTCTGCCAGTACCGACTCACGTGAATCACTCTCGACTCGGCTTCCAGGTTAACCTCATGTAGGCTTGCCAGGCGCTGCGCCACCTGCTGGAGAAGCGAACGATCGGTAGCTGTCATGTCCACCAACTCCTTCAGCTGGGCCATCATCACCCGATTAGCTTCTTGCTGGACGGCGGTGGACTGTACCAGCACTTTCACCACGTCCTCCATGCTCATGCTTGCAACGTGATGCCCGCGTTCTCCACCACAATGTGATAAAACACTCCGGAATCGCCTTTGCTGGGGTCAAAGGTCACGTGCGTTCAGCATGAAACTCAGGCGCAGAGCTGGGATTCGTGTATAACTGACCCTGGGTCAGGTTTATTAACGGTGAAAGCAATGCAAAAGGAAATAAAACATAAAACAAATCCTTGCCTGTCCGGCAATAACTAAACAATGGACAACCTAACTACCAACTGGCGGGCTTCTCCCGTCCAGCCAAACCACAGTTGCAGTGGGCACTGCTTCCACTCACATGTGTCTCTCACACAGACAGGCTCTCTGTGTTCCCAGGCTGAGACACTCACACAACCACCTTGCATCCTTTTATATCCACCTCCCATTATCCATTAGTAAGCAGGTGCGATACTGACCAGACTAGGCCACATAGGAAAGGAATCTGGGCGAGATATACCTGTCCTCATCCACTATTCCCACATGATTCTCACAGTGTGAAGAGTAGGGATGGGCGAATCCTGAAATACTCGGAATCGCTAGACTCTAACTAGTCCGACTCGGAAACTCGCTATTCGTTGCAAGTCTAGCGAGTCCAATGTTAATGAATGGGGATGCGAGTATTGCAGCGATTCCTGTGCTGCCATTTTTTTTGTTCCGCTTACTTCCCACATGTGGCTGTGCACACCATGCGGAAAGTAAGCAGAACAATTGCGGATGGTACCCACGGTCCGGAGGAGACTGTCCTCCGGGCTTCAGGTACCATATCCCTGTAAAAAATAGAATTTAAAAATAAAAAATATTGTTATTCTCACCCTCCGACGTCCCGCGCAGCCTTCCCGCCTCTCCACGCATCCGTTCCCAGTAATCCTTTGCGAAAATGCCGCGAGACATCGCGATCCCGCGAGAACGGACGCCATCGCGGGCATTTTCGCAAAGGATTACTGGGAACGGATGCGTGGAGAGGCGGGAAGGCTGCGCGGGACGTCGGAGGGTGAGAATAACAATATTTTTTATTTTTTTTTACATTTTATCTTTAACTACTGATGCTGCATAGGCAGCCTCAGTAGTAAAAAGTTGGTCACACTTGTCAAACACTATGTTTGACGAGTGTGACCAACCTGTCAATCAGTTCTCCAAGCGATGCTACAGATCGCTTGGAAAATGCTAGCATTTTGCAAGCTAATTACGCTTGCAAAATGCTAGTTTTTCCGCAGGAAAATCGCGGGAATTTAAAATGCGATTTTCCCGCGGAATGGAATTCCGGAATTCTCGCGGTAATTTCCGCGAGAGTTCCGGTACGTGTGCACTTAGCCTTAAACTCTGAAAAAACTAGGATTGCCATTGATTTGCATTGGACTCGTTACTGTGCGAGTAATCGCTTGGAAACTCGCAGAGTACCGACTCCTGCGAGTCCCCTACTACTCGCAGAGTAACGAGTCCTAACGAGTAGATTCGCCCATCCCTAGTGAAGAGTGTCATAGTGACAAACACCCATCAGCTTTTCATCCAACCTCAGCCACCAGCGATCCAGCAGTCGCAGTTACCTCTAGTCCGGCTACAAGCCATGACGGGGAGCCACAGAATAATGCCAAGTCTGCCATGGCTGTCTCCTGCTCATGCTCAGACGTATGTGGGGAGAGCCAAAGTGATAAATGCTGTGCCAGGATATGCCTAATCAGAGTTTATCCAGAAGGGCAACCAGAGAAGGCAGTAAAAATGTATGCCATCATTGACGATCAGAGCAATCGATCCCTAGCTGGACCTAAGTTCTTTGAAGCCTTTGGAATCAAGGAACCAGCAACGCCATATATATTCTGAACACTTGCTCAGGCCGCATAGAGACTAGCGGCAGAAGGGCACAAGGTTTCATTGCTTCTCCTGTCAACGGAGGCGTAGAAATACTCTTACCTACGCTAATCGAATGCGATCAAATACCCGACCAAAGGGATGAGATCCCTACCCCGAAAGCTGCGTTCCACCAACCACACCTAAGTCACCTAGTCAGTGTTATCCCACCTATGTACTCAGATGCTGAAATCCTACTTCTGCTCGGCAGAGACAATTTAAGGATACATAAGGTCCGCCAACAGTGCAATGGTCCCGACTATGCCCCCTACGCACAGAGACTCGACTTGGGGTGGGTAATCATAGGAAATGTGTGCTTGGACGAAACAAGGGTCAACGCCTTTAAGACCTACGTACGCCGAGACTGACGAACGACTTTCTGCAAACCATGCCCTCATCACTATGATGTGAAAGAGAAGCCTCCAGATCCAGTACAGCTGCCTGATGTCATTCCTTCTCCCTATGCAGATGACCTGGGAAGATCCGCACGACCTGCTCTGCCCTCTCCTACTGTATCCTCACCCATCCCTGTAGACTGTGAGCCCTCGCAGGCAGGGTCCCCTCTCCTTATGTACTTGTGTGCGCCTTGTCTTACACATGTTTATTATACTTGTCTATATTTCCCCTTTTCACATGTAAAGCGCCATGGAATAAATGGCGCTTTATAAATGCATAATAATAATAATAATAATAATCATCAGTGTTTCATACAACTAAGGATGACAACAAAGTAGCCCCGTCAATGGAAGACAAGGAATTTGTCAGGATAATGGACAATGAGTTCCTTAAGGACGAGACTAATCACTGGGTTTTTCCCCTACCCTTCCGAGCTACCAGGGTAAGGCTGGTTTCACATTTGCGTTTTTTTGCGCTGGAAAAAAACGCATACGTGCGCATGCGTTTTTTCCCCTATATTTAACATGGGTGCGCATACCTGCGCTGCGTTTTTTTGGGGTGTGCGTTGGTATTTTCCAGACGCAGCATGTTGCATTTTTTGGCCCTTGAAAAAAGCGCATGCGCACGTATGCGCACGTTTTGCGCTAAAAATGGCCATTATAGCCTATGGATGCGCATACGTGCGCACTGGCATGCGCAGGTATGCGTTTTTTTAGCGCTGCGTTTTTTTGGTGGTGTCCACTTGTTGTCCTAGTTATAATCTTCTAAAGTAAAAAAAAAAAAGTCTATATAAAGGAGGTGCCTGCCAAAACTCTGCCACTACTACACTGACAGATTGAAGAGCAGACAGTCAACCAAGAACCCATTATATCAGCGAAGAATGTGAGTATATTACATTATATGCCTGTCCTTTTAAATTATGTATGTACTAATGATTTTTATTATTTTTACATGCAGTATGTCTTCAGAATCAGAGTATTCCCCATCGCGGCAGGAATTGGCGCAAGCAGACCGTGAGGTGATTATTTTCGTGCATCTGGTAAGTATATCTGCTGCTTCTCCAAATCTCTTACGTTTTTTTCAACTTTTTTAAGACATCGTCATCATCATCTTCTGCGGACGGGACTAGTGAGGGCGAAGAGCAGGAGCAGCGAAGCCAAGTCCCGGTGGTGATACGGAATGTAAGTATCAAATGATTTGTAATGTTCTTTATTTTTTATCTTCTATTTTTACTCTTTTTTATGTTTCTTTTTTTGTAACTTTTTATTCAATTTAAATTTGATTATTCTAATGAATGTGTTTTGTCTAGGTTCCACAACGGGATGAAGACGTCTACCTGGATAATGAGCAGCTCATCAGCCTGGTCCAGGAGCGTTCGCCGTTGTGGGACAGCCGTGACCGGCTGCACAAGGACATTGTGGTGACCCGGCGGCTATGGAATGAGGTGGCCGCAGCGTTGATGGATGGCTGGGACAGCGCCACAGCATCCTCCAAAAAGGCGTTTAGTGAGTATTTCCCTGCTCTGTATTGTGCCGCAGTGACTGTTGTCCTTGACGGCACTGTTGGGTTTCGTGCTAGGCATATTCTAGCAGGAAACCCAACAGTGTAATCGGGGTCTACAGTGACTGCTTTGAGTATTGTATTGCTACATTGTGCCGCAGTGACTGTTGTCCTTGACGGCACTGTTGGGTTTCGTGCTAGGTGTATTCTAGCAGGAAACCCAACAGTGTCATCGGGGTCTACAGTGACTGCTTTGAGTATTGTATTGCTACATTGTGCCGCAGTGACTGTTGTCCTTGACGGCACTGTTGGGTTTCGTGCTAGGTGTATTCTAGCAGGAAACCCAACAGTGTCATCAGGGTCTACAGTGACTGCTTTGAGTATTGTATTGCTACATTGTGCCGCAGTGACTGTTGTCCTTGACGGCACTGTTGGGTTTCGTGCTAGGTGTATTCTAGCAGGAAACCCAACAGTGTCATCGGGGTCTACAGTGACTGCTTTGAGTATTGTATTGCTACATTGTGCCGCAGTGACTGTTGTCCTTGACGGCACTGTTGGGTTTCGTGCTAGGTGTATTCTAGCAGGAAACCCAACAGTGTCATCAGGGTCTACAGTGACTGCTTTGAGTATTGTATTGCTACATTGTGCCACAGTGACTGTTGTCCTTGACGGCACTGTTGGGTTTTGTGCTAGGTGTATTCTAGCAGGAAACCCAACAGTGTAATCGGGGTCTACAGTGACTGCTTTGAGTATTGTATTGCTACATTGTGCCGCAGTGACTGTTGT
This sequence comes from Dendrobates tinctorius, assembly GCF_039654945.1. NCBI lineage: Eukaryota > Metazoa > Chordata > Amphibia > Anura > Dendrobatidae > Dendrobates > Dendrobates tinctorius. Next base: position 1,457,281 of record NW_027361751.1, read on the forward strand.
CCTTGACGGCACTGTTTTTTTTTTATCAACAGTGGACAAAGTCCGAACACGTTGGCGTTCGATCAAGGACCGCTTCAACAGTGATGTTCGTGCTGAGGGCCAGGTTCGCAGTGGATCTGCGTCAAGGACCAGAACTAGATACCGTCACTATCACGCGTTGCAGTTCCTAAGACCGGTCCTTGCCACGAGATCGTAAGTATTATAAATTTTGGGTTTTTATTTTTATTAATCTGTGTTTTTCTAATCCACAGCTGATGCTTCTTGTAAAGGCATGGTAGTAATGATTTTCCTTTCTTCAACAGCACCTGGAGCAGCACCCTGCAACCTGGCCCTGGAGCGGTCCTTCCTCGGACGTCCTCTGACCCGTCCCAGCCATCCGACAGCCAGGAAGCACCTTGCAGGTCAACCACACACACAGCTGGTGACCAGGAAGCTGGGCCATCAGGTGTTCCCCTGTCCCAGGTCTCTGCCACTGGTTATGCGGGCACTACCCGCCAGCGGCAGAGGGCCTTGGACAGGAATGTCTTGCCCGAGTTTATGCATTTGAGCGAGACATTTAATTCCAGCCTCAAGTCACTGTCCGACAGAGTTGAAAGCGGTTTTGCACTCATGGAACGTGGTTTTAACCACTTTGAACACCGCTTCAATTCTGTAGAACAGCGCCTTGACCGTCTGGAGGCCGACCTCAACAGACCAGCACACCATTTTTTTAGTAAGATTGAAAAGGGCATGGCAGAACACCTTAGTCCTGATCAACAGCTGAATGTGCTGCAGGCCTGCAACAATGCTTTCTTGCAGGCTATGCAGCATAATCGGTACGGTCAGCAGTCAGTGGTGTCCTTTCCACCTGTGCCACCATTGACTCGCTTCACCTCACTACCGACTTGTGCTGCATACCACTGCACGGACACCTCTATTCAAAGCCAGGACACCCACCGTTACACCACCACAAGTCTGAGTGCAGCTGGTCACTTCACCGACACCACCATGGCAAGCGCTGCTCCTGTCTGGAGCACCACCGCCACTCCCATGCATGCGTGGAGCTCAGCCACCACTAGGCAAACATGGAACAGCCCTGCCGCTACAACAACATGTAGTAGCCCTGCCACCACCACTCTGCAAACCTGGACCATCACTGCCGCCACCAGTCCTCCTGCAAGGACGAGCACTGACAACGAAGAGCAGCAGCAGCAGCCACCTCAGCAGCAGCTCCAGCCACCTCAGCAGCAGCCACCTCAGCAGCAGCAGCAGCCACCTCAGCAGCAGCAGCCACCTCAGCAGCAGCAACCACCTCAGCAGCAGCAGCCACCTCAGCAGCAGCTGCCACCTCAGCAGCAGCAGCCGCCACCTCAGCAGCAGCAGCAGCCACACCTACAGACGGGGGACCTACACTCAATATTTGCCCCTAGTTCAAGGCGAAATCTATCAAGGCGGGCATTGGGCCAAAGTCGGGCCAGGCACACAAGCCTACGGCGACATGCCATTACAACTAATGTACCTGAACAGATTTCCTCTCCTCCAAGTGTTCCTAGTTTAATTCCCTTAACTGGACTACCTTCCCCCACAAGTTTTGTTGCCCCTTCCCCTCAAACACCGTCTTCAACAGCAAGTGTTGCATATTCCCTGCACACCCCCAAATTGAAACCATCTGCCCCCAAACGCCGGAAAAAATAATTTTTTGGTTTATTTTTGTGATAAAAAATAAATTTACATTTGTGGTTCACCATTACTAAGTTTCATTAATGTTGTTTGCGCCGCTCACACACACTGATGGGTAAATACATGTTAAAAACCAACCCAAGGCCTAGTATAGTCATATGTGAAATAACACGGACTAGTATAGTCATACCAAGGCCTAGTGTAATAACTCGAGTTTTACCAACTTGGATCTGGTTTCATGAAAAACAAACTGTTGAAACTTGTCTTAAAAATAAGTTTCTTTCTAGTTTCACCAGTTTGTTTTTTGTGAAACAAGATGCTAGTTGTTAAAAATCGAGTTATTACAGTAGGCCTTGGTATGACTATACTAGGCCGTGGTATTTCTCATATGACTATACTAGTAGGCCCAAGGCCTACTATACTCATATTTGAAATACCACGGCCTAGTATAGTCATTCCAAGGCCTAGTGTAATAACTCTAGTTTTACCAACTAGAATCTGGTTTCATGAAAAACAAACTGTTGAAACTTGTCTTAAAAATAATTTTCTTTCTAGTTTCACCAGTTTGTTTTTTGTGAAACAAGATGCTAGTTGTTAAAAATCGAGTTATTACAGTAGGCCTTGGTATGACTATACTAGGCCGTGGTATTTCACATATGACTATACTAGTAGGCCCAAGGCCTACTATACTCATATTTGAAATACCACGGCCTAGTATAGTCATTCCAAGGCCTAGTGTAATAACTCTAGTTTTACCAACTAGAATCTGGTTTCATGAAAAACAAACTGTTGAAACTTGTCTTAAAAATAAGTTTCTTTCTAGTTTCACCAGTTTGTTTTTTGTGAAACAAGATGCTAGTTGTTAAAAATCGAGTTATTACAGTAGGCCTTGGTATGACTATACTAGGCCGTGGTATTTCTATACTACTAGCCCCAAGGCCTACTATACTCATATTTGAAATACCACGGCCTAGTGTAGTCATTACAAGGCCTAGTGTAATAACTCTATTTTTACCAACTAGAATCTGGTTTCATGAAAAGCAAACTGTTGGTTTCAAGTTTCACCCGTTTGTTTTTCGTGAAACAAGATCCTAGTTGGCAAAAATTGAGTATGCCTTGTTATGACTATACTAGGCCGTGGTATTTCACATATGACTATACTAGTAGGCCCAAGGCATACTATACTCATATTTGAAATACCACGGCCTAGTATAGTCATTCCAAGGCCTAGTGTAATAACTTGTAAGTTGGAATGGAGCAGATTACATTCATCCACTCAATGCTGACTTGTATTCCCCATGGACTTTCATTGGGGTTGGGTTTTGAGGGTTGTGTTTTGAGAAAATCACATACTTTGTTTTCAACTAGTTGCACAATTTTCTCTTGAAAAAAAATGGTTTCCTGATTCATGGCCTGCAGCTTTGCTCGTTCCAATATATTTCACGCAGACTAGCAATGCTGCATTTTAACTCATATGTGTATTTACCTGCCCAGGTGTGTGAACATCAAAAAATTCAGTTATACATGGGAAGTTTTTTATTAAATTGGAGTTTAAAAAATATAGTGCACTCAGTAATGGTATCAAATAAGGTTTTTTATTACCATAAACAAACAAAAACATTACACCATTTCATCTTGCCAGTGCACCCGTCCTACATCAGAAATAAAGTAGGCCGCAAATTGGTCCCTCATTTGGCCAACTTCAACGGATGACCTGAGAGTGTGCTGAGTGAATTCAGGCAATGGGTTAGGAGCATCATCGTCCAGTTCAAAGGTCGGGTGCTCTTTAGCCATCACAAAGTTATGTAGAACCACACAGGCCTTCACCACCTCATCGACTGTTTCAAGTTTAAGATTAATGGCCGTGCCCAGAATTCGCCATCTGGAAACAAGAATCCCAAAAGCACACTCGACAGTTCTTCTGGCCCTGGTCAGCCTGTAATTAAATATTTTTTTGGTGTGGTCCAAGTCCCGGCTGGAGTAGGGTTTCAGTAAGTTTCCGCACATTTGAAAAGCCTCATCGCCAACCATTACAAAGGGCAGTGGCGGAGCTTCGGTGTGAGGAAGAGGCCGTGGCATAGGGAAATTAAATTGGTTGCCATACAACCTCCGGCCCATGTCTGAGTTTTTAAAAGCCTGTGAGTCATTACCACGGCCAAATGCTCCAATGTCCACTGCTACAAACATACATCCGGCATCCGCAATCGCAATGAGTACTATTGAAAAGTACTTTTTGTAATTATAGTACTCAGATCCCGTTCTTTGGGGTTTGATGATCCGTATGTGTTTACCATCAACAGCTCCCAAACAGTTGGGAAAATTGCATACTGTCCAGAATTTGTCAGCAATTTCCATCCACTTTTCAGCGGTGGGCAGGGGCATAAATTCTGGGCAAAGAACATTCCAGAGAGCCCGGCAGGTGTCAGCAACAATTCCAGACAAGGTAGAGATTCCAATACGGTACTGGAAGTGTAGTGAAGATAGGGTTTCTCCAGTCGCCAGGAATCTGTGAACAGACAAAGAAGTAAAATTAATATTTATGTATATTATTTTAAAAAACTATAAAATAAAATATTAGTACATTCACGAAAACTAATTACCCACGGTTTTGAATACTAAATTTAAAAAAAAAACATCAGACCGCACCCCTTGGTTTTTAAAACATACCGTAATGTCACCAGTAGCCGTTCCTCAGGAGGAATCGCACGACGGAGCTGTGTGTCCTGTCTCCGGATGGATTGTTGGACACGAGCAAGCAAATCCATGAAACTTTCGTGTGACATCCTGATATAATCTGTAAATTTCTCCGGGTTTGCCTGTAGCTCGCTGTAGAGGGTGTGGTATGCCCCACGGCTCTCCCGGAGTTCAACAATCGGATGTATCCACATACGCCGCCGTCTTCGCTGCCTCTCTCTCTTCCTTTGTTCATGGCAAGCAACTGCATACGCCTGAGCCATCGCGATGTCCAAATCCAAGTTGAAGTGAAAACTCTTCCAGCGCAGATCCATGGTCACGAGAAGAATCAAGCAAATGTGAAGAATACTGTAGACAGGGTCTATATATTAACATACCACACCCACAATGAAGTCCCATTGGTCTTGTGTGTTGTTGAATGGTTGTTTTTTCATTTTTGTGGGGTTTTTCCAAAATCTGTAAAAAAACGCAAACGCACAAAAAACGCATACAAACGCGCAAAAACGCTGCGTTTTTTTCCTGCATGCGCATAAAAATGCTTGAAAAAAACGCAGCGTTTGTATGCATTTGTATGCGTTTTTTTAATGCGTTTTTTTGCGGGAAAAACGCGCTGCAAAAAAAAGCAAGTGTGAAACTAGCCTAAGATTCCCAAACAATTGTGAACAAGCCTTGTCCAGATTCAACTCTCTCCAGCGCACACTTGGCAACAAACCGGAGTTAAAGAACATATTGTCACCTTTATGAGCAAGATATTCCAGAATAACCATGCGGAGCCAGCGCCTCCCTTAAAGGAAAGCGAGGAGTGCTGGTACCTACCCTCATTCGGAGTATATCACCCACGGAAACCTAAGCAAATTAGAGTTGTCTTTGATTCAAGCGCCAAACATCAAGGTGTATCTTTCAACGATGTCCTCCTCACGGGTCCTAACCTTACAAACAACCTAGTAGGAGTGTTGATGAGGTTCCGGAAAGAGCCCATCGCCATCACCGCCAACATTGAACAGATGTTCCACTGTTTCATAGTCAGAGAGGACCACAGGAATTTCCGCAGGTTCCTATGGTACAAGGATAATAACCCCAGCAAAGAGATGGTGGAGTATCGCATGAGGGTGCACGTATTCGGGAACAGCCCTTCCCCCGCAGTGGCAACCTATGGCCTGCGGAGAACCGCTCAAGAAGGAGAGACCGAATATGGAACAGATGCCAGAGACTTTGTAGAGAAAGACTTCTATGTAGATGATGGACTAAAATCTCTACGCACAGAAGAAGCGGCTATCGATCTACTCAAGAGGACCAAGGTCCTAAGTTTCTGTTAGAACAGAAGAGAAGTGAATGTGTCCAGGAAGTCTTCAGCATCCAGGATCCGGATGGCGATCCAGAAGTCCGCTCCGAGGTCAGTGCTTTGGCGACGAACACTAAACCAACCTCCAGCCTCGGTTGCCAGTGCTTTGAACGCTTCTCCAATTGGATGAAACTTATCAAGACTATCGCAAGGTTAGTCCACATTGCGAGATCTTATCTCAGCTCACGTGGAGACAAAGTCTGTCACGGTTGGCACGTCTGCCACAAACCACTCTCTACCGAGGACATTCCGGTAGGATGAACCATGAACAGAACACTGCCCTAGTACTTAGTCCATTGGATTACCATTGGGTCAGAGACAGTTTGGCCTAGTGCGGCTTCTCCGATCCGAAGATGGGTTTTCTTTGGATTGTCTCAGGAACTGACTGTCATCTACCTCGTTTTGAAGTTGTTATTATTGCATGCATATTTGTGTTTCCTTTCTAGGTTATTGAACTTTACTTAAACAAAAAACATTAACATAGTGAAATCCCTTTCGGAATTTCAGACGGGGAGTGTGCTGTTCCATCTAAAGTTATGATTATATGCTTATATAGATTGTGTTATGTTACCATTCTTTGTGTTCATTTTGCATTTGGTCTGCTGCCACCTGCTGTCCTTTTTCTGTATAGCAGACTGCAGCTAATTAATTCTAGTACAGGCCTTCCACTTCCAGGTCAATCACTCCTTCTCTTCCTGTCGGTGGCCATTATTAGTTTCATTTTCTCCTGGGAGAGACACGCTTACCAGGCTGTGAAAGGCATCAGTTTTTTTACCACAATTTGCTGAATCATCTTGCTGCACACCTTGCTGCACACACATTGCTGTACCACCTTGGTTGTTACACCTGCATTTCTGGAGAAGTACTGCATTACCATTCATATGCTGTAGTCCAGATTTCCAATAAACAAGTCTGGACTTCACAATATCTGGTGTGTATCATCTCTCCGGACGCATGAACAGCAAAACAGCAACAATGGTCCAGTCTGCTCTGCATTGAGGAAACGGAAGGTAGGAATCTCTCCCAGCCCCAATCATCAATACCTCCATTCGCCTCATGTGGGGACAGAACATTGATAGCAGCCTTCAGCTTGTCTGCATTGTTGGATCCGTGTCTCTCATCTTTCTCTTGACAATACCCCATAGATTTTCTATGGGGTTAAGGTCAGGCGAGTTTGCTTGCCAATCAAGCACAGTGATACTGTTGTTTTTAAACTAGGTATTGGTTATTTTGGCAGTGTGGACAGGTGCCAAGTCCTGCTGGAGAATTACATTTTCATCTCCAAAACGCTTGTCGCAGAGTGAAGCATGAAACGCTATAAAATTTCCTTGATAAAACACAGTGTACCTATACCAAAAGATGACATGGCTCCCCAAACCATCACTGCTTGTGGAAACTTCACACTAGACCTCAAGCAGCTTGGATTGTGTGCCTCTCCACTCTTCCTCCAGATTCTGGGACCTTGATTTCCAAGGTCTAGTGTGAAGTATCCATAATCAATAACAATTTTGTGAGCCATATCATCTGCTCTGTTTGACCTTATATAATGTAGGAGTTTCACTTTTTGTATTGAAGAACTGAAATAAGTTAACTTTTGGATGATATTCTAATTTTGTGAGATGCACCTGTATATATGTATATGTGTATATCTAATATATAAAGCTCAATGTGGATGTGTGTGTATGTGTGTGTATGTCCGGGATTGGCATCCGCACCGTCGTAGCTACAGCCACAAAATTTTGCAAAGTCACACGTCTGGACCCCGAGAGCGTCACAGGCTATGTTGTGAGGCAAAATTTTTAGCCCCGCGCGTTCCAATTCACCAAACAATCTTGCCCCATCTACATAATGGGGAAAAAGTGTATGTATGTATTGGCATCCGTACCGTCGTAGCTACAGCCACAAAATTTTGCACAGTCACATGTCTGGACCCCAAGAGTGTCATGGGCTATGTTGTGATGCAAAATTTTAACCCCGTGCGTTCCAATTCGCAAAACCATTTTGCCCCTATCTACATAATGGGGAAAAAATGAAAGGAAAAGTGTTGGAGGCAAATTGACAGCTGCCAGATGTGAACAAGGGGGACTTAAAGAATGAGAGCAATGGCGCCAAAGAGTATATACCGTACAGTTGCTAAAGTGGGGCCCTGACATGGGATACTCACCACACACTGGGATATGAACACACACACAAAATGCGCCACACACTACCACGTGCTTCAACACATATACCACAGCACATATTTCACCACACATACACCAACCTCGCCACATAAAAGTCGAAACACAAAAGTCACCACTCAAAACTCACCACGCTGTCCCAGAGCTGTTTAAAAGATGAAAAATGAGCTGTGATTGGTTGCTATCAGCAACAGTTTTCTTTGTAGACAGTTGTGGTAACTGAGGCCTATTATTCTTATCATTTCTATGGTGTCATCGTCCTTCTGTAAAGCTGGAAGTAACACAATTTATTACCATGCCAACACAGACCACCCTCTGACACAGACTGCAGGGGGAGCCCAGTATCACACAGGATAGGAATAGATACACGGCTCAGCAGACAGTATCACACAGGATAGGTTTAGATACGCAGCTCAGCAGACAGTATCACACAGAATAGGATTAGATACACGGCTCAGCAGTCAGTATCACACAGGATAGGATTAGATGCACGGTTTTTATGTGCACTATAATAATTATAATTTGTTATAACTAACCACAGTTGGTTACTATGCCCAGGAAATGCCGGGCTCTTCAGCTAGTATATATATATATAACGTATGCAACGGGGTTGGTGCAGTGTGATAGACAGGCAGTGATCACAGTAAAGTTCCAAAACAAAAGTCTCTTTAATGTTCAGAGTACTCACAAAGCAGACAAACAAAAGGATATCCTCCGGATCGCAGCCAGGAAACAAGATAGTCCGTCAGATTGCAGCCAAATAAACACGTCAGTTCACCTCCGAGACTAGTTGCCGTGGGTGACTGCAACACTGTGTATGCTGTGGGTGACAGGCCTTTCAACTACCTCGACTGTTTGGCTCCACTTGCTTGTGTTGCCTCACACAGAGCCTTATGCTTTGATCTCTTGCAAAAACAAAACTAACAATGACCCTCACACTGACACACCCAAACCCCTTGCTGCAGGGGTTTTAACTGGAATCTGTGGCCATGGGCCACATGGAAAACCTGGGCAAGGAATGAAACAGACTGCACCACAACCATCCTGTAGTCGGTTTTCAAAACATAAAAGCCCAGAGCAGGTTTTCTCTCAATCTGCCTTGGACAACCAGCATGTCTAAGACCTATACTCACTTTTATTATGCATTGCAATCACAGCTACGCCTGTGACTGCAGTGCATTCCCATGGCTTCAATACACCTCTGTGTGCATCCTGGGGGGAACACACAGCGACCCCTACATGTGACACCGGCCACTGCCTCACTATATATATATATATAAAAAATATAATATATATACTAGCTGTACTACCCGGCTTCGCCCGGGTTAATAACTGCTGTTAGCAAAATAGAAAGTGTTAACAAAAATTTATTCTGCACACAAAAAACACAAAACAAATAGATAGAAATGTAATTATTAAAAGGCAACTAAGCCAATAGGAAGCATTTCACAACATATATTTCAACACCAGAGATATTCCACACAGATTTAAATAAATTGGCCAAGTAATGTGAAGTAATCTTCTACTACTTATTCGAGTGCCTTTTGATAAACGACATTCTTAGTTTTTCCTTCAGGTGCAAAGACGAACAGATTTTTGGCTGTTCCAACTCTTGAACAGGCCATGTAAAGTTGACCATGAGAAAAGCATGGAGATTGTAAATCGATTCCAACTACTTTCAAGGACTGTCCCTGAGCCTTGTTGATGGACATATCAAATGCCAGTCGAACAGGATACTGGAGGCATTTAAAATCAAAAGGCAAATCAGATGGAATGAGAGGAATTGTTGGAATGAAAACATCTTCTCCTGTGGCACATCCTGTCAAAATGGTTGCCTCAATTACATGTGGAAACAGGTTCTTAATCAAGAGTCTTGTTCCATTACACAGCTTTGGTGGATCCAAATTTCTCAATAGCAGAATAGGTGCTCCAGGTTTTAGAAAAAGGTTGTGAGGAGGAAGTCCTTGTGGCTCGAAGGAATTGAGGAACTCAGTTGGATAAAATAATGCTTGAGCATGGTCTATTACTGTATCCACTGACTTGTAAATTATGCACACACCTGGAAGGAGATTTAGAATTTAAAGATTGATCTTGTTGACGCTGTCATTTTTGGGAGCTAGAATAGCTACAGGTTGTTAGAATAATAGCAAAGAGGTGTCTTAGTCGCTTTGGCGTTTGTATGGCTGCTGCTTCACTGAGGGTCATGTCCCAGTGTCCATCATTTTCCAGAAGTCCTTTTCTTTGGCAAGCTTCCCTGAATGTTTCACACACATGGCCTCCCACGGTCTTCAGGTCAGGAAATGATGTAGGGCATTTGACAACATGAAGTAACATGCGCAGGTAGAAGCACTCTGCATTTGACGGATGAACAGTGTAGACGCGACCAAGAGTATCAGTTGCTTTCACCCCTGGATAGCCTTCAATATCAAGCCCCCGTTTCCTCCGTTCCAGTATTTTTCTGGAGGCATTCCAAGTGTAGTACTTTGGTAAATCACAGTAGAGAATTGTTATTGCAAAGGGGTCTTGTTGACACAGCTCAAAAAATGCCAAGAGGGTGGCCTTAGGTGGTGTTAGGAGCTGCTGCTGCAAGTTTGCTGGGTTAAAGTAAATTCTCTGTCCATTTTCCAAGTGCACACTCATATGCACAACTGGTGGGTAGCGCTCATGAGTGGAGAATCCTAGTATTCACCAAACAGCTTTATTGCTGCTTATGTACCTGCCCACCTGGAATGCCTCTGGGTCGCCCTCCCAGGGCTGCGGGGTACTCGGTACCGGGCCGATGTCAGTGGGATATGTCACAGCAGCGGTGACCCGGTCCGTGGCCCTGGGCGCCCAAGTAATGGGGGAGAATCTAATGGTAGAATGTAGTTAATGGAATAGTTCGTGACGCCACCTGTGGTGTTCGGCAAGTGAGTTGTTAAGCCGACGCTGCTTGTGGATCCTCTGGGGCTGGTGGTGTGTTGCAGCCAAGATGGTGAAGCTCCCCACAGGTGGAGCTGTAGCCCCAGGGCAGTGTAGATGTAGGGGCAGAGGAGAGGCACAAGCGGTGTAGAAGCTGGTACCCAGATGTAGCAGTGTTGGGTGCGTTGGCGCAAGAATGAATGGAGGACACCAGGGCGTGCAGTTCCAAAGCTTTACTCACAGTCTGTAGTGCCCGCTTCCGTGCCGTGTCTTCCAGGTCAGGGACTGAGCCAACCTCCAGGCAAGATGGAATGCTCCCTTCCAATGCTCCGCCTACATGTACCTTTCTGAACGTCTCCTCTATAGCGCCTTTAAGTGTGAAGATCTCCTAGTACTGAGTTACACTGGAGTTCCTCCTTACAGATATTCCCAAGAACTCTACTTGTACGGCAGACATCTGTAGCCTGCTTTGGGGACTCCTTACTCCTGGGTCCTGGCTCACTATCCAAGTTGCTGTTGTGCCCCCAAGTCTTAGATGGGAGTAGTGCATTTACAGCCCGCTACTCCACCGGTGTTTGCTGCAGAACCATTAGTGGCCATACAACCTCGGGGACCGGGCCCCGGCCTTGCGCTTAGAACTTCTAGGCAGGGTTCTCTCCTAACCCACGTCCTCTTTGTTCCCTTGTACTCCTTCGTTCCGTACTTGTCTTTCTCTCCAATGGAAGCTCAGGCTTCAGTTCAATGTTTTTCTCCTTCTTTCCTTTCCCGTGCCAGCTGGCTCAGATCACTGAGGCAGCTGCAGCACTCCATCCTCCATCTCTCTTCCAGGGATCTCCTTCCCTCACTCCTCACTGAGTGACCTACTGTCTGACTTCTCTCCTCATCCTAAACATTCCCACTCTTATATATATATATTCTCAACTCCACCCACCTCCCAGCACGTTTAGTGTTCCAAGGAGGGAGCCACCAAAGGTGCTCTGCTACCCTCTAAGCAAGAGCCGCAATGTGGTTTTGCTGAAATACTGTGTTGTGTGGGGTGTGAGTGTTGGAGCGTGGTCAGGAGCCTCCAACTTACCTGGATGGTGGGGCACCACACCTTAGGAGAAGGTGCAGTACCTCTGTGGCGACTGAGCCTCAGGGTCGCCACACCTCCACTTCATCAATAATAGGTCCATTTTTCTGCAGTTCAAAAACTGCTTGATCACTTCCTTTGTGGACATATTTACAGATAAACTTGATTGATTTAACAGAGTGGCAAGATTCGACATTTATGTGGGCCTGGAAGATTTTTGACAGAAAAGAGTTATAAGGCACTACCCACCTGTTGTCAATTTCTATCTTTTGGAGTGGTGATCCAACACGCATTTTCAGCTTTGCTGTGAAACCACCATCCCCTAGCTTTCTTCTTCGGTAGACTGGATATCCATCTTGTCCTGTTTGGGTTTCTTGGACCAGGGATCGTGGGTAATGCTTTGAACACCTGCCATCAATCATATAGGGAAAATTTTTGTTAAGACTCCCACACGGACCATGGATCATGTTTTTTGTGATGGTGTCAAACAGCAATGGGTCAAACTGAAGGTCTGGCAATTCGGCACTGATGATATTGTCAATTTCGGAAGGCTGTATTTTTTGCTTCAGCCAGATCAAGATGTGGGCATGAGGAAGGCCTCTTTTTGCCATTCAACTGAATACATCCAACACTGCGTCTCACAATAAATATGTGATTTTGTGATGAGATTAGTCATTTTTGAAAGTTTCTGTTTGAAAACCCGAGCAATAAGGTCATGGCGATTCACTGTTTTTTGGCCCAGCAACAGGTGCCCTCTAATTTTCTCCCAGGCAGGATTGCAAGTAAATGTGCTGAAAAGATCTGTGTCACTGCCACATCTATTATCATTGCTGTCTTCTAGGACAATGTCTGATTGGTTAGCCAACACCTGGTTATCCGTCTGGATCTTGAAGTCCCACAGGATTTTAGCCCTTTCATTCTCCACCACTTTCTCTGGACTTAGGGGGATTTAGCTCATATGCTGTGCAGATGTTCCTGGACACAATTCCTGCTACTTGGTTGTGGCGTTCAGTATATGATGTTCCTGCTTGCTTTTTTCATCCTGCCACTATGTTTTGGATGGTTTCTGAGGTTTCTTTGCATAGTCTGCACCTTGGGTCTTGTCTTGTGTGGTATATTCCTGCTTCTTTGGATCTGGCACTTAGTGCTTGCTCTTGTGCCGCTTTGATTAGTGCCTCTCCAGCTTTCTGAAGCCATTGGTAAGATTTCTCCATTATCTGTCGATGGTACATCCCATGCAGCGGCTTGTCTTGCCATAGAGCTTGTTCCTTGTTCCTGTTCTTCCTTCCAGATCTGTTGTTGTTGCTGCCATAGGCTATACATGCGAGAAATTCAGACGAATCTTGCATCTTAATACCCGACACTGCTGCCGGCACTCAGTAGCGGAGTGTGCAGCCACATAGCAATACAGTGTCTGGTATTAAGATGTGAGTTTCTCGCATGTGTGATCCCGGCCTTAGGCATTCTCTCAGCATCTCATCTTTTGGTGCCATTTTTCTGATGTATTCCTGGATACGCTTTGTTTCATCCGTGATGGTGACTTGGATGCTTATCAAGCCTCGACCACCCTCCTTCCTGTTGGTATATAATCTTTGTGTGTTAGACTTAGGGTGAAAACCTCCATGCATTGTGAGGAGCTTTCGTGTCGTCACATCTGCAGCTTTCATCTCTTCTTTTGGCCAGCACACTATGCCAGCAGGGTATTTGATAACTGGCAGGGCATATGTATTGATGGCACGGATTTTATTCTTCCCATTCAGCTGGTTCTTCAGGACCTGTCTTACCCTTGGATGGTATTTGGATGTTGCTGCTTTCCTTGCAGAATTTTTGCTTTCTTGGACTTTTTTCAGCGAATATGAATGATAACACCAAAACGTTTTGGATCATTTGGATGTTTTGGGTTGTCATTATGTTTTAAAAAGAGAAAACACAGTAGATTGACAATAAATGGCTTCACCCAACTACTAACCATGAGTGGAGAAAAAGTTTTGGTGCTATCATTAATATTCTCTGAAAAAAAGGCCATAAATAATTTAACACACGCAACAAGAAACATCATATAACAAAAGGAAAAATGTGTATGTAAACACATAAAATACGATGTGGTTTTTTTTTATACATTTTGGATCTGTTCTGGAAGTTGCATGTCACACCCAGAGGGGACGCTCTTGTGCATCTCACAGCTCCTGCACTTTGGCAAATTGGAGAGGAGCAAGATGGTTCTGGCATTAACTGAGTCAGTTTGCCTGGCACTGCCATTACAACTGACTTTCAGTGGGGAATCTGTGGCTCTCATTCTTTTATTTTAAATAATTTAAAGCACCACTCCAGCAGTGTGGTATTTTTTGGTATTTTACTTCCTAATCAGTATCACTAAAGTTATTTGCACAATATTGTTGCTCAGCTCAATGTCTGACTTATATGATTTGGCAGTGGGCGTCCAGTCACTTCTTTTTCTTGGCAGTTTGCCATAAATGTAGTTGTTACTAGGAATAGGATACAAAAACTTGATTAGGGTAACTCCTGTGGAAAAGTTGCATACAAGGGATCTACCATTTAACCTCTTCGTTCCCTATCGTAGTGTTACATCATGGACTGGGCTCAGGAGTACCTGCCTACCAGCAGCAAACAGAGCTGGCATTTAGGTGGCGTTATCTTGGTCGGGCATGCCGGTCATTGTGTGTCAGAGGATTGTTACGGCATTCTGGGGTCTGCTAAAGACATTGTAATATGGTAACATAGTTATTAAGGTTGAAGGTAGACTTTAAGTCCATCTAGTTCAACCCATATCCTACACTAACTTGCCCTAACATGATGATCCACAGGAAGGCAAAAAAAACCCATGTGGCAAACAGTAAGCTTCACATTGGGGAACAAAATTCCTTCCCGACTCCACATACGGCAATCAGAATAGCTCCCTGGATAAATGCAATATTAAGGAAACTAGTGTATATACCCTGTAATATTATACTTTTCAAGAAAGGAATTCAGTCCCTTCTTAAATTTTAGTAGGGAATCATTCATTACAACATCATATGGCAGAGAGCTCCATAGTCTCACTGCTCTTACAGTAAAGAATCCGCATCTGTGAGTATGCTTAAACCTTCTTTCCTCCAGACGTAGAGGATGCCCCCTTGTCCCCGTCACAGGTCTAAGAGTAAAAAGATCATTAGAAAGGTCTTTGTACTGTCCCTGCATATATTTATATATTGTAATAAGATCACCCCTAAGCCTTTGTTTTTCCAAACTAAATAACCAAGTGTAATAACCTGTCTTGGTATTGCAGACCCCCCAGTTCCCTAATAACCTTGGTCGCTCTTCTCTGCACCCGCTCCAGGTCAGTTATGTCTTTCTTATACACCGAAGACCAGAACTGTACACAGTATTCTAAGTGTGGTCGCACTAGTGACTTATACAGAGGTAAAATTATGTTCTCCTCATGAGCATCTATGCATCTTTTAATGCATCCCATTATTTTATTTGCCTTTGCAGCAGCTGCCTGACACTGGCCACTAAATGTGAGTTTGTTGTCCACCCATACACCCAGGTCTTTTTCAGTGACAGTTTTGCCCAGTGTTTTACAATTAAGCACATAATTATATATCTTGTTCGTTCTACCCAAGTGCATGACCTTACATTTATCCCCATTAAAGCTCATTTGCCATTTATCAGCCCAAGCTTCTAGTTTACATAAATCCTCCTGTAACATAAAATTGTCCTCCTCTGTATTGATTACCCTGCAGAGTTTTGTGTCATCTGCAAATATTGAAATTCTACTCTCTATGCCCCCTACAAGGTCATTAATAAATATGTTAAAAAGAAGCGGGCCCAAAACTGACCCCTGTGGTACCCCACTGCTAACCGTGACCCAGTCCGAGTGTGCTCCATTAATAACCACCCTTTGTTTCCTATCCCTGAGCCAGCTCTTAACCCACTTACACATATTTTCCCCTATCCCCATTGTTCTCATTTTATGTATCAACCTTTTGTGTGGCACCGTATCAAAAGCTTTTGAAAAGTCCATGTACACCACGTCCACTGCATTCCCTTGGTCCAGTCCAGAACTTACCACTTCATAAAAGCTTATCAGATTAGTCTGACAGGAACGTTCCCTTGTAAACCCATGTTGATATTGGGTCATGAGGTTATTCTTCTTCATATACTCCAGTATAGTATCTCTTAGAAAACCCTCCAGGATTTTACCCACAGTTGAGGTTAAACTTACTGGCCTATAATTTCCAAGTTCAGTTTTTGTCCCCTTTTTGAATATTGCCACCACATTTGCTATACGCCAGTCCTGTGGTACAGACCCTGTTATTATGGAATCTTTAAAGATTAAAAATAATGGTCTATCTATAACTGTACTTAATTCTTGCAGTACTTGGGGGTGTATCCCATCCGGGCCCGAGGATTTGTCAATTTTGGTGATTTTTAGATGGCGACGTACTTCCTGCTGGGATAAGCAGGTGACATTTAATGGAGAATTTTTATCACTGATCATGTTATCCGTCATGGGTAGAGTTGAGCGAAACGGGTCGAAAAATTTCAAAAGTCGCCGACTTTTGGCAAAGTCTGGTTTCATGAAACGAAACCCGACCCTAGGATGAGGTCGGCCACGAGGTCGGCGACTTACGCGCCAAAGTTTGTTTTGCGCTCTTTTTCAGCCAATTAGGATCCACGGACACTGTGGGCAATGTGATGTCATAGGCAGGGGTCACCACCATCTTTCAGAAGGGCATGCAAGTGATTGGCTTGCTTTGGTGGGCGTCACAGGGGTTATAAAAGGGCGTGCACGCCAACCGCCATCTTACTTCTGCCGATCTTAGCATAGGGAGAGGTTGCTGATTCTGTAGGGAGAGCGTTAGGCAGGGAAGAAGAAAAAAAAATTGCTTCTGCTGCTAGCGATTTTGCCTGTACAACACACCAGTCACTGTGTGTGCAGTGCAAGGGGAGGCTATATTGTGGTGGATCAGAGGTGTTGGTTGTTAGGCTGCCTTCTAAGGCTTCCTGACAGCTGCATTGCTGTTTACCCACTGCTCTGCAAACTGCTTTTTTAAAAGCAATCCCAATTTTTTTTTTGTCCTGCTGAGGTACTGAGCGTGCATTTCTTCACACCATACAGCGTCAGTGGGCCTCACACAATCCAAAAGTGTCCAGTGTCCACTAGTGTCTGCAGAAATTCAAAATCTCCCTTATCCTGTAGTCCCTTTTTTCACACCTGTGCCATCGAGCCTGTGACATAGCGCTCTGATATTCAGTGGGCCTCACACAATCCAAAAGTGTCCAGTGTCCACTAGTGTCTGCAGAAATTCAAAATCTCCCTTATCCTGTAGTCCCTTTTTTCACACCTGTGCCATCGAGCCTGTGACATAGCGCTCTGATATTCAGTGGGCCTCACACAATCCAAAAGTGTCCAGTGTCCACTAGTGTCTGCAGAAATTCAAAATCTCCCTTATCCTGTACTCCCTTTTTTCACACCTGTGCCATCGAACCTGTGACATAGCGCTCTGATATTCAGTGGGCCTCACACAATCCAAAAGTGTCCAGTGTCCACTAGTGTCTGCAGAAATTCAAAATCTCCCTTATCCTGTACTCCCTTTTTTCACACCTGTGCCATCGAGCCTGTGACATAGCGCTCTGATATTCAGTGGGCCTCACACAATCCAAAAGTGTCCAGTGTCCACTAGTGTCTGCAGAAATTCAAAATCTCCCTTATCCTGTAGTCACTGTTTTCACACCTGTGCCATCGAGCCTGTGACATAGCGCTCTGATATTCAGTGGGCCTCACACAATCCAAAAGTGTCCCGTGTCCACTAGTGTCTGCAGAAATTCAAAATCTCCCTTATCCTGTAGTCACTGTTTTCACACCTGTGCCATCGAGCCTGTGACATAGCGCTCTGATATTCAGTGGGCCTCACACAATCCAAAAGTGTCCAGTGTCCACTAGTGTCTGCAGAAATTCAAAATCTCCCTTATCCTGTAGTCCCTTTTTTCACACCTGTGCCATCGAGCCTGTGACATAGCACTCTGATATTCAGTGGGCCTCACACAATCCAAAAGTGTCCCGTGTCCACTAGTGTCTGCAGAAATTCAAAATCTCCCCTGTGCTATAGACACCTTGTACCTTGTTTTACATTACTATATAGTTTGTTGGATTTTGTCTACATTTCTACAAAAAATGAGGAAGGCTGGTGGAAGAGGCCGTGGAATTGGGCGGGGGTTGGCAGCTGGTAATGATGGTGTTGGTGGTGGATCTGATGGTAGGGGCAAGAGCAAAATAGGGCCGAATGCAGGAGGTGTTGAGCCTGCGTCATCGTCTGGCTCCATAAGGCTTCGAAGGCTTAGTTTTCTAGGAGTTGGCAAACCGCTTTTAAAGCCAGAGCATCAGGAAAAAGTTTTGTCTTACATTGCTGACTCAGCCTCCAGCTCTATCGCCTCCTCTTCTGAAGTTGTAAAAAGTAAAAGCACTGAGTCGTCATTGGAGGCTCATGTTCATGAACCACACCTTTCCTTGTGTCCTTCACCCCAACCAAGATTGAAGGATGACGCAGGCCATACTACTGATTACTCCGTGGAGCTGTTTTCACATACCATGCCTGGATTATCAAGTGAAATGGTGAATTACCCAGGCCAAGATGAATCTGACATGGAGTGCACTGATGCACAGCCGCTGATAGATGATTCTGCTGGTACATTCACTCAGAGCACTACATTGTCCTCACAGTGTACAGAGCCAGATTCTGACCCTGATGAGACTCAGGTGCCCCTTCCCGCACACTATACCACCATACACGGTGACACAGAGGAAGGTGCACATGACATTGAAGAGGAGGTGATGGATGACCCAGTTGTTGACCCAGATTGGCATCCATTGGGGGAAGAGGGTGCTGCTTCCAATAGCTCAGATGAGGAGGAGCATCCACAGCAGACATCGACATCGCAACAGCTGTTATCTGGCAGGCCCGGAGCACTCCAAAGACAGGTTCCAAAAATCAAAAGAGTTGCTGGACAGCTTGTCCAGACGGTCAAAAGATCACAGCGTGCTAGGCCGCAAAATGTCTGCCAAAGTAGGAAGAGTGCAGTGTGGCACTTTTTTGAACAAAATCCTCATGATCAGGCCAAGGTTATCTGTAAGAAGTGCGCAAAGACCTTTAGCCGAGGGAAAAATCTGAAAAATTTGAATACCAGTTGCATGCTTAGACATTTAACCAGCATGCACTTGCAAGCGTGGACACAACACCAAACCTCAAGTGCCACATGTGCAACTGATCACAACGAAGGTAGTCAGCAACGCTACATTGTTTCCCCCACTGTAAGCCCACCGGTTAGCACAGCAGCAAATGTTGAGGTGTCGTTGCAAGGCCACAGCAGTCAGGGAATTCCACTGTTATATCAACGGAATACTGAATCTAGGCCATCAGAAAGAACACCAACTCCATCACCATCATCAACCCTCTCTCAGTCCGCCCTGTCCACCGCTACTTCCACCATATGCAGCTCTCAAGTCCAGCTCACCCTCCCAGACACTATGAGTAGGTCAAGAAAGTACTCAGTCTCTCATCCACGTACATTGGGTTTGAACGCCCACATTGCCAAACTAATCTCATTTGAGATGATGCCCTATCGGTTGGTGGAAAGCGCAGCTTTCCGCGAACTCATGGCCTATGCAGTACCACGCTATGACCTACCCAGTCGCCACTTCTTCTCTCGCAAAGCCATCCCAGCCCTCCACCATCATGTAAAAGACTGCATTGTCCATGCACTCAAGCAGTCAGTGAGTGGAAAGGTGCACCTCACAACTGATGCATGGTCCAGTCGGCATGGCCAGGGCCGTTACGTGTCCATCACTGCGCACTGGGTTAATGTGGTGGATGCAGGGTCCACAGGGGACAGCGGTGGTGGGACAGTGCTGCCTAGCCCACGGTATAGGAAACAGTTGGCTGTAGGCGTTCGACCCTCCTCCTCCTCCTCCTCCTCCAGAAGCGAAAGCTCGTCCACAGAGCGCAGTCGTACGAGCACTCCATCTGCAGCTGCCACTGTTGCACACGAGGTGTCCCCCTATCGAGCAGCTAGTGGAAAGCGTCAGCAGGCTGTGTTGCAGATGATGTGTTTGGGCGACAGACACACCGCCGAGGTGCTGGCCGAGTACTTGAAGCGACAAACTGAGTCATGGCTGGGCAGTGTACATCTTGAGGCAGGCAAGGTAGTTAGTGATAACGGCCGTAATTTTGTGGCAGCCATAGCCCTTTCAAAACTCAGCCACATACCTTGCTTGGCTCACACCTTGAACCTGGTGGTGCAGTGCTTCCTCAAAAATTATCCGGAGTTAACAGCCCTGCTCCAGAAGGTGCGAAGACTGTGCGCGCACATCCGCCGGTCGCCTGTACACTCCGTTCGTATGCAGAAGCTGCAGCGATTGCTCCACCTTCCCAACCACCGCCTCATTATCGACATTGCAACAAGGTTGAACTCCACCCTGCACATGG
Source organism: Dendrobates tinctorius (assembly GCF_039654945.1). Lineage (NCBI taxonomy): Eukaryota > Metazoa > Chordata > Amphibia > Anura > Dendrobatidae > Dendrobates > Dendrobates tinctorius. Next base: position 1,477,615 of record NW_027361751.1, read on the forward strand.
TGGAGCGGCTGTGCGAGCAGAGGCAGACCATAATGCATTTGTGGGAGGATACATGGCCAGGCACTTTGAGAGCAGACATGGAGTTGACAGGTGTGCAGTGGTCGAAGCTGAAAGACCTCTGTAAAGTCCTTCAGTGTTTTGAGGAATGCACACGGCTGGTAAGCGCAGACGACGCCATCCTAAGCATGAGCATCCCACTTATGCGTCTGCTCATGCAAACTTTGACGCACCTTAAGGAGCAGGCGTCTGCAGCCAATGTTGATGAGGAGGAAGAGGAGGAGGGAATCCTTGATGACATTCAGCCATTGTCTGCTCAGGGACCTCTCCTGGACGAGGTGGAGGAAGAAGAGGAGGAGGAGGATGATGATGGGGATGATTACTTAGGGGAGGAGGATGCATCTCGTGGGGCAAGTGAAATTTGTTGGCGTGGCAAGGTCTGGTACAGGGTTTGTGCGTGACTGGAGGGATGTGGATTTGCCAGAAAGTGCTCCTCCACCCAGCACTCGCAGTGCATCATTGACACCGGGAACATTGGCCCACATGTCAGATTATGCCTTGCAGATCCTAAAAAGGGACCCCCGCATTGCCAAAATGATGAACGATGACGACTATTGGTTGGCCAGCATCCTGGATCCACGCTATAAAGGCAAATTACAAAACATCATGCCACAGGAGAACCTTGACCTAATATTGGCTAATAAACAAGCAACTCTGGTAAATCGGTTGCTTGAGGCATTCCCAGCACACAGCAGCGGTGATGGTTCTCACACGAGCCGTACGGGCCGGGGGCAGCTTGGCAGAGGTGTTCATGGTGCACACAGCAGAAGTGGCGTTGGAGACAGGGGTTTCATGACAATGTTGTGGACTGATTTTTCAAGTACCGCTCACACAACTGGTAATACTGCATCGATGGAAAGTGACAGGAGACAGCAGTTGTCAACTATGGTTACAAACTACTTTTCCTCCCATATCGATGTTCTCCCACACAGGTCATTCCCCTTTGACTATTGGGCCGCTAAACTGGACACCTGGCCTGAATTGGCACAATATGCCTTACAGGAGCTCGCTTGCCCAGCTGCAAGTGTGCTATCGGAAAGAGTCTTCAGTGCAGCTGGATCAATCCTGACAGAAAAAAGGACCCGTCTGTCAACCCAAAATGTGGATGATCTAACCTTCATTAAAATGAACCACGCATGGGTTTCCAAGGATTTTGTCCCACCTTCCCCTGATGACACATAGGATGACAGAAAAATGGCTTGCTTTGGTCCACCTCTTCCTGGGACTTGACTTATTTCGCCTTTTGCATCAGCTGAATGTCCAACATCAACATATGCCACTTTCTAAAACTCCCTAACTGTGCTGCCTCCCCCCCATGGCCGGGGTCACCACCTAGCGCACGACACCGTGCGAGTGCCGTTGCCCTGGACAGGAGGGTAGGCCGACTCTTGGGCGCGGGCACTGGCACAGGGTCCCTCATAGTGCAATCAAGTGTCTCTGATGGTGGTGGTGCACACCCGCCGTCAGACACACCGCCGTACTATGAGGGGCCCAGTGCCAGTACCGACGCCCACGAGTGGGCCCCCCTTGCTTGGGCAGGGCCCCAGCATTTGCAATCTTTACCTCTCCCTGCTCCTCCGCTGTGTAGTCTGGGCCGTCAAATCCATACTGTGCCTGACACCTCTGAGCCTGCCTCCTGATGTATAGACATATATTTTGAATGTGTACGCTATCCATACATGTTATCCGGGGATACGGTACCCTTTCTCACCTTTGTGCAATCACGTGCAATCCATACTGGGCCTAACACCGTTTGAGCCTGCCTCCTGATGTATAGACATATATTTTGAATGTGTACGCTATCCATACATGTTATCCGGGGATACGGTACCCTTTCTCACCTTTGTGCAATCACGTGCAATCCATACTGGGCCTAACACCGTCTGAGCCTGCCTCCTGATGTATAGACATATATTTTGAATGTGTACGCTATCCATACATGTTATCCGGGGATACGGTACCCTTTCTCACCTTTGTGCAATCACGTGCAATCCATACTGGGCCTAACACCGTATGAGCCTGCCTCCTGATGTATAGACATATATTTTGAATGTGTGCGCTATCCATACATGTTATCCGGGGATACGGTACCCTTTCTCACCTTTGTGCAATCACGTGCAATCCATACTGGGCCTAACACCGTCTGAGCCTGCCTCCTGATGTATAGACATATATTTTGAATGTGTGCGCTATCCATACATGTTATCCGGGGATACGGTACCCTTTCTCACCTTTGTGCAATCACGTGCAATCCATACTGGGCCTAACACCGTCTGAGCCTGCCTCCTGATGTATAGACATATATTTTGAATGTGTACGCTATCCATACATGTTATCCGGGGATACGGTACCCTTTCTCACCTTTGTGCAATCACGTGTAATCCATACTGGGCGTGAGAACGGCTGGCGAGCTGTTAAGCAAGCTACAGCACCTGTGGTTTGCACACGTAAGTTTTTCATTTTTTCAGGAATGACGGTTAGGCCTAATTCCGGAACTGCGGTTGACCTGCACTTACTGGGAAATCATCGTTCGCGGGTAATAATTGTAATCAGTGATCCCCATCACTAACGTTGTTCAGCGGGTTATCTGCACCTGTAAGCGACAAACGCTGGCCTTTTCAGTGTAGCGCACATGCAGCCACGGACATATAAGGGCATGACACACCAGTTATTGGCCAATCTCATGTGCCAGAGCCTCACGTGTCCCTCTAGTAAGCCGGACTCAGACCGCGGGGCATGACGGATTCTCGTTCGTTAACGGAATTAAGCTTGCAATGTGTGCATCTGTTCTGTAGCTGGCATGGTTGAGGTTTCCCAGGTGGAGTCGAATTTAACCATAGGCTCCACTCCTGGTGGTGCCCTTCTGGACATTCCTTTAAGGTTCAGCTTTGCAACCATACTGCCCACGTAAAACAAACACTTTGCCTTCATGAACCCTGTTTGGAGGGTCATGACTCGTGGGAATAACGCCGCCCAATCAGTTAACCTGCCAGAGAGATCCTTCGTTGCTCCCAACCATGACATCACACTCCCTAGGAGGAAGATAATGCCACTGTGGCGACCGTACTCCTGGGGGCGACACAAGTGCACTGATGCCCAGCCACTGCTCGATGAATCTGCTGGTACATTGACCCAGACCACTACATTCCCCTCGCACGCTACACAGCCTGAATCTGACCCTGATGAAACTCAGGTTACCCTTCCCATATACAGTTCCATCTTACACGGTGACAAAGAGGAAGCTGCAGATGAAAGTGCAGGTTCGGCCCACCCGCCATCAGACACACCACCGTACTATCAGGGGCCCTGTGCCAGTGCCGTCGCCAACGAGTGGGCCACCCCTGCTTGCTCAGGATCACAGCACTTGCAAGGTTGAAATACTGTGCAGTGAGATGGAAGATGGGGACGACGAGGAGTCCAGACTAGAACAGGGATTCCCTAGCGAGGAGACTTATTTGATTGTTTTCAATGTTGGGACAGCAATTTTTGGGGAGCACTATACTCTGGAGAATGATAGATGGGGCCCACCATACACTGGAACATTCCAAAGGTGGACATCAGACACTGGAGCAGCATTTACAGGGCCCATTATACACTAGAGCATTAGAAATGGGGCCCATTATGTTTGGAGCATTATTTGGGCCCATAAGACAGTGGAGCTTCATCCATGGGGACCAACATATACTGTAGCATTATGTGGAGCTCATCATATACTGTTTCAAACATTATATGGGACCAATGATTCTGTATGGAGAAATAGATGGGCCTCGTCATGAGATGTAAAAAGTGAAGTATTTTTCATTGTACTATACCGCTATTTCTCTGCCGTATCGGAGCATGATGAGTTGTGGTATGTGTTAAAAGGGCGCTCTTTCGCCCAGGGCACATGAAAACCTGGAGCCAGCCCTACCCCCCCACAACTTTAGCCAAATAACCCCCATTTTTCAGTGCATAACTTGTATTATGAAGTTAATTAAGGTTGACAAGCTTAAGTAAGAAGAATTGATGCTTTTGGCATTCAAATGGGCACTGTAGGTGTGTTTCCTGTCCTCCTCTCACTGCCGACTTTTATTCCCCATTGACTTACATTGGGTTTCGTGTTTCGGGACGACCCCGACTTTTCCCTATAATCGCCGATCTTGCTCGACCCGACTTTTGGAAAAGTCGGGTTTCACGAAACGAAACTCGACCCTAAAAAACCAAAAGTCGCTCAACTCTAGTAATGGGATTTTCTTGTGTAAATACTGTTGAAAAAAAGTCATTTAGCATATTGGCTTTTTCCTCATCCTCATCCACCATTTCACCCAGACTATTTTTAAGGGGGACAACACTATCATTTTTTAGCTTTTTACTATTTATGTAAAGAATATTTTGGGATTATTTTTACTTTCTCTGGGAATGAGTCTCTCTGTCTCAATCTTTGCTATTTTGATTTGCTTTTACAGAATTTATTTAATTCTCTGTATTTATTTAATGCCTCATCACTACCTACTTGCTTTAATTCTCTAAATGCTTTATTTTTGTCACTTATTGCGTCCCTTAAAGCTCTATTTAGCCATAGTGGTTTCCTCCTATTTCTAGCATGTTTATTCCCATATGGTATATACTGTGCACAGGTCCTATTCAGGATGCTAATAAGCGTCTCCCATTTTCTTTGTGTATTTTTATGTCTCAAGATATCATCCCACTTAATTGCACTAAGATCATCTCTCATCCGTTGGAAATTTGCCTTCCTGAAGTTTAGTGTCCTTGTAACCCTCTACTACACATCTTATTAAAGGACACCTGAAAACTTATTATTTTGTGATCACTATTACCCAAGTGACCCCCAAGCCTTATATTTGATATGCGGTCTGGCCTGTTGGTTAATATTAGGTCTAGCAGTGCCCCCCCTCTTGTTGGGTCCTGAACTAGTTGTGAAAGGTACTTATCTCTCATAGTTGTCAAAAACCCATTACCTTTGCTGAAACTGCAGGTTTCTGTTCCCCAATGTATTTCAGGGTAATTGAAGTCTCCCATAATAATGACTTCTCGTTGAGTCGCAGCTTCATCTATTTGCTTTATGAGGATATTCTCTGTTGTTTCCATTATTTTTGGAGACTTATAACAAACCCCTATCAGTAATTTATTATTTTTTCGTCCTCCCCTTATCTCCACCCACAGGGACGCTACATTTTCATTAGATTCATATATATTATTACGCAGAATGGGTTTTAAGGATGATTTTACATATAAACACACACCTTGTACGGTCATTTCTGAACAGACTATAGCCCTGTAAATTAACCGCCCAGTCATGGCTCTCGTCCAGCCATGTCTCAGATATCCCCACCATGTCATAATTATGTTCCAACAACATTAACTCCAATTCTTCCATTTTGTTGACGAGGCTTCTGGCATTAGTATACATGCACTTTATGTATCTCTCTGTACCTCTATTCTTTCTTAAATTAACTGTTCTAACCCCACTCCCCATGCCACCCCCACCCCCACTTTCAATATTTGGGCCCAGTTCTCTATCTGCACTGTCTTCCCCTCCTATAAAAGGAATACCCTCCCCCCTCCCTAGTTTAAACACTCCTCCAACCTTCTAGCCATTTTCTCCCCCAGCACAGCTGCACCCTCCCCATTGAGGTGCAGCCCATCCCTAGCATAGAACCTGTAGCCAACTGAGAAGTCGGCCCAGTTCTCCAGGAACCCAAACCTCTCCTTCCTACACTAATTACTGAGCCACTTATTAACCTCCCTAATCTCTCGTTGCTTCTCTGGCGTGGCACGTGTTACTGGAAGTATTTCCAAAAATACCACCTTGGAAGTCCTTGCTTTAAGCTTACAGCCTAATTCCCTGAAATCATCTTTAACCCCTTCACGACCTTTGATGCCACGTAGGCGTCATGAAAAGTCGTGACAATACGACCCATGACGCCTATGTGGCGTCATGAATTGATTGCCCCCCTGCGGGTCGGGTGACCGGGGTCACTGAAAGGTCACCCGACCCACACACAAAGGACCCTTCAGAGTTAACACCTGGGGGCGTGGCTTAGCCCCCACGTGCCTACGATCGCTCTGATTGGCTGTTAAAAGTGAAACTGCCAATCAGAGCGATTGTAATATTTCACCAATGAAAATTGGTGAAATATTACAATCCAACCATGGCCGATGCTGAAATAGCATCGGACATGGCTGGAGACCGAGACCCGACCCCCCCACACCGACTGACGGCACCGATCGGCTGCCGCCACCGTCTGACAGCACCGATCGGCAGCCGCCGTCATAATCTGCCCCCCCATCTTCCCTCCGCTCCCCCCTCCCTCCGATCACCCCCTGATCACCCCCCTTTGTGCCTCCGACCTCCCGCTATCCGTCCCAGTGTCCCGCCGTCCAGCTTCATGGGCGCCGTCATCTTCGAAGATGGCGGGCGCATGCGCAGTACAGCGAATCGAATCTGCAACGCTGCAGATTCATTCATTTATTGTGATCACTGTGATAAACTTTCATAGTGATCAAAATAAAAAAAAAAGTAAATCACTGCCCCCCTTATCACCCCCATAGGTAGGGACAAATAATAAAATAAAAAAAATATATATTTTTTTATTTTTCCATTAGGGCTAGGGTTAGGGCTAGGGTTGGAATTAGGGTTAGGGTTAGAAATAGGGTTAGGGTTGGACTAAGGGTTAGGGTTGGACTTAGGGTTAGGGTTGGACTTAGGGTTAGGGTTGGAATTAGGGTTAGGGTTGAAATTAGGGATGGGGTTAGGGTTGTAATTAGGATTGGGATTAGGGTTGGGTTGGGGTTGGGATTACGGTTATGCTTGTGGTTAGGGTTAGAGTTGGGATTTCGTTAGGGGTGTGTTGGGGTTAGGGTTGTGGTTAGGGTTATGGTTAGGGTTGGGATTAGGGTTAGGGGTGTGTTGGGGTTAGGGTTGGAGATAGAATTGAGGGGTTTCCAGTGTTTTGGCACATCAGGGGCTCTCCAAACGCGACATGGAGCCACCATTTATTCCAGCCAATTTTGCGTTCAAAAAGTCAAACGGTGCTCCCTCCATTTTGAGCCCCGACGTGTGCCCAAACAGTGGTGTACCCCCACTTATGGGATATCAGCGTACTCAGGAAAAATTGCAAAACAACTTTGGGGGTCTAATTTCTCCTGTTACCCTTGGGAAAATAAAAAAATGGGGGCTAAAATAATTATTTTTGAGGAAAAAAAAATATTTTTATTTTAGCGGCCCTGCCTTATAAACTTCTGTGAAGCAACTGGGGGTTCAAAGTGCTCACTATGCATCTAGATAAGTTCCTTAGGGGGTCTAGTTTCCAAAATGGGGTCATTTGTGGGGGAGCTCTAAAGTTTACGCACACAGGGGCTCTACAAACACGACATGGTGTCCGCTAATGATTGGAGCTAATTTTCCATTCAAAAAGTCAAATGATGCTCCTTCCCTTCTGAGCCATGCCGTGCGCTCAAACAGTGGTTCCCCCCCACATATTGGGTACCAGCGTACTCAGGACAAACTGGAAAACAACTTTTGGGGTCCAATTTATCCTGTTACCCTTGGGAAAATAAAAAATAGCGGGCTAAAAAATCATTTTTGAGGAAAAAAAAATATTTTTTTTTTCATGGCTCTGCGTTTATAAACTTCTGTGAAGCACTTGGGGGTTCAAAGTGCTCACTACACATCTAGATAAGCTCCTTAGGGGTTCTAGTTTCCAAAATCGGGTCACTTGTGGGGGTTTCTACTGTTTAGGCACACGGGGCTCTGCAAACGCAACATGAGGCCCGCAGAACATTCAATCAAAGTCTGCATTCCAAAATGGCGCTCCTTCCCTTCTGAGCTCTTCCATGCTCCCAAACAGTGGTTCCCCCCCACATGTGGGGTATCGGTGTACTCAGGACAAATTGCAGAACAACTTTTGTGGTTCAATTTCTCCTGTTAGCCTTGTGAAAATAAAAAATAGCGGGCTAAAAAATCATTTTTGAGCAAAAAAAAATAGATTTTTTATTTTCACTGCTCTGCTTTATAAACATCTAGATAAGTTCCTTCGGGGGTCTAGTTTCCAAAATGGGGTCACTTGTGGGGGAGCTCCAATGTTTAGGCACACAGGGGCTCTCCAAATGCGACATGGTGTCCGCTAACGATTGGAGCTAATTTTCAAATCAAAAAGTCAAATGGCGCTCCTTCCCTTCCGGGCCCTGCCGTGCGCCCAAACAGTGGTTTATGACCACATATGAAGTATCGATGTACTCAGGAGAAATTGCCCAACAAATTTTAGGATCCATTTTATCCTGTTGCCCATGTGAAAATGAAAAAACTTAGGCTAAATAAAATTTTTGTGAAAAAAAAGTACTTTTTTTTTATGGATCAATTTGTGAAGCACCTGGGGGTTCAAAGTGCTCACTATGCACCTAGATAAGTTCCTTGGAGGGGCTATTTTCCAAAATGGGGTCACTTGTGGGGGAGCTCCAATGTTTAGGCGCACAGTGGCTCTCCAAACGCGACATGGCAACCGCTAAATATTCAAGCATATTTTCCATTCAAAAAGTCAAATGGAGCTCCTTGCCTTCTGAGCCCTGCCGTGCGCACAAACAGTGGTTTTTGACCACATATGAGGTATCGGTGTACTCAGGTGAAATTGCCCAACAAATTTTAGGATACATTTTATCCTGTTACCCATGTGAAAATGAAAAAACTGATGCTAAAAGAAAATTTTGGTTGGAAAAATTAAAATGTCCATTTTTTCATTCCATGTTGCTTTAGTTCCTGTGAAGCACCTGAAGGGTTAATAATCTTCTTGAATGTAGTTTTGAGTAGCTTGAGGGGTGCAGTTTTTAGAATGGTGTCACTTTTGGGTATTTTCTGCCATATAGACCCCTCAAAGTGACTTCAAATGTGAGGTGGTCCCTAAAAAAAATGGTTTTGTAAATTTTGTTGTAAAAATGAGAAATCGCTGGTCAACTTTTAACCCTTATAACTTCCTAACGAAAAAAAATGTTGTTTCCAAAATTGTGCTGATGTAAAGTAGACATGTGGGAAATGTTATTTATTAACTATTTTGTGTCACATAACTCTGGTTTAACAGAATAAAAATTCAAAATGTGAAAATTGCTACATTTCCATTTTTTTCACAATTAAACGCAAAAATTATTGACCTAAATTTACCACTAACATGAAGCCCAATATGTCACGAAAAAAAAATCTCGGAATCGCTAGGATGCATTGAAACGTTCCTGAGTTATTACCTCATAAAGGGACATTGGTCAGAATTGCAAAAAATGGCCAGGTCATTAAGGTCAAAATAGGCTGGGTCATGAAGGGGTTAAGGACCTTCCACCTACCTCTAACTTTGTCATTTGTGCCAATGTGCACCATGACCGCTGGATCCTCACCAGCCCCTCCCAGTAATCTGTCAACCTGATCAGCGATGTGTCGGACTCGAGCGCCAGGTAGGCAGCACACCGTTTGACGATCCCTATCTTTGTGACAGATTGCTCTATCTGTTCCACTAATAACTGAGTCCCCCACTACCAGCACCTGTCTGGCCTGCCCTGCTCTCCTATTTCCACCCTTACTGGAGCAGACACTCCTCCGGCTTCCAGAGGACATGCCTTGCTGCAGCAGTGCTACTCCTGCACGAACACTCTCCTCATCTGCCAGCTTAGCAAACTTATTGGGGTGTGCCAGATCAGGACTAGCCTCCCTGGTTCTCTTCCATCTACCCCACATTCTGTCACCCAGCTAGCTGCTTCATTGTCCTGCAGCTCCAACCTAGCATCCCCCCCTCATCTATCCCATTGAGCGTCTGCTCAGTGAGCAGAAGACTCCTTTCCATATTGTCTATGGATCTTAGTGTTGCCAGCTGCACATTTAGATCCAGGATCTGGGCTTCCAAATGCACAACGTGCTCATATCTCGCTCAGCAGTATGCACCCTCGACCGGCTGTTCAAGGATTTCATACATGCAGCAAGACGTGCACTGGATGGCATTGGCAATAGTGGAGCATATCCTAATGGGGATTGCACCAGACAGAAAAGATAAGTAAAAATAAATAAAACGTATCAATAAAATATAACAGTAAGACCTCCCTTGGAAACTCCCTGAATCCAAAGTCACTGAATTACAAGTCACACACGTACCACAGTTCGCACTTACGCTCAGTTCACACTCGCTCAGGCAGAAGATTTAAAAGAGATTTTTTTTTTCCCTTTTACCAGCCAACCACCCTGCTGCTCAATGCACTTCCAAAAATAATAAAATACATGTATTTAGAATCGCTGTGTCCAGAAAAGTCAGATTTATCAACACTTAAAATGATTTAGCCCTAATTGTAATTGGAGTTAAGAAATTACATTATAATTGCCATATTGCCTCTCCTAAAAAATAAATGGAATACAAAACTATCAAAATGTCATATGTACCCAAAAATTATGTACGGTAATTAAAAACTTCAGCTCGGTTCACAAAAAAAGCACAGCCGTCTAGAAGGGAAAGGAAAAAAGTTACATCTTGGAAAATGGCGACCCAAACCAAATTTTTGACTGAGTTTTTTCTTTCACCATTTCACCCCACTCGAAAAAAATGTTAGGTCATCGATGCTAAAGTAGTGGACAACTTCTTTAATAAGGGGATGTGTTGGTCTCCACAGAAATCCAAGGTAGTCAGTGTGGTGCTGGTAGCTACAAATTGTGTATATATATATATATATATATATTGTAATAACTGTCAGATGTTATAGATATGTCTGAAATCCTGAACATGTTGCCACCTAATCTATTTTTGTTATGATCGATTATCAGGGGAAACTAAGCATTTTTATATTGAGTCATTTGCTCAACTTCTCGAGAAAGCTTTAGAAGAGGAAAGGAAAAAGGAAGCCAGCAGTGATCAAACTAAGCATTTTTATATTGAGTCATTTGCTCAACTTCTCGAGAAAGCTTTAGAAGAGGAAAGGAAAAAGGTAGCCAGTAGTGATCAGCCACGCAAGAAACAAAAAGGTAATATCTTATCCCTCCATTTAATAAATAATAATAAAGGGGAATACCCATTTTAATCTATATTAATAGATTTGATTTTTGCAACAGACAAAGCTGCGGCAGAACAAAGCCTTCATGACGAGGAATCGTCCATATCCAAGGAGGAAGGCGCGGATGCTAGCCCAGCTGAGAAGAACAAGAGATCTCTAGACATCGATGAGTCCTCAGGGGCGACTGATCCTGTCAAAAAGAAGGCCAAGTGGAAAAAATATGGCACGAGGAATACGGAACAGGAAAATAGCGAGTCACAGGATGATGATCTCACACCAATGCCACAAAATGAGAAGTCTAGTAAAAGTGAGATATTATTTTCTTACTCTACAAAACTTAATTTTTTGCATACACTATACCCATCCATGTGCTTATACCGTAGGATTTTTTTTCTCTATTATCTATTTTCTATGGTTTCCCAGGAGAGCTAATTTATTGAACCCGTCCGTTGATTATGTGCACACGCTAAAGGCCCCGTCACACACAGCGATCTTGCTAGCGAGATCATTGATTTTGTGACGCCACAGCGATCTCGCCAGCAAGATCGCTGTGTGTGACGGGGATCAGCGACCGGCCACCCTCCTGGTTATCGCTGATTGTGCTTGAACGTCCTGGGCCGTTTTTTGATCGCTGGTCTCCTGCTGGCCAGCACGCATCGCTGCATGTGGCAGCGAGAGACCAGCGATCAGCGACGTTGGATGCTGGTTTCTAATGTAAACATCGGGTATCTAGGAGCCGCGCGGATCTTAGATACCTGATGTTTACATTGGTAACCAGCTTGCTCACTGGTCCTGATCGCTGGAGGGGCTGTCTTGTGACAGCTCACCAGCGATCAGCCTAATGATGTCCCAGCGATCCCATCATGACAAATGGGTGTTCGTGATTCATGTGAGCTTCCGTACCTACTTATTTAAAACTCTTATTGGCCACCCAACCCCATTGATTCATACCCCAATAAAATAAACACTCCAGAGGTATTTGGATAAATTGGCCACAGCAGCCTTTTATTAAACATGTAATATAACATTTTAAACCCAACATCCCAGAAGGGGTGGTCCTCGAAGCCCCAAACCATAAAACTCAGATTTGATATTCCCAACTTGGTCCCCAGGTCGAGTCTTGCCTCTAGCCGCTAAGCACCAGCTCAGAGACACATATCAACCCACCCGGCCAGTTTCCATTACCATTAAGCACGGGTCCACTTTAATCCCTTCCGCGGGATAATTCAATTACCCGTCCACTTGAATCCACCCCAGGGGGAGTCCAGGACCTCTTGAGATCCCCCCCTGAAGCGCTATTTGCCAGCACCACCAACTTCGAGGACCTCCCCCCCACGCCATACTGCCGTGACAAGTATCTATACAGACTTACAATCAAATTATGACCCCAACCCCTAAATACCGCCTATATCCATACAAGAAAAGGAAACCTATTAAGACAAGATTAACCCCAAAGCGATTACCTAACCAAAAAACTAAGGGAGGGTGGGTGTTAGGTTCTTGTCACTATGTGGGGGAACCTAAAATGGTTGCACCACTAAGATGGTCACTGTCTTTATAATGATAACTCGTACTCCAGCTCTGACCCCGCCTCCCCCTCATCCCAGCACTATCCCCCACCTTATCCAAATTCATTAACTCCGTAGTACCATCCTAATCCCTAACTCCAGCTCACTATATTCCCACTCAACCCTGTCATGTCGGCCTCCCTTTTAAGGCCTGCGGCCCAGTACGGCCTCTCTTGTCGGATCGTTGGGGGGATCGCTGGGACATTGTTATGTGTAACGGGGCCTTAAGTATTTACAGCAGATTTTTCTGCACCTAAAACCAGTGTTGGCAAGAAAAACAAAAAAAAGCAACTTTTTGATGTTTTATTGCATGTGTTTTTACTTTTCATGTTTTCCCTATTCATTTAAACGGATGAAAAATGTTTAAAAAACGCTGCAAGAATTGACATGCTGTAGATTTAAAAAAAAAAAATAAAAGTAAATAAAACACTTTGATGGTTGAAATCAGGAAAGAATAAATAAGCAGCTGGAGATTTCAGAAATCTTATTTACTTTGCTGGGATCATAATTTGCAGCCTGTTTGCCCTAGAAAAACGCGGAAAGAATGTAGCATGTGAGCAATGTGTCACTCTGTGGTGGGCGGCCATGAGACAAGGGCAAGAACCGTCCGCCTGGTCACCGGGACGCAGCTGCATTATGGAATAAGGTCCTGCCGTCCAGACCAAGGAGGGTACAGGGTGACCCCTTCAACACTGTTCTTTTGGCCATTCCGCTCCGTTTCCGAACCTAAAACAAAAGGGAAAAAAATTAGAACAAAATAAAAACCACCGTACCGGTGTGTGCAGGTGAGGAGTCGACTTTTCTTTTAAGTGTGTTTCTTAAGGGCATGTCACACTAAGCGATATCGGTAGCAATATCGCTATAACTTGTGACGTTATAGCGATATTGCTAGCGATATCGCTATGTCTGATACTTGCCTACAACCCGCTCCCCCGCTGGTTATCGCTGATCGCGCGAGAACAGGCTGGACTGTTTCTCTTCGTCAGCTTCCTGCGGCGCTTCCTGCTGTGACGACGAGCGACGCGTGGAGCCGGGCGGGAGGACGCAGGATAGCCTCGTCTGACAGGTAAGTAGCGACCCCCGTCCCCAGCGATGTCGCTAGTGAGATCTGCCTGTGTGGCAGCTCACTAGCGACCACTTAGCGATGTACCAGCGATTCTGACCGGGTCATATCGCTGGTCGGGATCGCTGGTACATAGCTAAGTGTGACAGTACCTATAGTGTCAGCCACTTGGTAGCAGCGGCATACCCCCATGATTGTTGTGCCCCCACCATGAAGTGACTGAGAAGCAGCCTTTCCTTATCTGAATGACATGCTTATTATGTCTCTATAGCTATATACCTCACACTGGACACTGGCAGTAAACTGTTATGAGTTCATTTTCCCCTTCACCATTGAGGTCTGATGAACTCCCTCTTCTGGTGAAGGAAGGTAATGAGGCTGATTACCAAGCACCTGAGCTGGGAGAGGATGACTGGGCGACGGGGATCTCTGACTGGATATAAGGCAGCCGACGCCCCTCTGCCTCGCTGGTGATTTCTCTGTGGAATTCTAGGAGACCAGTCTGATTCCTGCTCCTCAAAAGCTAAGTTTTCTGCTTTGCCTTTTTGCATTTGTGTTTTGGTTTTAGTTTGCCTTGCTTTTCTGGATTCTTCCATTCCCTGCTGGGGTGAGCTGAATTCCTTTTTGTCGGTTTGCTCTGTCTTCAGAAAATACCTGAGTACTGACATAGTCTTTTTGAAGCCTAGCGTCTTCAGGGCCTTTTTCCCTGTCAGTCTGTTGGCTCTTATTTTGATAGGGTTTTTCGCGGATTGCAGACAGCAGCCTTCTTATCCTTTCCTATCTACTTAGCTTGGGCCCCATCATTTGCTCAGTCTATCTTTCTATCTGTGTTAGTGTTTTTTCTTCTTGCTTCACCGTCATTATATGTTGGGGGCTGCCTATTGCTTTGGGGTCTGCTCTGGGGCAGTTTAGATTTCCCTTTCTGTCTTTAGGCTAGGCAGTTCTCCGGCTGTGATCGAGGGGTCTAGGGCATCGTAGGAACCCCCCACGGCTACTGCTAGTTGTTGTTGATAGGTTCAGGGGTCTGCAATCCGATAGCTGCCAACTTCTCTGGTTTTCTGGACTTAGCTAGCATTTCTGTTTTTGCCTCCTATGGTGATTCATTCATAACAGTAAACCTGAGCTTCACTCAGTGGACGATGATGGAAATCTTAAAGGGACCCTGGCTGAAATGAAAATGAGGGTGCAGAAAGAGAAACCTAATTACAAAGAAACTGAGCTGGAAGATGAAAATGATGGTAAATATACATTGCAGCTAACCAAAGGTGTTAGCGTAAAATCCAGACCTTTTCAGCAGTGTAAGAGGGTGATTGGGTACGTCACGTGCCTTCCCCTTCCTGATGCTGTTCACATGTGTCTAATATGGCACCTTTTTTTTTAAATTCGTTTATTAACCACAAACAGAATATACAATATACATACTTGCAAATGATGATAAGTACTGTATAGAATATATATATTACTACATAGTATTAGATGCAGAGCAAAATGTACATTCCGGCTTACATACGAGATAAAACATAATGACTGTTAAATTGTACAAGCCTTCATGTCATTGCACAGGTAATAAAACCTATTTAACTTCCTAAACTACAACTACAATTGCAAAAAAAAAACTACTATTTTGCAGCTTGATTTCACATCATCAACTGTTCACCACGTGACGTCTCCACTCTACAGAGTAAGATGAGAGGAATTCCACCTCTCCAATATCTTTCCAAATTTACTCGGGCATCCCCTGTTTCGATACAGTGTACGTTCATATGGAATAATCGAATTCACTAAATCGATCCAGATCCTAAGAGAGGGGCATGAGCCCCCCCATCCACCGCAGTGCCAGTACCTTTCGTGCTATAAATAGCATCTCCCGTAAAAAGATCCCAGCATAGTGACCCCATGTCACCTCATCCCATACCCCAAACAAACAAACCAATGGCTCAAGGGGAACAGGAGCTTTGTACCAGGGAAGTTAGTAATGACATCACTTCCTTCCAATATTGTGCGATAATAGGACATTGCCAGATCATGTGGATAAAGTCTGCATCTAATAAATGACATCTTAAACATTCCGATGATTGGAATAGGTCCATCTTAAAGAGTCGAGTCGGAGTCAGATATGATTGGTTTATAATATATAACTGTGTCATTCTGTTATTAATAGACGGAGACACCCCGATCAGAGACTCCAGAATTTCTTCCCACTCTTCTCCCTGTATATCAGGGATGAGCCTTTCCCATTTCTCTTTAACCGAGTTTATGGCGAATTTTGCCCCTACTGACAGCATGTATGTATACAAAGAGGAGATGAGACCCTGGGGACCCTGTGAAATAGGGATTCCCATCAAGGGTAGAGACGAAATAACATTATTTACACCCATACATCACATGTGTGATTGAAAAGCCGATCTTACTTGCAAATAACGGAAGAATTGGGATCTCGGGATTTCATATTTAACCTGCAAATGTTCAAAAGACAACAGGGTTCCATGATCATGCAAATCACCTATCGAGGAGACATTATGCTGAGTCCAAAATTCAGCGGACGGGTGTTCAAGTAGTACCGGAAGATAACCATTATTCCACAGGGGCATTTCAGCTATAATGTCTCTAAATCCAATCACTTTCTTAATCTGTCTCCACACTGATCACGCCAGACGAAGCAGGGGCAACAAACGGGGGACACCAATTTTTCCCAGTTCTAGAAAGCCCAGCGGACAATTAGCTGGTGCTGCATGAAGAAGGTGATTTTCAGAGCTAGGGAGATAGTTACCGGGCATCCACTTACTTATAGCTCTAGCCTGTCCAGCCAGATAGTATAGAAAAAAATCTGGTAGCGCTGCCCCACCCCCCCCTTTTTAGGTCTTTGCAAGGTGGACAGTCTGAGGTTGGGCCTAGTTTTCCCCCATATAAAGGACCTAATTTCGGAGTTCAAATTCGCAAAGAAGGATCTGGTTACCATCACAGCACTATGCTGAAGAGAATAACTGAGCTTAGGGAGTAATATCATCTTGATTAAGTTAATGTGCCCGGCTACAGATAGCGGGAGTTTACCACAAATTGTAAATTATATTTTAACTATTTCTAGCAGTGGGTGTATGTTGAGCCGTAAATCGATTGCGCTGCTCTGAGATATGTGGACACCTAGATATTTAAAACTGGGTACAATAGGCAACAAAGAAAGAGTTTCAAGCCGTGGCATCGGGGTGTGAGAGAGGGGCATCAGGGCAGATTTCTCCCAATTTATATATAAGCCGGATTATTTGCTGCATTTGTTTATAGTGGCAATTACCTGTGTCAGTGTTTCCTCCGCCCTATCCATAAATATTACCATATCGTCAGCATATAAGCCTATGGCATCTACTCGACCCACTATTTCTATACCCTCAATATTAGGGGAAGATCTTATGCGAATCGCCAATGCCTCAATCGCTAGAGCAAAAAGGGCTGGGGAAAGGGGACATCCCTGACGGGTTCCCCTATGTAGTGAAAAGGACTCAGAAATGGAAATATTTACAATGACACGGGCTTTGGGTTTCATATATAATACATTGACCCATTTCAAAAACCTGTCACCAAGTCTATATCTCTGTAAGTATGCACAGAGGAAAGGCCACTCATGGGAGTCGAATGCCTTGGCCCCATCCAACGATGCCAATGCCCATTTATTGTCTGGTACCAAAGAGCTATATTGGAATACCGACTGGACTCGTCTAATATTGATGGAAGTGCTCTTCCCAGGCATAAAACCGGTCTGGTCAGGGTGTATAAGTTCCGGTATAATTGAGTTTAATCTGGTGGCCAAAATTTTCGTAAAGATCTTATAGTCCACATTCCCTTCCTTTTTAAGCACTATTATATTAGCCTCGTAGAAGGACTCCGTCATGGATCCCCCCTCCCTGAAACACCTTCAACAAAAGTGGTGCTAATATGTCCCGATAATTCGATGGGAAACCCATCTGGTCCAGGGGCCTTCCCAGAGGCCATATCCGACATGGTGTTCTCTATCTCCAATGAGAAAATTTGCATAATTAGCATATTTCCCAGAGGAGCATTGCGGCTTTAAGTCTCCTCATCTCGAAATGCTTAGCATGTTATTCTTTGCGAGGAGAAATGATACTTCTTGGATATCGGTCAGTCGCCTCTCTCACAGCCAAACCAGATCTCACACTTTGCACTGATGAGGGGCAGTACCCCAAAACACAGTGTCTGCAAACTGAGATTCTGGCTTGGCTTTTATCCTAAGTCATGTAACAAGGCTCGTTAAAGGGTCGACATTGACTTTTAGGATTGCTACTTCCTATAGGTGGCAGTAGAGTTCTAGTCCTCTTCCTCTCTGAAGAGATAATTAGCATATTTCCCAGAGGAGCATTGCAGCTTTAAGTCTCCTCATCTCGACATGCTTAGCATGTCATTCTTCGCGAGGTGAAATGATACTTCTTGGATATAAGTATTATGTTGACACACCAAATGGGCTAAAAATAGGATTGACGGGTAAAAAATAATTTACGCTTGGACTTAGTGTCTATGTGTTGGGTGCATAACCTTTGAGCAGCCAACCACTCCACTATTACCACTAGTTTGATCAGATATGTATGCGGCCTCCGTATCTTTCAATCGTTGCTCCATCTCCTCATCCTCCCTTGATGTCACCCGCTTGATCTAAGAGATCGTAGAGGATAGGCAACCCCTCAAATATACCTTAAGGGCCTCCCAAAATAAATTAATATTCCGGGGTTCAGGGTGGGATGAGATGAAGCAATGTAACTGATCTATCGTTCTATCAGGCGATTCCACCAACTTTAACCAGAAAGGGTTCAATTTCCATACCATCCTGTTATTTAGCGGTCCATATTTAAGTTTAAGAATGACCGGACTATGATCTCAAATCCCCCTACTGCCATGTTCTATATTGTCCACCCACTTTGCTAGACTGCTGGATCCAAATATATAATCTATGCGCGATAAGGAGCGCTTAGTGGATGAAAGGCAGGTGTACTCCCTTGTCTCGGGGTGTTACGTTCTCCATAAATCTAACCATCCGCTACCCTCCATGAACTGTGTTAGTTGGGATGTAGCCGGTGGAGGGGCCTCTTCTTGCATCCCATCCCCCAATCTCAGTATATCTAGGCCTTTATTCATGACCAAGTTGAAATCCCCCATGCAGATGACATCCGCATCTGCATAGTTCAGTGCAAAACTCATCGCCTTCTGGAGAATTGACATATTAGCTGGGGGGGTTGTAGATACATAAAATAACATATTATCTAGAGTTAATTAGTGCATGTGCAAAAACAAAACGCCCTGCAGTATCTCTCCGGGCCTCCCTAGCCTCCCACCTAACGTCCTTATGTATAAGTAACGAAACCCCCCTAGAATAGCTGGTATGAAATGCATGAATAAGCCATTGCGCCCACAGTTTCTGCACACATCGAGCTGTGTCTCTGATCAAATGTGTCTCCACCAAGGCTACAATGTGAGGGCGATATTGCCTAATCTGTGAAAATACCTTAATCTTCTTCTGGGTGGTTTTAATACCCCTCACATTCCAGGTCATGCATATTATTTCAAACCCCATTTTTTACTTATCTGAATATAGTGCGTATTGTTGCTCGAGCAAAGTATGAGACATCACCTAGAAAGCAGGACTGCCACTGGCTGCGACTTCTTCCTAAATAACAATTAAAACTATTGAAAATGAGAAAACAGAATAAAAACCTAACAGTATAGGAGCAAAGTCCCATGCTCCTATAAAAAGCAAACAAGGGGATACCATCACTGGACTCAGTGTCCAGTATTGTTGGTAACTGGATACCCGCCGAAAAGGCCCCAATTATACCTTTAGTAGAAGGATACGGGTTAGCAGTAAGTACATTAGGATTCCTTTGCAGGGGATCCCTTATGGGACCGCAGCCACTCAGTCGCCTCCGCTGGATCCGTAAAAAACACGGAGGCGCCCCCATGGACAACCCAGAGCCGGGCCGGATAGATCATCGAATACATAATGTTTCTCTCTCTGAGCCACTTCTTGATTTCGATGACTTGCGCCCGCTGTTTCTGGAGTTCCATGTCCTCTACCTGGGAAACTCTTGTCTCCACTTCCGTAATGCGTCCCCTCATGGCTTGCAAATCTTGTCGAAGTCGCCCCTCCTCAGTGTAAACGTCCTCTATTTTACCAGTCAGGGACGTCCTAGTCAGGGAGGTGGCCTGCATCAGCTGTTCAGATGCCTGTTTGAGGGTCAATTCCTCCAGCTCATTCTCCTCCTCACCCCCAGAGGGATGGTTTTTACGTTGAGCTTGTGGAGGATTATTTCTAAGAGACCGTGCACTTTCAGAGGGGTCGGGTCTGGCAAACTCTTTTAATTTTTCTGCCGCAGCTGATCCTTTAGACCGATTCATGATCAGTGGCAGTGCGGCACAACAGGATGACTAGAGGTGTATACCCTGGGGATTTTCCCCTCCAGTTATAAGCACAGCAGGGCTAGTGTTAAATAATTATGTCCCTGAAGCAGCTCACATGCAGTGAGGTCACATAGATTAATAAGAGCAGTGCCTGGTGCTGTATCGATGAGGCTTCCTGTGGCCAAGGGGGGGGAGAGACATGCAGCACCCGCAAAGACAGCAGCGGTGGGGGGAGCAGAGGTCCCCACAGTAATGGCGCCAACAGGCAAGTGGGTCTATTAGTAAGAGGGGGGGAACGAAGGCCCCAATTTTCCAGGGCACTCACCTCGTATCCCCCGAGTCTTTAGATATGGGCCACTGCCCGTTAACGCTGCAGCGGTGAGGGCTGGACGCCGCAGCTCTCACTGACAGAGAGCGCGTCTAAGATGGCCGCCGCCTCATGCAGGCCCCGCCGTCCGTCCCGGCCTCTCCGGCCGCCAGCTGACCAGAGCCGCTCTGTGTCCTCCCTCGGGTGTCCAAAGGGGTCCCGGTCAGTATCCAGGGGGGTTCCGAATGCTGCCAGGTATGTCGCAATAAGAAGGTCTGGTTCAGGATGAAGACAGGATATGCAGGAGCTCCCTCAGCGTGCGTCCTCTCTCCTCGGCTACATAGCCACGCCCCCTAATATGGCACCTGGATGGTTAATCTTGTACTGTAATACAAATGTACTGTGTGTTGCTGTAATGTGTACTGTAATGTATTTGCCATGCCTTGTAATGTGTTGTGTATTGTGGCTTAGCTGAGGGATAGATTAATAGGTAATGCAGGATTTTAGGGGACTAGAATAAAAGGGGCACATTAGAGTTAGAATATAGGATAGATGTAGGAGTAGGAAGATTCAGGCAGCAAAGGAGTTAAGTGGATGGGAGGGGCACAGAACAGAGCAGCACACAGCAGGGAGATATAGCAGAAGCATTTCCTGGTTAGTGAGCATTCTGCCCTAAGGCAAGATGCTTGTAGCTGACAGGACTTTTATAGCCGGGGCGGCTATGGCTGGAGGGAGTCGCAGGATGGATAGGGACCAGTGAACAGAGGGCAACTCAAGGAGGATTCGGGTTCTATGACCGGGGAAGGTGGAGCTCAGAGAGCTCCTTTTCCTAAGGAAGCCGAGCCTGTGACTGAGGAGAAACTGGTGAGCCTGGAACACGTGTGGAACAAAGTAAGTGCAGGAGGTGGAAGAAGTTGTCAGGAACATATCATAGCTGATCATCAAAAGGATTTATAGGAACACGGTTAGTCCTAAGGATACGCCGGAGTTACCAGACAGTTGTAGCAGTTGGAGAAAGCCTGTCAGATAGTCAGGGAAAGGAAGGAAAGTGCCACTGCATGTGATGTATGATGCCAGAGAAATTACAGTTTTGATGTTCAGTAAAGTTGCACCGTTGAATGAACCTGGAAGCACAGAGTGTTTATTAGGACTCAATTGTCAGAGTCTGAAGCAGCAGTAATCGTGGAAATTCCAGTGACTGAAGTGAGTACAGTATTGCATACTGCATTTAAAAGACTTGTTGTTATTCAAGTGAGACAACAGGGTGTGGGAACAGTTCTGACCATCGCCACGACCACCACCCTCGCTGTCTTACAGCAGAATTTAACAACAATAAGATGGCTGAGGACTCTCCAGCGCTGGGTGGGGGTATGGTCTCTGAGGCTTTGCTTATTTCTCTTAAGGCCCCGCCACACATAGCGACTCACCAGCGATCCCGACAACGATATCAACGTGTCAGGATCGCTGGTGAATTGCTATGTGATCGCTGGTGAGCTGTCAAATAGGCAGCTTCACCAGCGATCATCACAGCGACGCCGAGCGCGCGGCGTCGCTGTGTTCGTTAGTTACCAGCACGCTGATGCAGGGAGCAGGTAACTAATGTACACATCGGGTATCTAAGGGAAGCATGTCCCTTGGATACCCGATGTTTACGTTAGTTACCAGCTGATCGCTGGTCTCCCGCCTGTCACACGCAGCGATGCGTGTTGGCTAGCGGGAGACCAGCGACCAAAGAAAAGTCCAGAGGTTTCCCCGAGCGATCAGCGATACCGGCAGGGGGGGCAGTCGCTGATCGCTGTCACATATAGCGATCTCGCTGGTGAGATCGCTGTTGTGTCACAAAACTTGTAACTCAGCAGCGATCTCGCTAGCGAGATCGCTATGTGTGACGGGGCCCTTACTTATCCAGCACCAGTCGCCCCCATTGTCTTTTGAAAATTGGGAGTGGCTCCAGCAAAATTGTCTTGAGAGCCTCTTACAGACAAGTGTCCTTTCCAGCTGGACACCAAGTCACCGCATGTTACACTAACTTGTGGATGTTCTCCAATAAGGGCACACAACATCCGTTTCAAGTGGATTCTACGCCAAAACCCGCCTGAAAAGCCCTTACTAAACACTGAAAGCCATGAATGTAGGCATCTCTATGGAAAGACGACTTGCTCTTCATACTTTTCAGTCGCCAGAGCATCTTTTAACCGCTATAGGTTTCCAAAGACGACAAGTGGTTAAAAGTAAGCAAACCAATCTTTAGACGTTTTCCACTCTGAAGACTCTGTATGCTTCATAATAGAAGTCAGTGGGAGAACTGAGGAGACGCCCAGGAGTCTTTTTCAGCGTTTTCCCAGCACTTTACTATGAGCGGTTTCTTCATCATTGAATGTAGTTATACTGTATACATGCTGGTGTTTCCTGAAGCATCTTCCTCTTAAAAAACGACATCTTGTGACCATGCCTTCAGTGGCTTTGTCAGTAGAGAGAAATTTAGAGGTTCATTCAAGCAAACTGTTTTCTCCAGAAAAATGCCATAGAACAATACGGAAAGTCACAAGAATTTTGCTCATCACACAGTTTTCATGCCAGTTCGAAGTAGCTCTGCTAAAATGGGCAGAGTTGGGAAGAGACGGGGCTTGGATATGGCTGCTCGTCAAATTCATCAAAACTGATGTGCTTTCGTATCCTCGAAATGATACTGTAGTCCCTGACTGGAGTAATATTTCTGGTGAGGTGCACAGAGTGGCATGTGCCTCCTAATGAATTTGGCCAGCGGGCCTTTTATTAAGACTGCCGTTTTAATTAATGTGCCTTATGGTCTGCAGAGGGAAATGTGTACTGTGCTGATGACAATCCCCGAAATTAAAAACTGCTGTTTATTTCCACGATTGGGGATGTACTGTGAGCGATGATAACTAATGTGCAGTTTTTTTCTCACTTTTGTCCTCTTGTAGGAGACTTGGGCAAAACAGAGAATTCTGAGGCTGACGAGCCCACACGTGTGTTGGAGCGATAGGTAAGCTGATCTCTCCTCTCAGTGTCCTGCTCTGACATGTGAAGAGGAAACCTCACTGGTACTCTTTACTGAAGACAGTGACTACCAGTCGGGACTTGATCTATCTGGGTATATTAAACAATACTAGCCATCTGCAATCAAAATGTATAACATTGGGGGGATTTAGCATAGGTCATCCATATCAGATCAGTTGCGTACACAGTTCACAGATTTTGTTTTAGTCCCATCGGCAGCAATGCCAAGATGACTTTTGAGAGTTGCTCCTGACTGTGTTCTAAGTCCAATTTCTCCTTCCTTATAAAATCATCATTTTGAACATGGAGTAATCTACAGATTTTTCTATGGGTCTTGAAACATGCTACAGGTGATTTATTAACAATTTTTGATGACCGGTTCCCTTTAAATAATGTTTTATCATTATTACCGTATGTTTCATTTGTTTTCACTTGGGCATTGAATGCAGGTCATAACTTTACTTTTCTAGCTGATATGTCATCATTAGGCCTCTAATTCTATTGATTTTTGTTCCCTGGGTTCTTTTTTGGTTTCTAATATGTCAGAGATCACATGGGGAAATGTGTGATCTCTGACTAACCCCTGATTTTGAGGATAAAAGGACTTAACCCCTTCACCCCCAAGGGTGGTTTGCACGTTCATGACCGGGCCAATTTTTACAATTCTGACCACTGTACCTTTATGAGGTCATAACTCTGGAACGCTTCCATGGATCCCGGTGATTCTGACACTGTTTTCTCGTGACATATTGTACTTCATGTTAGTGGTAAAATTTAATTCAAATAACTTGCGTTTATTTGTGAGAAAAACGGAAATTTGGTGAAAATTTTGAAAATTTTGCAATTTTCCAACTTTTAATTTTTATGCCTTTAAATCACAGAGATATGGCACCCAAAAAACTTGATAACTAACATTTCCCACATGTTTACTTTACATCAGCACAATTTTGGAACCAAAATTTTTTTTTTTGTTAGGAAGTTATAAGGGTTAAAAGTTGACCAGCGATTTCTCATTTTTACAACACCATTTTATTTTTACGGACCACATCACATTTGAAGCCACTTTGAGGGGTCTATATGATAGAAAATACCCTAAAGTGACACCATTCTAAAAACTGCACCCCTTAAGGTGCTCAAAACCACATTCAAGAAGTTTTTAACCCTTTAGGTGCGTCACAGGAATTTTTTTGAATATTTAAAAAAAAATGAACATCTAACTTTTTTTCACAAAAAAATACTTCAGGTTCAGTTTTTTTATTTTTCCAAGGGTAACAGGAGAAATTGGACTGCAAAAGTTATTGTGCAATTTGTCCTGAGTACGCTGATACCTGATATGTGGGGGGAACGACTGTTTCGGCGCATGGCAGAGCTCAGAATGGAAGGAGCGCCGTTTGACTTTTTCAATGCAAAATTGTCTGGAATTCAGATCGGACGCCATGTCACGTTTGGAGAGTCCCTGATGTACCTAAACAGTGGAAACCCCTTACAAGTGACCCCATTTTGGAAACTAGACCCCCCAAGGAACTTATCTAGATATGTGGTGAGAACTTTGAACCCACAAGGGCTTTACAGAAGTTTATAACGTACAGCGGTACAATTAAAAAATCTTATTTTTTCCACAAAAATGATCTTTTCACCCCAATTTTTATTTTCCCAAGGGTAACAGGACCCTAAAAGTTATTGTGCAATTTGTCCTGAGTGCGCTGATACCCCACATGTGGGGGTAAACCACTATTTGGGCGCATGGCAGAGCTTGGAAGGGAAGCAGCGCCATTTGATGTTTTTGGCTGGAATTGAGATCGAACATCATGTCGCGATTGGAAAACCCCTGATGTACCAAAACAGTGGAAACCCCCCACAAATGACACCATTATGGAAACTAGACCCCCTAAGGAACTTATCTAGATGTGTGGTGAGAACTTTGAACCCCCAAGTGCTTCACAGAAGTTTATAACATAAAGCTGTACAATTAAAAAATCATATTTTTTCCACAAAAATGATCTTTTCACCCCAATTTTTATTTTCCCAAGGGTAACAGGACCCTAAAAGTTATTGTGCAATTTGTCCTGAGTACGCTGATACCCCACATGTGGGGGTAAACCACTATTTGGGCGCATGGCAGAGCTCGGAAGGGAAGCAGCGCCATTTGACGTTTTTGGCTGGAATTGAGATCGGACACCATGTCGCGATTGGAAAACCCCTGATGTACCTAAACAGTGGAAACCCCCCACAAATGACCCCATTTTGAAAACTAGACCCTGTTGTGAGTTCATTTTCCCCTTCATTACTGAGGCCCGAGGAACTCCCTCTTCTGGTAAAGAAAGGTAGTGAGCCTGATTATCAAACACCTGAGGCTGATGATGATGACTGGCTGAGTGGAGTTACTGACTGGATATAAGGCTGCCGACGCCCTTCTGCCCTGCGGGTGATTTCTCTGTGGGATCCTTGGAGACCAGTCTGAATTCCTGCTCCTCTAAAGCTAAGTTTGCTGCTTGGCCTTTTGCTTTGTGCTTTGACTTTGTTTTGCTTTGTTTTTCTGGATTTCTGCCATTCCCTGCTGGGGTGTGCTGAATTCCTTTAGCTCTGTCTTCTGAAAATACCTGAGTGCTGATTTAGTTTTTGAAGCCTAGCTGCTTCAGGGCCTTTTTCATATCAGCTTGTTGGCTTATGTCTTTGATAGGGTTTTGGCAGATTGCAGACAGCAGCCTTCCTGTCCTTTCCTATCTAGGTAGTTTTGGGGCCCCATCTTTGGTCAGTCTATCTTTCTGTCTGTGTTAGTGTTTTCATCTTGCTTCACCGTCATTATATGTTGGGGGCTGCCTATTGCTTTGGGGTCTGCTCTGGGGCAGTTTAGGTTTCCCCTTTCTTTCTTTAGGCCTATTTAATTCTCCGGCTGTGATCGAGGGGTCTAGGGCATCATAGGAACCCCCCACGGCTACTGCTAGTTGTGTTGATAGGTTCAGGGGTCTGCAATCTGATAGTTGCCAACTTCTCTGGTTTTCTGGACTTAGCTTGTATTTCTGTTTTTGCCTCCTACGGTGACTCATTCATAACAGAATCACCCGCCATACCGCAGATCCTAGGGTACTCAGTAGCAGGAAAGAATTGTAAAAAAAAAAAAAGTATGTATATTTTTTCCTCTATATATCTGAGGCCGTAGGGGGAATTTTTTTTTTATCTCTCAATGGAGATAAAGCAATTGTCTGATCGTGTGGAGCAGCTCGCTGCGGAAGTGCGGGGAATTTCCGCCTACCTTGCTCATTCACATGCTGCTGAACCAAAGATTCCTACACCTGATGTATTTTTTGGGGATCGGTCTAAATTTTTGAATTTCAAAAATAATTGTAAATTATTTTTTGCCTTGAAGCCTAACTCGTCAGGGAGCTCCGCGCAGCAGGTTAAAATTGTCATCTCTTTGCTGCGTGGCGATCCCCAGAATTGGGCGTTTTCTTTGAAACCAGATGATCCTATTCTGACTAATGTGAACGCATTCTTTCAAGCTTTGGAGTTGTTGTATGGCGAACCTAATGCCATTGATCAGGCTGAAAAGACCCTGCTGGCATTGAACCAGGGTCGTGATTCTGCAGAATTGTACTGTCAAAAATTCCGAAAGTGGGCAGTACTTACTACCTGGAATAATAATGCCTTGGCTGCTCTCTTTCGGAAGGGGTTGTCAGAAGCCGTAAAAGATACTATGGTGGGATTTCCTGTTCCCTCTGGTCTTGACGATTCTATGTCATTAGCCATTCAGGTTGATCGGCGTTTGCGCGAACGCAAAGCTGCACGAGAGGTGTTGCCACCTGTTGAACAAATGTCTGAACCTATGCAATGTGATAGAGTTTTTTCCAGAGAGCAGCGTCAGGAGTTCAGAAGGCGCAATAAGTTGTGTTTTTTCTGTGGAGATGCCTCGCATATTATTTCTGTCTGTCCTAAACGAGAGAAACGCTTTGCACACACGATTTCTGTTGGGGGTGTTCAACCTAAGTTTCTTCTGGCTATTACTCTGATCTGCTCCCTGTCCACATTTTCCGCCAAGGCTTTTGTGGATTCGGGAGCAGCCCTAAACCTAATGGACTTGGATTTTGCTAAACGTTGTGGATTTCCGATGACACCTCTGCAGACGGCTATCCCTTTGAGGGGGATTGATGATACTCCTTTGGCTAAAAATAAACCTCAGTTTTGGACCCAGGTGGTAATGCGGGTCGCCCCAGACCATCAAGAAAATTGCAGATTTTTGGTGTTGCATAATCTGCATGATACTATTGTTCTGGGGTTTCCCTGGTTACAAATTCATAATCCAGTTTTGGATTGGAAATCTGTGTCTGTGGTGAGTTGGGGTTGTCGGTGTGCCTTTAGTGAGGCTCCGGTGTTTTCCACCTCTCCTCAGTCGCATGATGTTCCTGATTATTTGGCGGACTTTTATGATGTATTTAGTGAGAATGAGTCTGTGTCTCTGCCTCCTCATAGGAGTTATGACTGTGCAATTGAACTGAGCCCGGGGTGTAAATTTCCCAAGGGTCGGCTCTTCAATTTATCTGTACCCGAGCACGAGGCTATGCGATCCTATATTAAGGAGGCGTTGGAGAAGGGTCATATTAGACCATCCTCGTCACCCTTAGGTGCCGGTTTTTTTTTTGTAGCCAAAAAGGATGGATCATTAAGACCTTGTATTGATTATCGTGCCCTCAACAAAATTACTGTTAAATATCAGTATCCGTTACCCCTGATTTCTGATCTATTCTCCAGAGTTAAAGGTGCTTGCTGGTTTACCAAGCTTGACCTCAGGGGGGCGTATAATCTTATTCGCATTAAGCATGGGGATGAATGTAAGACGGCGTTTAATACTCCGGAGGGACATTTTGAGTACCTGGTGATGCCTTTTGGGCTCACTAATGCCCCTTCTGTCTTCCAGTGCTTCATGAACTATATTTTCTGAGATTTTGTCGATAAATTTTTGATTATCTATCTGGATGATATTTTGATCTTCTCTAAGGATTGGGATTCTCATGTGGAACATATTCGGACTGTGTTCCGGATCTTGAGGGAGAATTCCCTGTATGTCAAAGGATCTAAATGCCTTTTTGGAGTACAGAGGATTTCTTTTTTGGGATTTATTTTGTCCCCGTCAATTATTGAAATGGACCCGGCCAAGGTACAGGCCATTTACGATTGGGTTCAGCCCACTTCTTTGAAGGCCCTCCAGAAGTTTTTGGGTTTTGCTAATTTTTATCGGAAATTTATAGCAAAATTTTCTAGTATTGCCAAGCCATTGACTGATTTGACTAAGAAGGGTGCTGATGTGTTAAATTGGTCTCCGGAGGCTGTTTCTTCCTTTTAGGAGCTGAAGCGAAGATTCACCTCCGCCCCGGTTTTGCGGCAACCTGATGTCTCACTTCCATTCCAGGTAGAGGTGGATGTTTCTGAGATTGGTGCAGGAGCTGTTTTGTCCCAAAAGGATCCTGTAACATCTAAAATGAATCCCTGTGCTTTCTTTTCCCGAAAGTTCTCTCCATCTGAACGTAACTATGATGTGGGGAATAGGGAACTGTTGGCCATGAAATGGGCATTTGAGGAGTGGAGACATTGGTTGGAGGGAGCTAAGCATCAAGTCGTGGTCCTCACTGACCACAAGAATTTGATTTACCTAGAGTCGGCTAAGCGCTTTAACCCTAGACAGGCTAGGTGGGCCTTGTTTTTTACACGTTTTGATTTTGTGGTTTCTTTTCTTCCTGGAACGAAGAATGTCAAGGCAGACGCCCTCTCTAGGAGCTTCTTTGCTGATTCTCCTGTGGTGACCAAGCCTGCTACCATCTTAAGCGAAGGGGTAGTTCTTTCTGCCATCTCACCCGATTTGAGACGTGCTCTGGAAGAGTTCCAGGAGGACAAACCTGAGCGTTGTCCCAGTGGAAAGTTGTATGTTCCTGACCAGTGGAAGAAGAGAGTGATGTCTGAAGTTCATTGCTCTGCTTTGGCTGGTCATCCAGGTATTTTTGGTACTAGAGATCTGGTGAGTCGGTTTTTTTGGTGGCCCTCCTTGTCTCGTGATGTCAGGATTTTTGTGCAGTCCTGTGGGACGTGCTCCCGGTCTAAATCGTGTTCTCGCTCTAGTGGGTTGTTGATGCCTTTGCCTGTCCCCAAGAGGCCATGGACCCATATTTCAATGGATTTCATCTCTGATATGCCTGTCTCTCAAAGGATGACTGTTATTTGGGTGATTTGTGATAGGTTCTCTAAGATGGTTCATCTTGTACCACTCCCTAAGTTGCCGTCTTCGTCTGAGTTGGTGCCCCTGTTTTTACAACAGGTGGTTCGTTTGCACGGGATTCCTGAGAACATTGTATCTGACAGAGGAGTCCAGTTTGTGTCTAGATTTTGGAGAACTTTCTGTTCCAGGCTGGGAATTCAGTTGTCCTTCTCTGCTTTTCACCCTCAGACCAATGGGCAGACAGAGAGAACAAACCAGACCTTGGAGTCATATTTGAGATGTTTTATTTCTGCTGATCAGGATGATTGGGTTTCATTTTTGCCCTTGGCCGAATTTGTTTTAAATAATAGAGCTAGTTCTGCCACTTTGATGTCACCTTTTTTTTGTAACTTTGGGTTTCATCCTCGATTTTCTTCAGGGCAGGTGGAGCCTTCTGCCTGCCCAGGTGTTGACACTGTGGTGGAGAGAATGCACCAGATCTGGGACCAAGTGGTGGATATGTTATCTCTCTCCCAGGAAAAGGCCCAGCGGTTTTCCAACCGACATAGGACCATTGGTCCCCAGTTTAAGGTTGGTGATATGGTGTGGTTATCATCAAAAAATATTGCCATGAAGGTGGCTTCTCCTAAGTTTAAGCCTAGATTTATTGGACCTTACAAGATTGTGGAGACTATTAATCCGGTCTCTTTTCGTTTGGCTCTTCCTGTCACATTTAAAATCCATAATGTGTTCCATAAATCTTTGTTGAAGAGGTTTGTTGAACCTGTTGTTTCGGGGGTGGCACCCCCAGACCCTGTATTGGTTGAAGGTAACATGGAATATGAGGTAGAGAAAGTACTGGATTCCCATCTGGCTAGACGGAGACTCCAGTATTTGGTTAAGTGGTAGGGTTATCGTCAGGAGGATAATTCCTGGGTCTCTGCCTCTGATATTCATGCCAAAAGATTGGTGCGTGCCTTTCATCGGGCTCACCCTGATCGCCCTGGTGGCGTAGTTGAGGGTTCGTTGACCCCTCCTCAAGGGGGAGGTACTGTTGTGAGTTCATTTTCCCCTTCATTACTGAGGCCCGAGGAACTCCCTCTTCTGGTAAAGAAAGGTAGTGAGCCTGATTATCAAACACCTGAGGCTGATGATGATGACTGGCTGAGTGGAGTTACTGACTGGATATAAGGCTGCCGACGCCCTTCTGCCCTGCAGGTGATTTCTCTGTGGGATCCTTGGAGACCAGTCTGAATTCCTGCTCCTCTAAAGCTAAGTTTGCTGCTCGGCCTTTTGCTTTGTGCTTTGACTTTGTTTTGCTTTGTTTTTCTGGATTTCTGCCATTCCCTGCTGGGGTGTGCTGAATTCCTTTAGCTCTGTCTTCTGAAAATACCTGAGTGCTGATTTAGTTTTTGAAGCCTAGCTGCTTCAGGGCCTTTTTCATATCAGCTTGTTGGCTTATGTCTTTGATAGGGTTTTGGCAGATTGCAGACAGCAGCCTTCCTGTCCTTTCCTATCTAGGTAGTTTTGGGGCCCCGTCTTTGCTCAGTCTATCATTCTGTCTGTGTTAGTGTTTTCATCTTGCTTCACCGTCATTATATGTTGGGGGCTGCCTATTGCTTTGGGGTCTTCTCTGGGGCAGTTTAGATTTCCCCTTTCTTTCTTTAGGCCTATTTAATTCTCCGGCTGTGATCGAGGGGTCTAGGGCATCGTAGGAACCCCCCACGGCTACTGCTAGTTGTGTTGATAGGTTCAGGGGTCTGCAATCTGATAGTTGCCAACTTCTCTGGTTTTCTGGACTTAGCTTGTATTTCTGTTTTTGCCTCCTACGGTGACTCATTCATAACAGACCCCCTATGGAACTTACCTAGATGTGAGGTGAGCACTTTGAACCCCCAAGGGCTTCACAGAAGCTTATAATGCCCGGGCATGAAAATAAAAAAATCGGATTTTTTCCACAAACATGATCAATTAGTCCCCAATTTTTTTATTTTCCCAAGGGTAACAGGAGAAACTGAACCCCAAAAGTTGTTGTCCAATTTGTCCTGAGTACGCTGACGCCCCATATGTGGGAGAAAACTACTGTATGGACAAACGTCAGGGCTCGGAAGGGAAGTAGTGACGTTTTGGAATGCAGACTTTGATGGAATGGTCTGCGGGTGTCATGTTGCCTTTGGAGAGCCCCTGATGTACCTAAACTATTGAAACTCCCCACAAGTGACCCCATTTTGGACACTAGACCCCCCACGGAACTTATCTAGATGTGTGGTGAGCACTTTGAACTTTATAACGCTCGGACGTGAAACCGCGAGGTCATTCTCGCAAAGGATCACTGGGACCGGAGCGTGGAGAGAGGCGGGATGGCTGAACGGGACGTCGGAAGGTGAGAATAACAATATTTTTTATTTTAATTCTATTTTTTACAGGGATGGCAAGCGATGCCGGGCGCTCGGCATCGTTGTGCTGATCGCTGGTGAAGCTGTCTGTGTGACAGCTCACCAGCAATCACATAGCGACTTACTAGCGATCCTGACACCTTGATATCGGTGTCGGGATCGCTGGTAAGTCGCTTAGTGTGACAGGGCCTTTATCCTCCATATAGCTCATATAACACATTTCAGTTTACCCAGATTACCACTCAAATCCTATAATAGATACCAATCCGAATCCACAAAGGCGCTCATTAAGTCTTGAATTTCTCTGGTGGTTTCTATAAACACTCTCCATTTTTGTAAAACATTTTCCAGGTCACCACCTGACAGCACATTGGAGGACGTCCTTCTCATCCGTAGTGGGACAGGAAACCACGAGAGTTCAAAAGGATCCTCCCCCTACCATCCCTCAGTGTTTTTCCTGTCCCACTGCGGATAGGAACGACGAGAGGAATGTCCGTTCCATGCAGATGGTCAGGATCGGGGGGCCCAGCCTTTTCCCTTCCTACCTGGAGAAATCTGCAGCTGAAACCCGATAAAGGGTCCCTCAGCTATCCCGGTGTAGCGCTGCTCCCGGATGCAGAGTCGCTTCCTCCTGACGGGGGCTCTCAACTCTGGACGCCACCACCGCCAGACCGCCTCTGGGAGCCGACTGAGCCCACAAGCGGCTCACCGACAGCGACCGCACCTGCCTGCCTGGAGAACCCGTCGCCGGTACCCGGAGTCAGAGGAGGAAGGCCGAGGGCGCCGCAGCAGTCGGCCCCATCCACGGGGCGCGCTACACAGAACGGGCGCGTCACTTTCGGCAGGGCAGGGGGCGCATCATCAGCCGGGGACGCGTCACTTCCGGTCGCGTCGTCAGCCGGGGATGCGTCACTTCCGGTCGCGTCGCCAAAAGCCCGCTGTCAGACACCGCCCGGTCCCACAAATCACAGCGGTATAGGCCCACCAGGGAAGTTGGACCGAAGGACCAACCAGCCAGTCTAGGCCCAGCGGGACTGCTTTGTCGCAGACGGCACAGACAAGGTGGACGCATGCTCTGCTCCGGGGGGCCAGGGGGAGACCCATCGCCACTTACAGGTCTGTGTCTCCACAGTGGCCGACAGACAGCGATCCACCACTACCACTACCAATGGAGGACCAGAAGACGGAGATGGGAGCAGAGAGCCAGGGTCACGTGAGTAACCTCTGAAGAGGTCACTGCAGAGCCCATAATGATAGACCCCACAGAACCCGTATTTTATATGTTCAAGGGGGGAACCTGCACCTCTGAAAGAAAGGACCCTAAGCAGAAGGATAAGAAGTGTCCGGTTTGCTCTAAGAAGCTAAAGGACACGTGGAAAAAGACCCTCTGTGGCGCTTGTACAAAGCATATAGTGGGGGAGGAGCAGGATACTTTCATGTCTAACATGAGAGCGATAATCAGAGAGGAAGTACAGGCCTCGGTATCCGGTCTAGCCACTTCCCAGACCCCGCAGGCGAGTCCCCACTTATCCAGGAAGAGACAGAGGGAGTCGGATACGTCGTCTGAAGACATTCTGTCCGAATCAGATGCAGAGGAGGAGGAGATCAGAGAGCACCCGGAAAGGGGAAGGAAATATCTGTTTTCGTCTGGGGATACAGACGAACTATTAGGGGCGGTACGGCAAACTATGCAGATCGAGGAACCCCCTCCTTCCCGCTCAATTCAGGACGAAATGTTTGGAGGGTTGCGCTCCCAGACTTCAATGGTCTTCCCAGTAAATACCCACATACGGGCAATGATACTGGAGGAATGGGAGGAGGCAGAGAAAAGATTAACTATCCCCAGAAACTTTAGGCTTCGTCTGCCGTTTGACCCTGAGGAGGTCAAAGTCTGGGAGGAGGTCCCTAAGATAGACATCCCTGTGGCAAAGGTATCAAAAAAGACAGCAATTCCGTTCGAGGATTCCTCAACCCTGAAGGAACCCCTAGATCGGAAAGCAGATGGGCTCTTAAAAAGGGCCTGGGAAAGCTCAGCAGCGGTCATAAAAACGAATATAGCTGCAACGTCAGTAGCGCGCTCCATGCATCTATGGATAGATGACCTGGAGGAGCATCTATCTGATAGAACCCCGAGGGAAACCATTCTGAAGTCCCTCCCTTTACTGAAGTTAGCTACTGGGTTTTTGGCCGACGCCTCGGCAGAATCGGTTAGGTTCACGGCCAGGAGCCAGACCTTGTCCAACACGGCCGAAGGGCTATCTGGCTTAAAAGTTGGGGAGGCGACATGCAATCAAAAAATAAGCTGTGCTCAATTCCCTTCTCGGGGGGCAGGGTCTTCGGGCCTGTGCTCGATGATATCCTGGAAAAAGCCTCAGATGAAAAGAAAGGGTTCCCTGAAGAGAAGCGTAAGAGATATCAGCCCTTTCGTAGACCCCGTTACAACCAGAGAACGGACTACAGGGGGTAGGGCAAGTCGGGTCGATGGAGCTACCCCCAAGGGGGGCGAGGGTAGAAATAGGAACAGAGATAACATCTTTTCCGGCCCCGGGTCCAGCTCCCGAAAAAAATGACGCCACCAGAGTAGGGGGCGATTGCTCAAGTTTGCAGGAGAGTGGCAGAAAATTACCTCCAGCCCCTGGGTACTACAGGTCATTTCTCAGGGGTACAAAATAGAATTCAACTCCCTGCCCCGAACAGGTTTCTAGTCACCAATTCGCGTCTCAGTTCCGCTTCCCCCATGTGGTTGGACATTCAAGATCTCCTACTCATGGGAGCGATTGCTCCGGTTCCCACCCAGGAAGAAAGCAGAGGACACTACTCAAGCCTCTTCGCAATAAAAAAAACCCTCGGGGGAGAACAGAACCATAATAAACCTCAAACCCCTAAACAAATGGGTAACATACAGACGCTTCAAAATGGAATCAATAAGATCTACGATTCCACTCCTGGGGAAGGGAGCAGTGATGTGCACGCTAGATCTAAAAAACGCGTACTATCATGTCCCTATCCACCCGGATTACCAAAAGTACCTCAGATTCGCGGTCGAAAAAGACGGCACGATTTACCATTATCAGTTTCGCTGCCTACCCTTCGGCCTTGCCTCAGTCCCGAGAATTTTCACAAAAATAATGATAGAGGTAGTGGCATACGTAAGAGACCGGAACATCTTGGTGGTCCCATATCTAGACGACTTCCTAATTATAGCCGATTCGGCAGCCCAGCTCAGGGCCGACTGTCAGTCTGTGATCTCCACGCTGCAGAGTTTAGGATGGATCGTAAATTGGTTGAAGTCAGATCTTGTACCCAAGCCCAAAATAAAATTCTTGGGGGTCATGCTAGACTCGGAAAGAAGAATGTCTTATCTTCCAACCGAAAAGCAGACCTTGATGCCGAAGAAGATCCGGCAATTCTCAAAGAATCGAGTATCGATCAGGGACGCAATGAGAGTCCTGGGGCTGATGACTTCATGCATTTCCTGTGTCAGATGGAGTCAGTTCCACTCCCGCGACCTGCAACGCGCAGTCCTAGCATCCTGGGACAGAAGGCAGAGCTCACTGGACAGCAAGATACTGTTGACCCCCCGAGCCAGAAGATCGCTATTGTGGTGGACCATTCCGAGAAACCTAAAGAGGGGTGTCTCATGGGTTCAGTCACCGGAGGTTGTAGTAACAACGGATGCGAGTCTATTCGGCTGGGGCGGACATGTCGCAGGGAAGTACTATCAAGGACGATGGAGTCCGGAGGACAGCAACAGGTCCTCCAACGTCAGAGAATTGCATGCAGTCTGGAAAGTACTGCTCGTCGCCGGGTCTCACGTGAAGAACAGACACGTAAAAATTATGTCAGACAATGCCACAACAGTGGCCTTTCTCCGTCACCAGGGCGGACCAAGACACCCAGCAATTCAGGGCTTAGCGGATCAGATTTTCAGATGGGCAGAAAAAGAGGTCCTCTCAATCTCGGCCGTGCATTTGGAGGGCTCCCGGAACCAGATCGCAGACTTCCTCAGCAGGAAAAAGATAACTGCGACAGGCTGGGAGCTCAACGACGAAGTGTTCAGCAGCCTGTGTGATCGTTGGGGACAACCGACAATAGACCTGTTCGCGGACAAATGGAATACAAAGCTCAGGACCTTCTACTCCCTGAACCCCCTGGGAGATCCGGCGGGAATAGATGCTCTATCACAATCCTGGAGCAGGGGTCTGTTGTACGCCTTCCCGCCCCTAGCCCTCGTGTCACGGGTCCTCAGAAAGATCTGCGAGGACAAAGCCAGGGTCATACTGGTGGTTCCCTACTGGCCAAGAAGAAGTTGGTTTCCCCTACTCAGGAAACTAGCGGACGAGGAACCCATTCTCCTGCCAAGAAGAGAAGACCTCCTCCATCAGGGCCCGGTCCTACATCAAAGACCAGAGGCTTTCCAGTTGTCAGCCTGGATCCTGAACGGCAGGTCCTAAGAGCAAGAGGTCTATCGGACGAAGTTATTTCCACCTTACAAGCCAGCAGGAAACACGTGACCGCGGCGATATATAACAAAATCTGGAAGAAGTTCTGCAGCTTTTGTGGAGAGGCGACAGTCGGAACTGACCAGCCCAACATCCCAAAGATACTTGATTTCTTGCAGGAAGGGTTCAGAAAAGGCCTTAGGCCCAGCACGCTAAGAGTGCAGATAGCAGCCTTGAGCGTGTTCTAAGACACAGCTCTATCATCACACCCTAGGACCAATATACTATGGTACTACTCCAATGTGCTGTCAGGTGGTGACCTGGAAAACGGTAATTAGACCTACCGGTAATTGTGTTTCCAGGAATCCATCCTGACAGCACTGTTAGATCCCTCCCGATAATACTTTCCATACAACTGTGATGTAATATGTGTATGAAGAATGTTGGTGTAAATAAAGACTATGTTTGCATCCATCCAGATGTGTTACTTTGTGAGATCACTGAGGGATGGTAGGGGGAGGATCCTTTTGAACTCTCGTGGTTTCCTGTCCCACTACGGATGAGAAGGACGTCCTCCAATGTGCTGTCAGGATGGATTCCTGGAAACACTATTACCGGTAGGTCTAATTACCGTTTTTTGGTCATTTTATCTTTATTTTTTTCTGTTTCTCTTTTTTCCAAAAATAAGATCGATGTTAAACCTTCCTTGATCTCTTTTATCCCTGAGAGTGTTTTAGCTAGCCAGTGTTGCTGAATTAGACGTTTTGTCACCATTGCAATGGTGTGAAACAAGTCATGTAGCCGTCCCCCTCTTGTTTTACCCATCGTAAAGTGAAGCAACCAACACAATGGATCCACTTCTACCCATATCCCACATATCTTCAGATACATATCCTGGACTTTTAACCAGAGTTCTTGAGTCCTGGGACAAGACCACAATCCATGTTCTGTGTCTGTTTTGGGCATTGTACACTTTGGGCAACCTGTCTGCCTATCAGGATTCTGCCGAGTCGGCGGTATATTGAAGCCACATATTGTTTTATGCATTATTCTGAGCTGACTATCTCTCCATTGTTCATTGATGATATGCTTTCTTACCAATTCCCAGCCCCGCAGAATCTTATGCTCAAGTTCTTCATCATGTATATGTTTTTCCCACTTGTGAAATATTTTGCCCTTCCCTGAAGGGCGTAATATGTCCCTCAGCATCCCATATATTGAGGTGATAGATATTTCTCCAATGTCTTTGGTAACCAAGTCCTCCCATATTTCTGAATCGATTTCCTTCCTCACATCCTGAAGGAGGTCTAATACATAATGCTTTAATCTAATATATAAAGCTCAAAGTGTGTATGTGTGTGTGTGTGTATGTCCGGGATAGGCATCCACACCGTCGCAGCTACAGCCATAAAATTTTGCACAGTCACACGTCTGGACCCCGAGAGCGTCCTAAGCTATGTTGTGAGGTGAAATTTTAACCCCGCGCATTCCAATTCACCAAACAATTTTGCCCCTATCTGCATAATGGGGAAAAAGTGTGTGCGTGTCAAGCCCCGCCGCTCATTATGATGTCATAATGGTTGACTATTGGATGGAGGATGTGTGATGGGTATATGGGCACTCGACTATGGGATGGAGGATATGTATGATGCGTATATGGGCACGGGCCTATGGGATCGTGGATATGTATGATGGGTATATGGGCACGGGCCTATGTACCGCCATATAGTGCACAGTCACAGAGCTATGAGGGGCCTGTACCGGCCATATAGTGCACAGCTATGAGTGGCCTGTACCACCATATAGTGCACAGTCACACAGCTATGAGGGGCCTATACCACCATATAGTGCACAACCATACATCTATGAGTGGTCTGTACCACCATATAGTGCACAGCCATACAGCTATGAGTGGCCTGTACCACCATATAGTGCACAGTCACACAGCTATGAGGGACCTGTAGCGCCATATAGTGCAGTCACAGAGCTATGAGGGGTCTTTACCACCATATAGTCCACAGTCACACTGCTGTGGGTGGCCTGTACTACCATATAGGGCATAATCACACAGCTCTGAGGGTCCTGTACCACCATATAGTGCACAGCCATACAGCTATGAGTGGCCTGTACCACCATATAGTGCACAGTCTCACAGCTATGAGGGGCCTGTACTGCCATATAGTGCACAGTCACAGAGCTATGAGGGGCCTGTACTGCCATATAGTGCACAGTCACACTGCTATGAGGGGCCTGTACCGCCATATAGTGCACAGTCACAGAGGTATGAGGGGCCTGTACTGCCATATAGGGCACAGTCACACAGCTATGAGGGGCCTGTAGCACCATATAGTGCACAGTCACACAGCTATGAGGGTCTTGTAGCACCATATAGTGCACAGTCACACAGCTATGAGGGGCCTGTAGCGCCAAATAGTGCACAGTCACAGAGCTATGAGGGGCCTGTACCGCTATACAGTGCACAGTCAGACAGCTATGAGGGGCCTGTACTAGCTTATAGTGCACAGTCACACAGCTCTGAGGGGCCTATACCACCATATAGTGCACAGCCATACAGCTATGAGTGGCCTGTACCACCATATAGTGCACAGTCACAGAGCTATGAGGGGCCTGTACTGCCATATAGTGCACAGTCACACTGCTATGAGGGGCCTGTACCGCCATATAGTGCACAGTCACACAGCTGTAAGGTGTCTGTACCGCCATATAGTGCACAGTCACACTGCTATGAGGGGCCTGTACTGCCATATAGGGCACAGTCACACAGCTATGAGGGGCCTGTACTGCCATATAGTGCACAGTCACACATCTCTGAGGGGCCTGTAGCGCCATATAGTGCACAGTCACACTGCAGTGAGGGGCCTCTAGTCGTGTGCTGCCAGTCACCACTGTCTAGGAGCGGGCTGATAACTTCAGAGGATTTGGAGCTGTTTGGGTGGAAACTTTCCTGCAGCTCATTCCTGGTGCCTGGTGAGTGGCATGTCCTTCTTGTGTGACTAGCATTTCAGCACTCACAGAGCAGTCTGTCTGCACTGTCGGAACATACCTGGCACTGCCTGGGTATGTCCCTGGTACATTTGCCACACATGTATTTGTAGCAGTCAACACATCTTTCATTTGCACATCCCCCACAGCACAAAAGGCTGCATGCAAATTTGCTGGGGGGTGCGCAGACACACTCAGGAGCAGCTTACATTCTTTTGGAATGAATTCAGCTCTACTCCCCCCATGCAGATTCCTCAGACAATGGCCACATTTACAAATGAAAGGATGCCATCGGAGTCATCAGTTCGGACTAAAGGCCCCTTCACACATAGCAATCTCGCTAGCGAGATCGCTGCTGAGTCACAACTTTTGTGACAAAACAGCGATCTCACCAGCGAGATCGCTGTGTGTGACAGCGATCAGCGACCGGCCCCCCTGCCGGTATCGCTGATCGCTGCAAGAAAACTCTGGACATTTCTTTCGTCGCTGATCTCCCGCTGGCCAGCACGCATCGCTGCGTGTGACAGGCGGGAGACCAGTGATCATCTGTAAAAAATAATTAACAATATTTTTTTTTCTCACCTTCCGGCGTCCCGCGCAGCCATCCCGCCTCTCTCCACGCTCCCGGTCCCAGTGATCCTTTGCAAGAATGACCGCGAGACTTCGCGATCCCGCGAGAACGGACGTCATCGTGGTAATTCTCGCAAAGGACTACTGGGACCGGAGTGTGGAGAGAGGCGGGAAGACTGCGCGGGACGTCGGAAGGTGAGAATAACAATATTTTTTATTTAATTCTATTTTTTAACATATGGCATCAGCGGAACACAGCGATGCCGCACGCGCGGCGTCGCTGTGCTAATCGCTGGTGAAGCTGTCAGTTTGACAGCTCACCAGCGATCACATAGCGACTTACCAGCGATCCTGACACCTTGATATCGGTGTCGGGATTGCTGGTAAGTCGCTATGTGTGACGGTACCCTAAGGGTCATTTGACGCTCTTTCGGGACTTCAGGGGGGAGCTGGAAATTTCTGGGACTTCTAGTGTTAAACCACATACAGACCATTGTATGAGACCGCCCCTGTGAAAAATCATAGCTTTCGTCTTAAAATGTTTTGGCTCATTTTTAATCAATCCTCTTTTATTCCTATATGTTAATTAGATGCATGGTGCACCTTGCCAGTGGCTGAGCCGTTCGGTATAATGTCCCATTCAAATGTCTTGCTTAATTGACAACACTGGCTTCACAGTGGCCAGCACTGTCTCCACTGACATGTCACACAGGCGCCATTTGTAAGGGTACCGGCACAGGACAATGGCTGTTCTACACATGCGCTGGTTCTCTTATTAACGGCACAGGCACACGATTTCAGAGGAGACAGCAGCACTAGCACCTGTGAGTCCTGTGTGCTCAGTC
The DNA here is from genome assembly GCF_039654945.1 of Dendrobates tinctorius. Lineage (NCBI taxonomy): Eukaryota > Metazoa > Chordata > Amphibia > Anura > Dendrobatidae > Dendrobates > Dendrobates tinctorius. Next base: position 1,518,486 of record NW_027361751.1, read on the forward strand.
AAGAGAAGCTGTACGGGGCCCCTGGCCTCACCAGGAGGCTGACATGACAGGGTCTAGTGGGAATAGGGTGAGCGTCTAGGTTCTGGGCTGGTTCAGGGGTTAATAACTTTAGGAGGTATGACTTTGGTTTTTTTTCTTCTTGGGTCTAGGTGAGAGGAGGGGTTAAACCAGGGAGGGAATAGGACTCGGAGTGGGGGGGGGGGGTTAGAGGGCCAGTATATAGGGTCCGGCCATCTTGGATCAGGAGCCATTTTAGGTACCCCCGGCTACTAAGGAAGAAGCTTTAGGGTTACCTGATATGTTGTATGTGGACGGCTTGCTGCAGCGGCTGAGAGAAGCGACGGGCACGCAGGGCACAGGTTGGCTGCAGGCTTTGGTGGATAGCCTGCTGCAGGGGTCGGTGACCAGAGCTTCCCAGGCTCCTGAGGGTGGACGCCGGCCTCGAAGGTCTCGGCCCCCGGAGCGCTTAAGTCCCAAGGTCACTCCCCGGGCCCGGCGCCGTGTTAGGAGCCCCTCCGGAGACCCTCCGGCAGATAGCGCGGGACGCAGGCCTGCGATCCAAGCGCAGAATGCTGGGAGGAATCCACATGGTCGGCGGGGCCTACAGCGGGGGGAGGAATCAGCCTCCCTCTCAGCAACTGCCGGACGCCGAGGATTATCGGGAGCAGGAACTGCAGGCGCCAGTATCAGAACAGGACCTGCTCAGCATGGCAGAGGCAGAGAAACAAGGGGGCGGGGGCCTCACTGGGGGGACCCTCTGCGCGTGGAGAGCAGCAGGCAGTCACTGTCCGTGTCTGGCCCTGGCACCAACTCTCTGCAACTGGCGGTGCAGGAGGTACTGTTACAGCCCAGTGGAGGTCAGGGGGTTCTGGAGCCACGGGTTCAGTCGGGAGGAGGCGGGCAGCAGGCGGCTGCCTCGGTCAGCAACCTTTACAGCCTGTCAACAGGGAGTGCAAGCACGTACTTACACGGGCAGCCGGACGCTGGCCTGTCACAACCATCCGCAGCATCGTCAGCAGCTCCAAGGGTCCCTGGCTCAGCAGTGGATACGGCTTTGGGGGATAGCCGGCTGCTGCTAGGTTGGGGAGACTCAGGAGCTGCAGGATCATCGGTGGATCAGCTCGGGAGTGGAGCTGCGCAGGGTCCACCATTCCTGGATTCCGGACCTTCGGCTGCTGGGCTCACAGCACCCAGGCAGCTAGGTGAGAGAAATCACGTTTTTCCTTTTAATCCCTATATAGCTTCCTCTGAGTCTAGACTGCAGGAGGGGTTTTATGGGGGTGCTATTGGGGGAGTTGGGTTAATCTTGCACGGCTTGAGGGACTTAGCCATGATGTGGGGATCCGGGGGGCGGCAAGGAGGTACATCGCCTTCAGCGGCATGGGTAGGGGGTCCCAGTACAGCATTGGGACCTATGGGTTTGTCGGGTTTATCGTGTAGTTTAGGGGATGCGCGTTCAGGCACACCTGTGGATTCTGGGGCCAGTAGTGAGGCAGCAGTGTGTAGTTTGCAGGCTGAAGAGCCATTGGTGGTGGCAGGGGCTGGCAGTGAAAAGGATAGGGAGTCTGAGGTATGCTTGGATGATACAGCTAAAGGGGAAGTTTACGTGTGTTTTGAGGGTCCATTGGGGGCTCACTTAAAACAGGAGACGAGAGAAAATATATGGAAAGGGGAATACATTGAGATATTTTCGTTTCGGTTGTGGTCGGGGAGTCAGCCCTTTCAGGGGGGCATCGGGGGCTTCTGGCAGTCAGGACACTCGGTGGCTATGCAGAAAGGGCTGTGCTTTGCATTTAATGAGGGGACATGTAAATTCGGGGGTAAATGCAAGTTTAAGCACGAATGTGCAGCCTGTGGGGGCTCTCACAGCGCAGCAAAATGTTTTAATGGTAGCAGATCAAAAGGGGGCGACAACGTTGAAAAGAGGGGAGACGCCGGTACGGCTGGACGCGATGGCGGGTTCCTAAGTAGGTACCCGGATACTGCTGCATGCTTGTTGTATGAAGGTTTTAGGGATGGTTTTAAGATCTCTTTTGTTGATCAGGAAGTACGTTTGAGTACAAAAAATTTGAAGTTGGCGTTACAATATCCGGAGGTGGTTTCTGACAAGTTAGGGAAAGAAGTTAGTTTGGGCAGGATGGGGGGTTCATTTGCTACAGTCCCACTTAGTAACTTGAGAGTATCACCACTTGGTGTGATTCCTAAGAAAGAGCCAAATAACTTTAGGCTTATTCATCACTTATCTTTTCCCAAAGGGTCATCGGTTAATGATGGGATAGATCCACAGTTGTGCTCGGTGTTGTACACGTCGTTTGATGCGGCCATTGACTGGGTACGGTTGTGTGGAAAAGGAGCGTTGTTGGAAAAGATGGACATTGAGGCGGCTGTTCGTTTGTTGCCAGTTCACCCTGATAGTTTGCATTTACTAGGCTGTTTTTGGGATGGCGGGTTTTTCGTGGTTCGTTGTTCGCTTTCCTGTGCATATTTTGAAACCTTCAGTACGTTTTTGGAGTGGGTTGTTAAGGATGTATGAGGTTTGAGTTCTTGCATTCATTATCTCGATGATTTTTTGTTTGTTTGCCCTGCTAATGTGTCGGATTGTTCAGTTTTGTTGCATACTATGGAAAGTGTGTCGAAAAGGTTTGGGGTTCTACTGGCGGCCGAGAAAACCGTTGGGCCATTGTCAGCGTTGAGTTTTTGTGCATTGAAATTGATACTGTGGCTATGGAATGCAGGTTGCTCTCTGATAAATTGCTTTCCTTGTGGGAGGAGGTGTTGAGGGCCCGCGGATCTCAAAAAATTTTGTTACGGAATCTACAGTCGCTGCTGGGCAAGCTGAAATTTGCCTGCAGGATAATGCCGATTGGCCATGCCTTTTGTAGAGGGCTGTCTCTGGCGACAGTAGGGGTGAAATCCCCTGTTCATTTCATCAGACTTAAAAAAGAATTAAAAAATGATTTAAAGGTATGGTCTCGTTTTCTCGAAGAGTACAACGGCAGATCTATTTGGATTCAGCCGTTAGCGAATGCTGAGGTGTTGGGTTTGCAGATTGACAGTGATGCAAGGCGAGGTTTTTGTTTGTACTTTCGCGGGAAGTGGATGGTGGCGAGTTGGCCTCGTGCTTGGGTCGAACTGGGCTTGATGGCAAACCGGATTTTGGTACACTTATTCCCGATTGTGACGGCTTTGGCTCTGTGGGGCGAGGAAGTTAAAAATACGAAGATTTGTTTTTTGTGTGAGCAGTTGGGAGTGGTGGCAGCGATAAATTCTTTGTCTGCTGATTCTCCGGCAGTGGTAAAAGTGTTGCAGCATTTGGTATTTGTGGGTTTGTCGTTTAATCTATGGATCTTCGCTGAGGTTAAGACAGTTCTGCGTAATCCTATCATTGCTGCTCTTTCTCTTTCACACTGGGATCAATTTCGGGAGCTGGCGCCTCACGCGGAACCGGTGAGCTGGGAATACCCAATAGACTTATGGAACCTTCCTTGCGGGCAGTGAGGGAATTGCTCTCTAGGTCATTGTTGGATAGGTCATGGAAACAATACGGGAAGGCATGGAGCATGTGGGAGAGTTGGGGGTCATGTTTTGGGGAAGTTATGGATGATGAGAGTAAGTTAGTTTTGCTAGTGGGTCATTGCTGGGAGTCAGGTTGGTCGGTGTCTATGGTGAACAAGTTTATGGCAGGCCTGGCTTTTGTTTTTAAGTCAAGGGGCTTGAAAGATATGACTAAATCTTTGCTGCTGCTCCCGGTGTTAAGGGGCTGGAGGAAAGGTTGGAAATCGGCTGACATTAGGAGACCGGTTTCGTACAAGATTTTGATGATTATTGGTCGACATTTATCACAAGTGTGTTATTCAAATTGGGAAGTGGAATTATTTAAGGTGGCTTTTGCTCTGGCGTTTTTTGGGGCCTTTCACCTGGGGGAATTGATCAGTCCGTCCAGGTACAAAATGGGGAGAGTGTTGAGGGAAGAAGTGGATGTGTTTGCAGATTAGGTGGTGGTGTTTCTCCGTTCCTCAAAGACAGATGTGACTGGGAAAGGATGTAAGGTAGTTTTCTTTGAAGTTCCCGGTTCACCTTTGTGTCCAGTGGACTGTGTGAGGAACTTTATGGTCCGGGGAGGGATTCCGCAGGATCCTTTGTTAGTGCATGCTGATGGTTTGTTTTTGTCCCGTTTTCAATTTGTGACAATATTTCGATGCTGTTTGGAGTTGGAGGGCATATCGGCAATGGACTATAGTGGACACTCATTTCAAATTGGGGCAGCTACAGAGGCAGCAAGTTTAGGCTTGGGTGAAGAGGTGGTTAAGAGGATTGGGCGGTGGGAATTGACTAGATTTCGGTCTTGTGGAAGTCCAAATTTGGTATAGAGTGGTGGCTTTAAAAATGTGTTGGTGTTTTGTGCTTTATTATAGGGCTCAGCCAGCCTCTCGTTTGGATAATGGGCCATTCGTATGTTTTCTGGGCAGCTATTCGTGCAGCGGTTCATCCGGATGGGCGTCAATTAGGCTTCCCTCGCGAGGCAGTGGTTCTGCGTTGGATCGGAAAAAGGGGGATGGTGTGGAGGCAGTTTTTTACCAGAATTTCATAGTTTTGCCCGTTTGGATCGTGCTCCTGATGTTGTTGTCATTCCCTTGGGTGGGAATGACTTGGGTTCGAGGCCATGTAGGGAGTTGATTAAGGATATAAAATTTGATATGTTGAGGTTATGGGCGGAGTTTCCGAAAGTGGTGGTAATATGGTCTGACATTGTTTTTAGAAAACTATGGAGGAGAGCTCGGTCTGTGGAAGGAGTGAACAGAGCGAGGATAAAGGTGAATAGGGCCATATCTCTCTTCATGGCGAGGAATGCTGCCGTGGTGCTTCGTCACTCAGATTTTGAGTCAGGCGAGGGAAGTTTCTGGAGATCAGATGGGGTACATGTGAATGCGGTGGGTACGGACATGTGGTGTCTCAACATTCAAGATGGCATTGAAATCGGCTTGAAGGTGTGGGGGGACATAAATGTTTAAGGGGTCAGAACATTTATGTTGATGGAGTGGGGGGAGGTCCTCGAAGTCGGTGGATCTTTGGAATGGTGAATTGGTGGGGGGGATCTTGACAGGTCCTGGACTCCATATGGGGGAATTTAAGTGGACGGGGTGAATTAATCCCGTGGAATGGATAACCAGGGGACCAGTGATGGGTTCGGTTTGGCAGGGTTGACTACGGTATGCCTCCGAGCTGGTGATGAGCGGCTGGGGGTAAGACTCAGCCTGGGGCCAAGGTGGAATTTTCTGAGAATTGGTGGCTTTCAAACTTTGGGGCTTCGAGGACCACCTCCTATGGTAAAATTGTTTGGCTTTAAAATGTTTGTAATACTTGTTAATAAAAGGCTGCTGTGGCCATTAAATCCATTAGTTGTCTAGTGTATTTAAAGGGGGAGGTGATTTTTTCGTATTAACTGGTGGGTGGCGATCATTCAGGGGAATTAAGGAGCTTGTTTCAAGCTCACTTGAATCACGAGTACCCTCATGTCAAGCAGAATGACATGGAAAAACCCTGAAGACATACATGGTAAAGGTGCACTGAACTATTAGGTCACTGCTAGGTATTTTATTAAAAGCGAGGCAAAGGGTTTTAGTGAAAAAGGTTTGATTTTTTCTTTTCTTGGGGCACAGTTCTGTACAATCTGCTGCACTTGGTTTAAACTCTAATTGGGGGGGGGCGTGGCTTGGACATGGAGCTGTGAGGCCCCTGCAGCGATTAATCAGCTATATCTAGCTCCACTCACCCGTCGTTATGAAGGGCAAGACTGGTCTCCATTCCCAGGCACCCAGAGAGCATGCTGCGGGTCCCAGAGGTGCCGGAATAGCCAGATATATGTCGGCCCAGGGAGGCGCAGGAAAGACAACGGCGCACTCGGCAATGGAAAAGGGGGGATGTGCCTCCCCTGTGCGGCTGAACGCACATGGACGCCCTTTGCCCGGGACCACGAGCATGCAGAAGACTGGAGCTGCAGCAGGGAAGGTGCTGGATGGGGGAGGGAGGACTGCTGCTCTTGTGACCAGCCGTTCACCACAGATGCAGACAGGAGGGAGCCTGGCACAAAGTATGGGAGAGGTGGGAGCTGCGTCCTGCCCCCCATCCCCCGGTCAGACCATAGCACAAGCTAAGCAGGCTGAGGACAGGTCTCCTCCTATATTACAGCCCTACCAGACCCAGATAACAGAAGTGGTCCCTTCACTATCATCAGGGGGATATGAAAGTGGGTCTTCTCCCTGTCTGGTGTCCCAAGACAGTGTCCCTGCCACCAATACATCTCATGGCCCCCCTGCACAAGCTCCTTCTAGACCTGTGGGCCCTGATGATTCCATAAATGCTTCAGAGCTGAGAGCGCAGCTGAGTGCCATCCCCACCAGGGCCGATATGGAGGGCTATATTCAGAGCCTGGAGGCGGTGTGCAGGGGTGAAATAGGGCCCCTTAAGGAGGACGTGTCCCACCTTACTACTAACGTCTCTGCATTGGAGGCGAGAGTGGAGTCGCTTTCCTCACAATTACAGAGCCAGCAACAACTTTTGGATCTACACTCGGAGTCTTTTAATATGGTCCTAGATATGCTGGAGGACTCTGAGAACAGGAACCGGAGGAATAATATCAGGCTCTGTGGGATCCCTGAGTCTGTGGCCCCACGTGACCTTTCCTCGGCCCTTCACGGCATTTTTAATTCGCTCTTAGGGAAACCATCCACTGAACACACTGAAATTGATCGAGCTCATCGCTCGCTAGGGCCAAGGAACCCCGACACATCTAAGCCGAGGGACGTCATATGCAGGATCCACTACTTCCAAACTAAGGATGACATCATGCGTAAGGCGAGGGACCACGATGCTATAGACTTTAATGGATCTGATATTCTTCTTCTGTCTGATCTCTCACGCTTCACCCTGGCCAAACGGAAGGCTCTACGTCGCCTCTTGGAGATGTTGCGGGAAAATAGGATCCCCTATAGTTGGGGCTACCCATTCCAATTGCAAGTACGCAGTGATAAGGGTTTGACAACTTTGAGATCCCCGTCGGATCTCCGGAACTTCACCGCTGCTCTGGGCTTACCCATGGTTGCGCTGGGGGACTGGCCTCGCCTCACTGCGTCTGACTTATGGGGACTGCGCCGCGATGGAGGACCTCCTGCTGGGACTATGGGAAAGGGGAAGCGGAGCTCCCGCCGGAGACATGTATCCGTCACTCAAGCCGACGACACTTGATCATCCATCCTAGATTATATGTTTTCTATTGTCTCTTTTGTTCCGCCTGTATTACCCCTGCATATTGTCGGGCTCCCAAGAGGAGTCTGGTCGTAACTATGCTCAAGTTTGATTAATGCAGGGGGAGTGGAGCCATATGTTTGGTAGCGGTTTCATTTTCATCAGATTCTATCTGGGACTCTTGAACGGAGCTCCCAGCATAGCCTATTTTACACTGTTTATGAATGGTTTCCTACTCCGATGGGCACCCCAAATGATGTGCTTACCTGTTGTATTACATTATAATTCCACTAATTATATCCTAGGCTGACTAACGCTACTGTTTCTCCTAAATTTAGCACTCGGAGATGCCCCTTCGGAGACCCGTTCCGACTGTGTTCACTTCTGCAAATGTATATGGTTTATGACTCGTCCTGTTGTATTTGTTAATATTGTTTATATTGACAGGTCTACAGATCTATGTGGTGGAGTTTGGATTTCTTTCTTTCCTTTTTTTTTTTTTTTTTTTTTGCTGCAGGGGCTTGGCTGTTGGCTGCTTGCTCTTTGCCCAATCACCTCCCCACTAGGGTGTGTCTGTGACACTACTTCTCAGAGTTTTCTCTGATATTGTTCTCTACACCAGAGGCCTAGTGGCCTCTTGGTCTTCCCTTTATTTCTTTTCGGTCGGTTCCTTGTCCCCTGGCTGAACTACTCTTTCCTTGGTGCTTTTCTTTTACTATCTCTATCTCTTCCCACTACCCACCCCCCCTACTCCTCCCTGACCTGATTGTGCCACCTGTGGGCCCAATAGTTCATATGGCATCCCTACAACTCTGCTCACTTAATGTCAGGGGGTTTAATGTCCCCGAAAAGCGATCGAAGGTTCTATACGGTATGCATAAGCAAGGGGTTGACGTACTTTTGCTACAGGAGACGCATTTCCGATCAGACAGAATTCCTACGCTTAGCCATAAATACTACACACAGTGGTTCCATGGAAGTAATTCTGATTCCGAGTCTAAAGGAGTCAGCATTGCATTACATAAGTCTCTACAGGCTCAGGTTGTCGCCTCTAAGACGGATTCTGGTGGTCGATATGTGTTTCTGAAGCTTAAAATCGCCCACGATCTGTTCACCATAGCTAACATTTATCTCCCCAATCAAGACCAGGTCCGAGCATGCAGAAAGTACTTGAGGGACCTATCGGCTTTTGCGGAGGGCTACGTGATCATGGGAGGGGACTTCAATATGGTGTTGGACCGTGCTATGGATTCCTCTTCGGGCAGGTCAGCGGTGTCCCCCTCGCGGATGGAGAGACTATGTCGGGCCCTGACGGACTCAAGGTTGGTGGATGTCTGGAGGTTACTGCACCCCACTGCCCGGGATTATACCTATTTTTCCACAATACACAATTCCTACGGTAGATTAGATTATTTTTTGATCAGCCACGGGTTCCTGTCTTTTGACCCTGGGTCCGACATCGACACGATGTTATGGTCGGACCATGCCCCGGTCTTGCTCTCCCTGCGGTTGCCGAGTCTCGTTCCGAAAGAATGGACCTGGTCCTTAAACCCTGGTCTCCTTGGAGATCTAACGTGTCAGGCGGCCGTGCGAACAGCAATCTCGGACTTTCTAGATTTTCACAAACACGACCCTACGGCTATTCCGTATCAATGGGAAGCTTTGAAAGGAATCATACGGGGGGGTATTTATACAACAAGGGGCCAGACTGAAAAGAGAGAGGGAGACTAATATAATGGGTTTGTTGACTCGTGTCCAAGCTTTGAAGACAGACCATAAACGGACTAGAGATGCTGGTGTGCTGACTGATCTCCTCCGGGCGCGCTATGGGTTGAGCACCTTGTTAGATGCAACGTTAGCACGACAGAGGGACCGCTTCAGTAAATTTTTGTACAAATATTCTGATAAATCTGGGAGAGCCCTGGTGAGGTATCTGCATTAAATCAGCATACAAATCCAGCTCACCAGACATAGCATTCCAACATCGGAGCACGAGACCGCTGTGTCAAAGCGCACAATCCAAGGCAATGAGAAAAAACTTTGTCCAGCTCCACGATGTAGTGAAAAATATTCTTTATTCACTCAATAGAAATGAGGTTTAAAAGCCAGCATGAGTTACAAGGCATTCGATCGATCTACGCGTTTCGAGTGGCTAGGCACTCTTAATCATGATACCGTGATATCATGATATCTGCATCCCAGTGCCCCTACCACTTATATTCCTACCATGAGATCTGCTACGGGTGAACTGGTCCATTTTCCTGGGGAGATTGTGGACTCGTTCAGAGCATATTACGACTCTCTTTATAATTTAAATGGCCCGTTGTCTGATATGTCCCCCCCCGAGTTTCAAGCACGGGTGGATGATTACATCCGGGATACTGGGCTCCCGCCTATGTCGGTGGAGGAGTCTGAGACCCTGGAGAGCCCTCTTTCAGAGCAGGAGGTTCTTGACACAATAAAATCCTTAGCTAATGGTAAGAGTCCTGGCCCGGATGGATTTTCCGCTGCCTTTTATAAATTGTTTGCGAACTCCCTGGTCCCCTTCATGATCAAACTGTTTAACTCTATCTCGGCCAGCTGTCCCTTTGCCCCCCAAACGCTGATGGCTACAATCACCGTGATTCCTAAACTGGGTAAAGATCCCCTATTATGTGCAAGTTATAGGCCCATATCCCTTATTAATGTAGATGTGAAGGTGTTCGCGAAAGTGTTAGCTGGTAGACTGAACCCTGTTCTCCCTGGGTCCATCCATAATGATCAGGCGGGCTTTGTGCCTCACAGGGAGGCCAGGGATAACACGGTGAAGACGTTGCTTCTGACTTCGTACATGCGCACAGGAAAGGTACCAGCATGCTTATTATCCATTGACACTGAGAAGGCGTTTGACCGCCTAGGTTGGCCCTTTCTGTGTGCTTCTCTGCAGCAACTAGGAGTGAGTCCTAACATGATGGAGAGGATTTTTGCTCTATATCATAGACCTACAGCCTGTCTCAGAGTTAATGGTACCCTCTCCCTGCCCATTAATATAAGGAGCGGGACCTGACAGGGTTGCCCCCTCTCTCTACTCTATATCCTCGCGATGGAGCACCTAGCAGTGGCATTACAGAAGACACCCGATATTGAGGGTTTGCGGATTGGTCAACATGAGTTTAGAATATCCCTATATGCAGATGACTTACTGTTATACATTACCAACCCGACTGTGGCCTTTCCTGTACTTCTCCGAGAGTTCCGTAGGTTCGGGGAGGTCTCAAATTTTAAAGTCAACTACTCCAAGACGGAGGCGCTCAGTATCTCCTTGCCTAATGATCTGGTTTCTCAGCTCCAGACGTCCTTTTCTTTTAAGTGGAAGACGGCCGCCTTGAAATATTCAGGAGTCTTAATACCTGCTGACATTAACGCAACATATGCTCTGAACAATGTCCCACTCCTGCGGAAAACTATCTTGGACCTTAAACGATATAGCAGACCTCAGCTATCTTGGTTCGGACGGGTAGGAGTGATCAAGATGGAAATCTTGCCCTGATTCCTCTATCTTTTTCAGATGGCTCCAGTGCAGGTCCCGGATTGCTTTTCAGGCGCCTGCAATCGGCTATCAATAGCTTTATTTGGGGAACTAGGAAACCGCGGACTCGGTTCTCGGTACTAGTGAGATCCAAGACTAAAGGGGGTAGGCCTCCCTGATTTTAAACATTATTATCAGGCAGTCTTGCTCGCTAGGATAGTCGATTGGAGGTTTGGCGATGCTCATAAACAGTGGGTGTTCTTGGAGAAACTTTTATCGCCCTCTTCTTTGTATTGGCTACCTTGGCTGGGGGATCGGACGCCCGCCTGTGTCAAGTTATGCTCCACTCACACAGGTTGTTATGGGACAGAGCCTACGTGAAATTACGCCTGACCTCTCGATTGAGCAGATTGAGTCCCCTTTTTGACAATCCGGCCTTTCCCCCAGCAATGAATAGATCTATGTTTTTGTGTTGGTCGCGACCTGACGAAGTGGTACTGGGTCAGGTGAGGGATAAACTTGCGGGGCTCTCCGATGTGCGGGGGTTGCGAGGCCCTGGTCAAACGACGCCGCTGTCCTGGCTGGAGTTTCTGCAATTGCGGAGCTTCCTTCTCAGTATACCATTAGGGGCGCCGACGTCAATTGAGTCTCTGATGCTCCCTACCGAGGGTCCCTCTCATGTGGTTTCGGTGCTCTATGGCCTGGTCTTGAACTCACTTCCCTCTACTACACTCGGCTTCATGGAGGCTTGGGAGAGGGACCTGGGGATCACCTTTTCTGAGGCGGATAGTTTAAAAATTTTCACTCTCGCGCACAAGATGACATTGTCCAGTCAGTCGCAGGAGAAGAATTATAAATTGCTGACGCGCTGGTATAGCTGTCCCACACTTCTCCATAGGATTAACCCGGAGACCCCGGATGCCTGTTGGAGATGTGGATCCGCCGCAGACTCTATGCTTCATGTTTGGTGGTCTTGTGGTCTCCTGCAACCATTCTGGAGCTCGGTGTTTGATGCCTTTCATCTGATGACTGGGGTCCGCCATGAGCCCTCCCCCCAAATTGCCCTACTGTCCCTGATTCCCAATTCGATAGCTTCGGTTAAAAAGGGGATTCTAAGATTCTGTTTAACGGCTGCCAGAGCGGTTATTCCTCGGCATTGGAGGTCCACTGAGGTTCCCTCCACGGAGGAATGGATATCTGAAATGGAGAGACTTCATCGTCTGGAGTCAATGGTGGCGGTGGTGACGGTGATGTTGCATTTGAACAGGGGTGCACCTGGTTCCTCTGGCAATCCTTCAAGGAGAGATCGGGGTTCCTGAACTGGCTACGTACATATTCACAACCCTCAATACGTGGACACTGATGCTATTGGGTCCCCTTTAACCCTCTCCCTCCCTACTCCCCTTTTTTCCTATTCCACCCCCCCTTTTTTTTCTTTTTCTCTCTCTTCTCTCTTTTTATCTTGCTTTCCTTCTTCTTCTATCTCTATAACTGCTTTTCTTACAGGTTATTTACTTTGTTTATAAGGTTCATATCTGGAGATGTTTCTCAAGATAGCAAGCATATATCCTATTTATACCAGAGTCCTTGTTTGGCTATAAGTGTGCTGCTTTTACAGAGATGTAATGTTTAGCCCTGGACATGGTAATGGCTCTCTGTACTGCTTTTACTGTTTAAAACTTCAATAAATATATTTACTGAAAAAAAACAAAACTCTTTAATTGGGAACTGACAGACTCTTTTTTTCAAGAAGGTAATGATTCCCTCTGATTGGTTTGTATATGGTTATATGGATTTTCAGTTTGTAAATATCAAGCCATTTAATCTATTTTTTTTTTTTTTTACTTAGACCTAAAGAAGTCATAAATGTCCCAGGAAAATGCAAAGTTGCTTCTTTAAAACCCATCTACACGAGGTTTCCAAAACCTACTCCAAACCTTGGCCGAGCTGTGAGAAAAGAGACATCAACTATGGAGCTCTCTAAAACCCAGGACTTGCCCGATACGTCCACCGCTGGTGATGTCGGTAAAGAAACTGGACAGTAAGTAGGAAAAGAAAATCTCTGCCATGTTTAGCTTTATAAAGAGCTTGTCCATTCTCGTTCCTTTATGGCACATCCACAGGATGAATATCTAAACCACCGTGTTTGAAAAGATTTCATTCCTAAAGTGATTACATTTTCAGATTATTATTTAAACTTTAGGCTTCTGACTTCTGTTCCCCATTTTGTCTACCCCCAGGACCAGTGTAGAAAAACCTGCTTACATCAAGCCAGCGCAGCTGCGATGTGGCAGACTTAGGCCCGTGCCAAACCTGGTAAAGCGGTCTACCAAGACCTTGAGTCCATTAAATATCAAGAAAAATGAAGACTTAAACACAGCAGTTGCTGACAAAGTAATTTTACTCATAGACATTTGCTTCTGATTGATATTTTGCTGTGTAATTGGTTATACTGATTAGGAATAAGATGAGCAAATATCCAGCAGTAAGTAAATAGTAATAGTACATATGAATAACACATGGTATTTGGCAAACAGGTTCTGGTCCTGATCTGCCACTATCTACACTGAGGTCATGTGAGGTTTTAATATTGGAGGATAGGACCGTCCCGATGGGTACATCTTGTTGTGGTGCAATGGCTTTTACGCTTTTTTGATCAAGAACAGTGTTTCCTAAGTGCCCTATGTTATACTGTATGCATGCACAATTACTAATTTCTATTTGCTTATCTTGGGGTTTTTTTTTTTACATGGCCACAGTGTGCAGATGCTCCTACACGTTGCACTTATACCAATTTATGCTCCTGATTAGTTCTTTGGTTGTAGTTGTAGTTGACCTGAATTAGTATTTGTATTTACTTTGTTAACAAATTGTCACTTTTGCCATATTTTTGAGGTTACTTTATCAAGTGAAATTATTTTAGAAGTCATGTGACCAGGCTCATTAAAGGGTTGATATTGACTTTTAGGATTGCTACTTCCTATAGGTGGCACTAGAGTTCTAGTCCTCTTCCTCTCTGAAGAAACAATTTGCATATTTCCCACAGGAGCACTGCGGCGTAAAGGGGGCTTTACACATAGCGATATTGCTAGCAATATCGCTAAAGCGTCACCGATTTTGTGACGCAGCAGCGATATTGCTAGCGATATCGCTATGTGTGATACTCACCTCCGACCGGCTCCCCCTCTGGTTATCGCTGATCGCGCGAGATCGTGCAGGTCCATTTCTCGTTGGCCGCTTCCTGCTGGGCTTCCTGCTGGCGCCGACGAGCGACACGTGGACGCCGGCGGAGGACGTCTTCATCGCCGCGTCTGAAAGGTAAGTAACGACCGCTGCTGTGTCGCTGCATCACTGGTGACATCTGCCTGTTTGTCAGCTCACCAGCGACCATTTAGCGATGCACCAGCGATCCTGACCGGGTCATATCGTGGTCGGGATCGCTGGTGCATCGCTAAATGTAAAGAGACCTTAAGTCTCCTCACCTCAGCATGTCAGGCTTGACATGTCATTGTCCACAAGGAGAAATGTTTACCCTTGGATCCTGGTCAGATGTCTCTCACCCCGCCAAATCAGATCACACACTTTGCACGGACGAGGGGCAGTATCCCAAAACAGTGTCTGCAAATTGAGATTTTGGTTTTGTCTTTTTTCTGAAGTCATGTGACAAGAGTCATTAAAGGGTCAATATTGACTTTTAGGATTGTTGCTTCCTAGTTCTAGTCCTCTTCCTCGCTAAATAGATGATATGAGGTTACTTTAAGACTTAATGTAACATTTTCTTGGCATCTGTGACTCCTTCACTCAGCTTAATATGTACAGTTGTGCTCAAAAGTTTTCATACCCCAGGAGAATTTTTGCTTTCTTGTCCTTTTTTCAGAGAATATGAATGATAACACCAAAACATTTCTTCACTCATGTTTAGTAGTTGGATGAAGCCATTTATTCTCAAACTACTGTGTTTTCTTTATCGCTTCCTTGGGGGACACTGGTAACCATGGGTGTGTGCCACAGTCGCTAGGAGGCTGACACTATGCAAAAAAGGAAAATAGCTCCTCCTCCACAGTATGCACCCACCGACATGCACAAAATACCTCAGTTTAAGCTTAGTGTCTGTAGGAGGTGGACCTGGATCTGTTCCCATATCCGCAGTTTTTTCCTTTTCAGGTCACCTGTTGTGTTTTATTAATCTTTTTTTCTTTGTCTTTCAGGTTCATCTTTAGGGTAACAGGGCATCATTTCTCTCTTTTTTCCCAGACCAAGAAAGGAGTGTGACGTCACCCACATCGCCCACTCTCGGGCCCGCAAGGCAGAACTTAATCCCCTGTTACCTTTACGGGTGTTTCAGGGTGATTCCCAGTGGGCGGTCCTTTGCCTTTTCCCTACCTCACCCCTCTCCTCGGAGAGGGCTGGGAGGAAGACGGTGGTCACCAGCGGTGACCTCCCCCCTTCTTGTAAGGAGTTGATGTTGTCTTCTGTACCTTCTGGAGACATTGTGGGAAGGAGGATCCCGGATTCCAGAGACACTTTCCCATCCGAGGGCTCCTGATGTGGTCCTCATTGCTGCAGAGGGACTGGGACCCACCACAACATCCTGAAAAGGCAGGTATGTCTCCCTCTTCTCCCTCCGCCGCAGCAGGCATCATCCCGGGCTACACTGTCCCTTCATCACAAGGGGACAGGGCAGCGTTACTGGCAGGGATCATCCAGCAGCCTTGGCCATTTTTTTTCATGGCTGGGCTCAGCATTTGCGGTTGATCCCTCTCCCTTTGCTGGTCGCACCCCTTCCCTGTATCCCTTTAGCCAGTTGGGCCGCCCTCCCATGGCTGTGGGGTACTCGGTACCTGGCTGGTATCAGTGGGATGTGTCACAGCAGCAGTGACCCGGACCGTGGCCCTGGGCGCCCATGTAAAAGGGGTGGATTTGTATAGGTAGTTTATGGATAGTTCGTGACGCCACCTGTGGTGTTCGGCAATATAGATGTTAGGCCGACGCTGCATGCAGATCCTCTGGGACTGGTGGTGTGGTGCAGCTAAGATGGTGAAACTCCCCACAGGTGGAGCTGTAGTCCCAGGGCAGTGTAGATGTAATGATGGAGGAGAGGCGCAGGTAGTGCGGGTGTTGGTACCCAGATGTAGCGGTGCTCGAATAACTGGAGGACACCAGAGCATGTAGTTCCAAAGCTTTGCTCACAGTCTGCAGTTCACACAGGTGCCTGCCTCCATGCTGTGTCCTCCGGGTCAGGCCCCAGTCAACCTCCAGGCAAGATGGAAAGCTTCCTTCCAACACTCCGCCAACATGTACCTTCCTGAACGTCTCCTCTATAGCGTCTTTGTAAGAAGCTCTCCTGGTACTGTGTTATCCTGGAGTGCCTTCTTTCTAACAGATGATCTATCAACTCCACTTGTACGGAAGACAGCTGTAGCCTGCTTCGGGGACTCCTCTTTCCTGAGTCCCGACTCTCTACCTCTGTTGCTGTTGTGCCCCAAGTCTTAGGTGGGAGTAAGGCATTTACACCACACTACTCCTCTGGTGTCTGTTCCTGGATATTAAGGATCCGGACAACCTCGGGGACCGGGCCCCGGCTTCGCGCTTAGGACTGGAAGGGGTTCTTCTCTCTCTAACCCAGTTCCCACCGTCCTTCTGTTCTCCTTCGTTCCAATCTATTCCTTCTTTCCTATGGAAGGCTAGGTGCTCAGTCTGTATCAGTCTCTTTCTATGCCATCCCTGTGCCAGCAGGCCAAGGTCACTGGAACCTGCTGCAGCACGTCCTTCATCCATCCATTCTCCTCAATGGCTTCTCTCCCACTCCTCAACTACTGAACTACTGACTTACTGACCCAATCCTAACGCTTCCCGCTCTTTATGTATTCTTACTCCACCCGCCTCCCAGTACGTCTAGTGTTTCCAAGAAGGGAATCACCAGAGGGGCTCTGCTATCCTCCTAGCAGCATGCCGCAATGTGACTTTGCTACACTCTTTTGTGCTGAGGGGTGCAGGTGTTGAAGTGTGGTTAGGAGCCTCCACCTTACCTGAATGGTGGGATACTACACCTCTGGGAAGGTGCAGTACCTCTATGGCGACTGAAGCCTCAGGGGCACCACACAGTCACCGTCGCATGGTTAAGCTGCGCTCTCTTTTTTGGCCATTAGTAGGTGTCTTCCTCCTCTTCTTTCGATTCTGGCCATGCCCCCGCTGCGCTCGCTTTTACGCCGCATTTTTTGCCGCTCCTATCACAGAGCTTCCACTTCCTGGCCATTCACACCCCGGCGTGTCAGCCATTCAGAGGGGGACCTTTGTTTTCGCTACCTGCAGATTATCCTGGCTGCTCAAACCCCCAACCTGTCAGCCAATAGATGCTTGCTTTCTCTTTTGCCAGCCAGCATATTACAGCGGTGCAGTTACACAGCCAAGTCTGCATCAGACTCTTTATACCACTTATCCTGCGCTCCCTGCAGACCTGCTGGCACTCTGCATTCGGGGGACACAGCTATATCCTGAGTTCTCCGCAGACCTGCAGGATGCTCTGCACAAAGAGGGACACAGCTTCCACAGTTCTTTCTGCTGTTGGTCGCTGGCATCAGTTCTTTCTGCTGGTTGTCGCTGGCATCGGGTAGGCTTTATTCCCTTTTGTCTTGGCTCCTCCACAGCAGTATCCCATAGAGAGGCTTCTTCTTACATCTCGAGAATCACAATGTGCCTATTATACGCCTGTGCCCTCTGCAAAAGAAAGGAGTCTTCAGGCCAGTACTCCCCTTTCTGCCTGTCCTGCAGCTCCTTCTGCCATGTCTGCACCACATGAACCCTCCAATGCTCGGGATAAGAGCACTCCCTTCCCTCTGGAATGGGCTTGTTGCCATGTCACAGTTAGGTTCTGACCAGACAAAAGTATCATAGTCCCAGGTCCTGGAGCGTCTTCCACATCTGTTTGCCGCCACCAGTGCTCCGAACTCCTTTCACAGTGATTCGCATGAACCCAACTGTGACATTCACAGGGACAAATCGGGTACAAGGCAAAGGAAGCAAGCTCTTTCTGTTTCTTCCTCCAGTTCTCTGGGTCCCTCTACATCCTCCTGCATGTATTCCTCACCCCATGCCCCCTCTTCGGAGGCGACTTTTGGGTCGGATGTGGATTTCCAGTCTGAGTCTAATACGGACCACAACTCAAAGATGCAGTATATGGTCAATAGACTTATCCTGACAATTAACCAAACTCTGAACCTAAAAGGAGGATGAGGCACCTGCTCAGGAGCACTCCATCTCCTTCAAACAGGTAAAACGTCCCTCCCGGAATTTCCCTAATCACAGGGAATTTGAAACAATTATGTTCAAACACTGGGAGCACCCTGAGAAGCGCTTCCCAGGAAGGAAGCAGCTCGACATTCTCTATCCCTTTAGCCCAGACCTTGTTGGTAAATGGGCAGAATCCCCTAATGTGGATCCACGGGTTTCTCGCCTGTCTTCTAAAACAGACCTGTCTCTACAGGATGTTGCATCCCTTAAGGATTCGGCGGATAGACAGACTCTTTGGCTAAGTCAGCTTTTGGAGCAGCTGGCACCTCACTCTGTCCCCTTTTTGCCTTCACCTGTGTGGCAAAGTCCATGTCTGGCTGGGCAAGAATTCTTCGCCAGTGTATCCTAGCGACAGCTCCTCCGGATGAGATGGCAGATTTGGCAGACCAGTTTGGCCATGCCAGCAAATATCTTTTGACTGCTTCCTTGGATGCAGCTGGTTGTTTCGCCAGGGCTACCAGCAATATCGTTGCTATATGCTGCATTCTCTGGTTGAAAGCCTGGAATGCAGCTCCGCCATCAAAAAAGTCCCTTACTGGCCTTGCCTTCCAATGCTCTAGACTTTTTGGATCCAAACTGTGTCAAATAATTTCAGGTGCTACCGGCGGAGAAAGCACCTCACTTCCCCAATTCTACATCAAGACAAGGTGGTTCTCAGACCCGTTCCTTCTTTCTTAACTAAGGTGGCTTCTTCATTTCACATTAATGAAGAAATTGACCTTCACTCTTTTTTTTTTTTTTATACTGGATATTTATTGATTTTTCAATAGAAATTTACAGAATGAAAACCCACCAAGATACAATGCATGTAAACATTCAATGCAAAACAGTTAACAAACATAATAGAGACAAATATAATTGACAATACAGTGAAACACAAGGGAGGGAAGGAGGAAAGATCCCAGGGAAAGATGGCACATTTTGCTGAGTAAAGATCGATACTAAGCCTTCCAAGCCCAGTATACGTCCCACAGATTCCACGTTGCTTCAAAACTTTCAAACGTATTATTTATTAAAGCAGTGAGATGTTCCATACTTCGTATGTCCTGTATGCGGGAATGCAACTCGTTAAGTGACGGAGAATAAGCCAGCCTCCATTTCCTTGCTATTAAACATCTTGCAGCTGTGGTCAGATGTAAAAGAATCCGCTGAATCCTACTTCCAATCTGGAATGGGGGGATATTGAGCAAGTAGAATTTAGGGTCTAATGGAATATGAAGACCCGTGACTTCGAAGATTAAAGTTTTGACCTTACTCCAAAACCCTTGTATAATTGAACATGTCCAAAAAATATGGGTTAGGTCTCCATCATCACAACCGCACCTCCAACATGGCTCAGATATATTAGGATTAAATTTATGCAATAACGAAGGAGTATGATACCAAAACATAAGTAATTTAAACTGGTTTTCCTTATTCGTGTAACAAGTGGAAGTCTTAAGGTACTGTCACACTTAGCGATGTACCAGCGATATGACGCGGTCAGGATCGCTGGTACATCGCTAAGTGGTCGCTATTGAGCTGCCAAACAGGCAGATCTCACCAGCGACATCGCTGGGGACGGGGGTCGCTACTTACCTGTCACACCAGGCGATCCTGCGTCCTCCCGCCCGGCTCCACGCGTCACTCGTCGTCACAGCAGGAAGCGCCGCTGGAAGCTGACGACGAGAAGCAGTCCTGGACGTTCTCGCGCGATCAGCGATAACCAGCGGGGGAGCGGGTCGTAGGAAAGTATCACACACAGCGATATCGCTAGCAATATCGCTATACCGTCACAAGTTATAGCGATATTACTAGCGATATCTCTTAGTGTGACATGCCCTTTAGCTGCTCTCCTCCAGACCCCCTGCCACAGACCCGGAGAAAGAGATTCCCCCAAGAAACCCTCCCACCTGTCCATATAGGAGTGTCTTGGAGACTCCTCCGGATACGGGTCTAATAAAATCCTATAGATATCAGATATAAGACCCTTGCTCGATACTCCTGCCCTGCAGAGTCTCTCAAAGCGAGTTGGTTTGGAGACTACTAAGGAGGAGTAAAGAGACTGCATATAATGCCTAATTTGTAAATACCGATAGAAAGAGTTTGAAGGTAAGTCGAAGCCCGATTGTATCTTATCAAAAGGTAACAAGGATCTAGAGTGACTATCAACTATATCAGCAAAACCAAAAAGTCGCTTATCAAACCACAACTTAATCAAGTTCCCCCTAAAGCTGTCTGGTAGTTTGGGATTAAACAAAAAGGAGGTTAGTGGGAATTTTTTCATACCGGTATTCCAAATCCTCTTAGTGAAAGCTATTGGTCCCAACGTGTGGGAGTCGAGTTTATTTGAGGTAGTTGCCCATAGATAAGAGTTGGGATGGATTGGAGCCATCCACAACTTCTCAATCTCCATCCACCTAGAGAATGCTCTAGGTGCAGACCAGGCTGGGATACATCTCAAATGAGTTGCCCAATAATATTTGGTGATATCTGGAACACCCAAACCTCCTCTATCTCTGCTAGCTAACATAATTTGTTTTTTGATCCTGTGCCTCTTATGGGCCCAGAAAAAGTGGATGATAGAAGACCCTTCAGGTTTCCATGAGGGACCACAATGGGGAGAGTCTCAAATAAATATAGTAGCTTAGGGAGAATGGCCATTTTAACCGCTGATATTCTCCCAAATAGGGATAGTGGTAAGTTATTCCATTTATTAAGTATTTGTTTCAATTACGAAAACAATTGGGGGTAATTATGTTTGAATAATAAGTTGTATCTAGAGGTCAGCTGCGCTCCCAAATATTTCAGGGCAGTATCCTGCCATTTGTAGTTATAATTACCTTTTAAGGAGCTTAATGACCTGTCTGGAATATTAAGGGAAAGAGCCTCCGTTTTTGCTTTATTTATTTTATAACCCGAGAGCTGGCCAAACTGTTTTAGAAGTGAATGCAGACTGGGTAGGGTTGTATGTGGCTGGGTCAGAGTTAAGAGCACGTCATCAGCAAATAAAGACAGTTTAAATTCTTTATCTCTAACCATCACTCCGCTAATGTTCGGATCAAGGTGTATAGCCGCAGCTAGTGGTTCTATACACATAACAAAGAGTAACGGAGAGAGTGGGCAACCTTGACGGGTGCCATTAAAGATTGGAAAAGGCTGAGACAATGCATGGGGTAACTTTACAGCCGCCGATGGATGTGGGTACAAACTTTTTAGGGCGGTTATAAAAGGTCCCGAAATGCCAAAATGAGCCAGTGTTTGAAACATAAATGGCCACCCAAGACGATCAAAAGCCTTTTCAGCATCTAAGCTAAGTAAAAGTGCTGATTTCTCTGTTTTATTGATCACTTCAATAAGGTCGATTACCTTTCTTGTGTTATCTCCCCCCTGTCTGCATGTAACAAAACCCACTTGGTCTTTATGAATTAAATGGGGAAGCAGGGTAGACAACCGTAGAGCCAGCAATTTGGTAAAAAATTTTAAGTCTGCATTAAGTAAGGCTATAGGCCTATAATTGGCACATTCTAAAGGGTCCCTTCCTGGTTTGGGAATAAGGGTGATATAAGAGTGAAGCATGGTAGGTGGAATTGGCAAGCCTGTCAAGAATTTGTTAAACAACTAAGTGCAGGGTTAGTATGGTGCTATATGTTTTATAGTAGAAATACGTTAGTCCATCTGGACCGGGGGATTTACCATTGGGAAGAAGAGAAAGGACATCCAAAACCTCCTCCTGCGAGATATCCCCATTAAGAGAAGACAAAGCTTCTATAGTAAGTGAAGGAAGATTGCACTTTTGGAGAAAGGATTGCATAACTCTCCTCCCCACATCTGAGTCCGGTGGCAAATTGCTCGGTAAATTATATAGCTTAGATAAATATCCCTGGAACATATTTGCAATTTTAACAGTATCATATATTATTGCTCCCTTTTCATCTCTGAGAGCATATATTGAAGACTGACTTTTGTCATCCCTGAGCTGTCTCGCCAATAGTGTGTGAGACTTATTTCCTTTTTCATAGTATTTTTGTCTACTATAAAGTAACATTTTTTCAGTTTTGTAGTTAATAATGTCTTTTAATTGGGAGCGCGTAGAGACAATATCCCTTAAAGATTCTTTTGGATGGGGTAACGGCAAGTTTAGCCTCAAGGTCTCTCAACTGGGCAGTAAGTAAGTCCGTCTGGTGAGCTCTATCCTTTTTAATACGAGAACCTAGGGCTATACAGTCGCCCCGGAAAACAGCTTTGTGTGCTTCCCACACAGTCGAAAAATCAGAAACTGACTCCTTATTAATGTCAAAATATTCAGCTATATTCCCCCCCTAACTCCTCTCTATGTTGCGGTCTCTTAAGCAGGGTCTCGTTGAGTCTCCAATGGCATACTTTAGTCTGTGCTGAGGATTGAGTGAGGGTGAGCATTACAGGTGCATGATCTGACCACGATATTATCCCAATATCTGTGTCTAATGTAAGTCTGAGTGTTTGTATATTGCCAAAAAAGAAGTCTATTCTAGTATAAGTACCGTGCGGAGGGGAGAAAAAGGTGTAGGTTTGCTGTGTGGGATGGTTAATACGCCAAAGATCAAAAAGGCCAAATTTGCGTATTAGTTTTCTAAAGTCCTCAGATAATCTACGTTGAGATCTGTTTGACTGCATTCTGTGTATGGAGAGCCTATCCAATGTGTCTGAAAAAATAACATTAAAATCCCCTCCAATAACCCAGGCGGACGGGGGTAGTCTGGATAATTTCAAAAATATTCGATTAAGGAAGGAAGTTTGTAAGGTGTTAGGTACATATATGTTACATAGCGTAATTGGTATATCCTTATATGTGCCTTGTAATATAATATATCTTCCCTGGGGATCTAATATCTCTGATGTTATTTGTATAGGGCATGTCCTAGAAATTAGGATGGCCACACCTGCTTTTTTCTTGACCTGAGAGGCTAAGTAAATTTTGGGATATAAATGTTTGGCAAAGTTGCAATTTCCACTAAGATTTAAATGGGTTTCCTGCAAGAAAGCTATATCTGCACCATGTACCCGTAACTCATTGAGGACCATATGCCTCTTAGTATTAGAGTTGAGACCCTTTACATTTAGTGTTAATATCTTAGCCATTATCTTGATAGAAAAGAGAAAAAAACAATGCACACAACGTTTTACCCAGGATGCTATGGAACGATTCTCTAATCTGAGGATCATCAGATTCCGAAACTTCTTTGAGAGAGCAAGAGAATACCATCATATGCCCCACACACCTGTAGGAGGAGATACAAAAGGAGAGAGGGGAGACAAAGACAAAACAGTACAATAATTTACTACAGATATAATTAAAAAAATACAACAATGGCTTTACCAAAAAATGAGGAGAGAGAGGAGGGAAATAGCTAGTCTGTCTCCTCATCTCTCCCCTCTGTGGGTAGGGTGGGCATACTCAACCTTTCCTAGTCATTTTTCTAGAAAGGAACTGGGTAAAAAAGAAGGAACTGCCCCCCCCCCCTTTGTGAGAAAGTCGTGGTAAAAGACACACAAAACACCGTAAGTGCAAAACACTAAAGAACAAAATATTCTATGCTGTCCTTTACCCACCGTCCAAAACAGAAGAACAGCTAAAAATAAATTACCAAAATGTCAGAGAGGATGTGTAGTTATAAACTTTAGATTGTCATATAGAAAGAGGATCAGTCAGAGCCCAGCTTCCGAAGAAAAAAAAAAGGTTGCGGAGGCATATATGATTGGAGTCATCAAGAATCAAAAGGTTTCCTGCAACAGAAAGAGAAAAAAAAAACAACTCCTCAAGATGGATCCAGGTGTGTGATCTCCCGAGAAGAAGGGCCACTCTTCTTGGACTCAACATTCTGCCAGATTGGCGGAGGTGATTTGGGAGGCATGACCAAGTCCCAGTCCGTCAGGTCGGGGAGCGGTATCTCCAGATCAGAGCAGAAAGCTGGAAGGTCCTTGAAGGAGCATAAGGTAGTTGACTGTCCATTTCTCACAACAATGAGAGCAAAGGGGTACCCCCAACGATACTGTAGGTTTTTATTTTTCAGTACGGTGAGAAGTGGTTTCAGATGTCTTCTCCTTACAAGTCAGGGTACAGTTGGATAGAGGCTCCATTAAATTCAAGCTTATGGAGAGCATGAGCCTTGGACATGATGGACTCTTTTGTTTGAAAGTCATGGACGCAGCATATCACATCTCGGGGCTGAGATTGAGCTCCCTTGGGGCGGAGGGCCCTATGTGCTCTATCCAGCTTTATTTTATGGGATGAAGTTTGACCCAGTATTGAATTGAAGATGGATTCGAGTACTGTATACAGATCCTCTGAACCAGCTGCTTCAGGGATACCCCTCACCCTAATGTTATTGCAGCGCCCTCTGTTGTCCAAGTCTTCCAAATGTTTATTTGTCTCGCCCAGCACTTTAGCGTATGAAACTATGTGGCGCTGCAGTTTTGAGACATATTGTCTAGTGGCATCGTGCTCCGTTTCCACAGCATCCACTCTGTCTGCAAGCAGCTTGACATCCTGACGCATGGACTTAATCTCTGCCCTGCATGCATCCCTCACCTCGGACACCAGGGACTTGAAATCCTCTTTAGTTGGAAGGTGCCTGAGATATCGCTCCAGAGATTTGTTGTCTAGTTGGAGATCTGCATCTCCTGAATCAGCATCCGACATAGGGTCCTGTGAAGCCCCCTCGGTGTCATTAAGTGAGGCCAGCACTGAGAACGATGAAGCGCCCCTCAGGTCCCCTTCAGGAGTGTCCGACCACGTCCCCTGACCCTTTGTGTTTCCCCTAGCAGATGGCTGCCTTTGTGATTTTGGAGGCATGCTGTCTATTAAGCGAGTTTGTTGAGGTGCAGGAAAAAGAGGAAAATGTGATGTAGTGCACGCACCAGACGAAGTCCCTGCAAGTGTATTCAGATTGTCAGGGTAGAAACAGGCAGCGTGTGGAGATAATTTTACTTTGGTAAACCTTGAATCCACCTTATTTCTGCGCTTTAGCTGTGTTGCAGAAAGCTCAGCACATGTTTGCAGCCCCTGAGTGCAGGCATTAGAACCCTGTTGCTGCAGCAGCAGCTTGTCAGTGTTTTCTCCTCACACAACTCTCCTCACTAACCTCCTCTGTCGGGCGTTCTCCTGAGCTAATATGAGAGTCCTGGATCTCCTTCTTCAACACACTGCACAGCGGAGGCCAGAGAGCGTGAAGTGCAGGCTGTTTATCTAGCTTATCAAGATGGCGCCGGAGTTTGTTCAATAGCACAGGGACATGTGCTTCCCTCTTCACGTGGTGATTCAAGAAGGTAAGATGATGCAGAATCCTCCCTATCTTCAGAGGAACTCTGGCCGATGTCTTCCCTCTCTTTTTAGCCAATTTGTATGTCAGTTGGGCATGTAATCCTCGCTATAAGGACGGCAGGCTAAGGAGCAGAAGTTCTATGCTTCCATCGAGTGCGGCTCCCAGACACTCCCCCCCGTCCTTCACTCTTTATGTCCCTCTCCCATTCATCCCCTGGAGAAGTCCTTCTACAAAATGGATCTGGTCAGAACTATCAGAACCTACCTTTCCGCTTCCTTTTGCCACTCTGATGCCCTGTTGGTCATCTCTGAAGGTAGTCGTAAGGGGATTCTGGATCCACTATTGTCAGTTGGATTTGTTCTGCAATATTGGAGACATACCACGTTTAGGACAGACAGCTACCTCTGGGGGTGAGAGCTCACTCCAAGCGATGGGAGCCTCCTGGGTGGTTCGTCACCAGGCCTCAGCCTTTCAGGTTTGTAGGGCCGCGACTTGGTCATCTTTGCACACCTTCGCAAGGTTTTACAGGGTTCATACCCATGCCTCGTCTGATGCAGGCCTGGGAAGGAAGTTGCTGCAGGCGGCGGTTATGCACAGGCTAACATAAGTCTGATGTTGCATTGTTTCCGTTCCCACCCTTCGGGACAGCTTTGGGAGATTCCATGGTTACCTGTGTCCCCCCCAATGAAGCGATAAAGAAAGAGGGATTTTTTGTACTCACCGTAAAATCTTTCTTGAAGCCTTCATTGGGGGACACAGCACCCTCCCTGATGGTTTGTACCTCTATTGGGCCTACGTGCCTTTGTTGTTAGATTGGTACATATGTTATGTTTTGTTTGCTTCTCCTACTGCATTAACACTAACTGAGGTGCTTTGTGACTGTGTATATTGCTGAGGAGATATTTTCCTTTTATTGCCTAGTGTCAGCATCCTAGTGACAGCACCATACACCCATGGTTACCTGTGTCCCCCAATGAAGGCTCCAATAAAGAGATTTTACGGTGAGTACCAAAAATCCCTCTTTTTCGCCACTTAAATTGAAAAAAGAAGAAAAAAATCATGTTTGGTATCTTTGTACTCGTACTGACATGGGAATCACGTTGCCAGGTCAGTTTTACCATATCGTAAACATGGTAAATCACCTCAACCTCCACCTTCCCTACAAAAAAAAACAATTGTGAAATTGCACTTTTTTTTTACCTCTTGGAGGAATGGGAGGAAAAAAAACGGAAAATGACCACGGCATGAAGGGGTTAAAGTATTAGAACACTATTATAAAGTAATTGTACTTCCATGATATATTTAGGATGTGACTTTCCTGCTTGTGAGGTAGATTATACATTGTGTTTACAGAGTGACAAGTTTAAAAAATAAAATGGAAAAGTTCCCTATTTCTCCTTTTTTAGCCCTTACCCATCCAGCACTCTGAAAGCTCCAGTGGTCTTTGTTTTCAAAATGCAAGCACGTGACCACTGCAGCCAATCTGTGGCATTCACGTACCATACTACTGCCATTCTAGCTCCCCGCTGAGCGGTGGGGCCAGCAGTGTATGGCACGTGACCAAAACCACAAACAGATGAGCCAAAGAAAGGGTCTAAAGGACAGGTCTGTCTGGAGACCAATTTGCAAACTAAGTGAATGTAAGAAGCACTTTGGTAACGGTTCTAATTTAGTTACCTGGTTCCTGAGATTACCCCTCATTCTCATCCCCCCTCCCCTTCTCATCAATATCTCATCCCTCTTCCCCTCCCCTCCACCTATGGAGAAATGTGCAGCTCAGTAGACAGGAGAGCATAACCCCACACTGCTCCTGTCTGAGCGCACACTGCTCCTGTCTGAGCGCACACTGCTCCTGTCTGAGCGCACACTGCTCCTGTCTGAGCGCACACTGCTTCTGTCTGAGCGCACACTGCTCCTGTCTGAGAGCACAATGCTCCTGTCTGAGAGCACAATGCTCCTGTCTGAGAGCACAATGCTCCTGTTTGAGCGCACACTGCTCTTGTCTGAGCACACACTGTGTTTGCGCTGGGAGGGATTCATAAGTCTGCAGTCACAGAGTGTGACTGCAGACTTTCCATTTTGGGTCGGACCACATCTTTAAGATAGCTACTGTGCTTTTATTGATGTACTTCCCGGCAAAGTTAGCTCTGATTTCACACACTGGGTCGGACATCAGTCAGGGCGAGTTCACAGATTTTGTTTTAGTCCCATCGGCAGCAGTGCCAAGATAACTTTTGAGAGTTGCTCATGACTGTGTTCAAGTCCAATTTCTCCTTCCTTATAAAATCATCAGTTTGAACATGGATTAATCTACAGATTTTTCTATGTGCCTTGAAACATGCTACAGGTGATTTATTTAACAATTTTTGATGACCGGTTCCCTTTAAATAATGTTTTATCATTATTATGTTTCATTTGTTTTCACTTGGGCATTGAATGCGCTTCTAATATGTCAGAGATCGCATGGGGAAATGTGTGATCTCAGACTAATCCCTGATTTTGAGGATAAAAGGACTTAAAGTCCACGCTCCTGAAACTCAAATGCTAGATTCGTTGTTCACAAGGCAGATGAGCCTCTGCCAGAGGTGGCTGACAGCGACTTTCTCCCCTCTTCTCTTTCAAAACATACAAATGTTCAGTCGAGCTGCAAAAATCATGTGTACTGATATGATAGATGTCTCAAAGACGTTCTGCTAACAGCAATCCCGTGTATGAGCACTTTAACTTCTTTCAAAAGCAAAGCTCCTGGTAGGGCTATGTTCACATTGCGTTTTACTTACCTAGTTGATGTGGGCAGCAAGACATGGTTGACTATGTCTCGGTATTCACCTCCAATAGGTGTATATTGCTGAAAATTATGTCCGACAGGGCACACTGACTCCCTATGCATCATTTTAGTAAATGACCCCGTCAGCAAATGCGCCCGAATCCTATATTGTGGGGCTTCAGATGTAGGCCCCAACGGAGTTACTGAACATCTGATAAAAAGCTCTGTGAACCCAGCCTAAATGTGATCTGAGACATGAGATAAGCTGTGTTTAAACCAAATACAGACCATTGTATGAGACCGCCCTTGTGAAAAATCATAGCTTTCATCTTAAAATGTTTTGGCTCATTTCTTTTATTCCTATATGTTAATTAGATGCATGGTGCACCTTGTCAGTGGCTGAGCCGTTCGGTATAACGTCCCATTCAAATGTCTTGCTTGATTGACAACACTGGCTTCACAGTGGCCAGCACTGTCTCCACTGACATGTCACACAGGCGCCATTTGTAAGGGTACCGGCACACGACAATGGCTGTTCTACACATGCGCTGGTACTCTTATTAATGGCGCATGCACACGATTTCAGAGGAGACAGCAGCACTAGCACCTGTGAGTCCTGTGGTGCTCAGTCAAGCAGAATGACATGGAAAAACCCTGAAGACGTACATGGGAAAGGTGCACTGAACTGCTAGGTCACTGCTAGGTATTTTATTAAGGCTAAGTGAACACG
The DNA here is from genome assembly GCF_039654945.1 of Dendrobates tinctorius. Taxonomy (NCBI): domain Eukaryota; kingdom Metazoa; phylum Chordata; class Amphibia; order Anura; family Dendrobatidae; genus Dendrobates; species Dendrobates tinctorius. Next base: position 1,547,309 of record NW_027361751.1, read on the forward strand.
TAGCAGAAAATTTCTGCTTCAAAACTGGACTCCCTTCCCAGAAACCGCGCGTTTTTTTCTTCGCGTTTTCCGCATGTTTTCTGCGCGGTTTTTGCGCAGAAAACGTGCGGTTTTTATGCGTTTTTTTTTCCGCACGTTTTCTAAACGCATAGACATAACCAGAAACGCGGAAAAATCCATGAAATTAATGAGCATGCTGCGTTTTTTACCGCAATGCGTTTTTTTGCGGTAAACGCATCAATGTGAACAAATAGTGGAAAATGTATAGAAAAGAATGGGAAGCTTATTTTTCGCGGATTTATTGGAAAATCCATGGTAAAAACCACGAAAAAAATGCTACGTGTGAACACAGCCTAAATGCGAGGCAAAGGATTTTAGCGAAAAGGTTTGATTTTTTTTTTTTTCTTGGGGCACAGTCCTGTAAAATCTGCTGTGCTTGGTTTGAACTCTAATTGGGAACTGACAGACTCTTTGTCTCTATCGCTTCATTGGGGGACACAGAAACCATGTGTGTATGCTGCTGCCACTAGGAGGCTGACACTATGTACAGAAAACAGGTTAGCTCCTCCTCCGCAGTATACACCCCACCGACCGCCACTAATTTCCTCAGTTTAGCTTAGTGTCAGTAGGAGGTGGACACGGGTCTTTCATTAGACCCATATCTACCTCAGTGTGTGTCGTTTCTTTTCAGGTTTCCGGAGGGATACAGAGTGAATGGTGACATCTGTAGTCCCACAAAGAGACTATGAGTACGGCGTGTACTGCCACCCCGTAGCCTCATAGCTCTCTACAGCAGGACCAAGAGCCTAACACAGGTGTGTGTGAGCGATCCAGATGGTCCTCGTCCCCCATCTCCCACCCACTCGCCTACCAGAGCCTGTCGGTTTGGATGAGGTGCGGACATCCCTCTACAGGAATCATGCACGCTGGATGATGAAGGTACTATTCTTTCCCCAGGTTTGCAGACGGATCAGGACAGAGGGTAAGTATAGGGCCCCTGAATCGCAATATCTTCCGAGGATCACGGCTCCTATCATCAGCACACCATGGTGTCTCCCCATGACAGCTTCCTTTCACCCTGCCCCCATTTCCCCCGGCTGCACTTAACTTATTTCTCCTCGGCAGCCAGGCGTCAGGCAGGGATCCTTCGGGAGCGGCCGCCGCGGCAGTGCTGCGAGGCCTCTGCGCTGCCTCGTGCTTCCCGGCGGCCACCACATTTACTCCAGGCCCCGGCTTCATTTTGGGACTTGTTCTGCATCGCGGCAACGCCCCCACCTTCATTCTTAGGCGGGCTTCTCTCCCTCCCATTTTAGGCCCACCCACCGCCTTCTCCCCTGGTGTTATGCGTCCCTGAGGCGGCGCTGTGCCCACCCACCCCTAGCCTGTCTATTTTCAGCGGGCGGCGCCATCTTCAGCATCGGCGGTTAGCCCCGCCCATCCCCTTCCTCGGTCTCTGCAGAAAAGAACGCGCTTCCTACTCTGCTCCCCCCCAGGCTGCCGCCATTTTCTCAGCCTGTTAGCCGGACTCTGTCTCTTCTGCCGTGGCCCTGCAAGCCCAGACGAGCCATGCAACATCGCTTGCTGGAAATAGCTACAGGACACCGGACCGTGAGTAGCTCTGCAACTGCAGGCTGACACTCTCCTCTGCCTCCTGTCCCCCAACCTTCCGGCACTGCTTCAGTGACTTTCCTTCATTATGTCTAACTCTAAGCCTGACTGTGCTCGTCCTCCTGCTTCCACTTGCACTTTAGTCAAGTACTTTGCATGTTCTTCTTGCAATCGCAAACTTCCCTCAGGTCAGTCCACTCCCCTCTGCCTCGACTGCAGCAATCCCATTGAGTCCGCCGCTCAGGAGCCCCCTATTTCTCCACGTGAGAGTGAATCCCCCATTCCTGGCTGGGCTTCTTCCCTGTCACAATCAGTGGCAGATCTCACCAGGGTCTCTCAGTCCCTAGTGGCCGTGCTTGATAGGTTGCCCCTGGACACTTCGGCAGGATCCAGCAGGTCACAAGAGGCTCCATCTGAGCCAGCCAGCATGAGCCACAAAAGGCCCAGGCAGGATCTGCGGCCGGATTCCTCCCCTCACCCCTTCTCACCTCATAGTCCTTCCCAGCAGTCTCCTTCCCGTGCCTCCTCACCCGAATCAGGCGAAGCATTCTCGGCTGCGCCATCCTAAGGGATTTTGTCATGATCCCAGTGCAGGTTTTTGAACTGCACATCAGGGGTTAATGTCTGGAGCTCAGTGCAGGTTTTGACCTGCACACCTGGGGTTAATGATTGTGGCCTCTTTCTGGTTCTGGGAGAGCTTCTTAAACCCCTGGGAAGCTCCAATCCCTGCCAGTTATACTTTTGCCTTTGGCCGAGTGTGCTGACCTCTGTGTGCCTGTTCGTTGTTATAGCTTGTTTATATGGTTCTGACCCGGTTCTGTTTCGCGTTGTGAGTTTGCCTTTTGATTCTGTACTGCGCTATCCTCTCTGTGTATGACTCATTGCCTGTGATCTGACTACTCTCTGCTCGCCCCTCTTGTACCTTGCAGCTATCTCTGTGTATGACTCATTGGCTATGTCCTGACTATCCTCCCTGTCTATGCCCCTTGGTAACTTTGTCTCGCAGTTACCCTGCTAGGAGTTCTCTTGCAGTTCCTAGCTCTCTGGAGTTTAGGCCATGCCCCTAGCAGTCACGTGCTTCAGGTCCTGCGGCTCTGAAGTACGCATCTACTCGACTGCTGCCCGCTCCACAGGTATCTTTGAGCACAGTTCGCTTTACTCAGGACACTCGCACTGGCTCAGTGAGCAAGTTCAGTGCGGTGTTCCTGACAGATTTTAGAGCTGGATTCAGACCATATATTGGACATGAAGGTTACAGTACAGAACCTCATTGTAGCGATCAACCACACTTTCGAGATCTCAAACTCCATTGTTTGTAGACCCCCTCCAAGGTATCAGTTTCGGCCCTTTCGGTCTTTCCGCCGCGTCGGCAGAACCTGTTTCCAACAAACAATGGCCGCAAGCACGCCAGGATAGGAAGGTGTCCTTTAGGCCCACTCCCTCCTGGCGATCTCACTCCTCCCAGGGCAGATCCTCCATGTCCAGAACTGGACGGTCCACATCGGCATGACTATCAACAAAGTTCCGAGGAGCCTTCCCAACTGGGCGGCCAACTCCTTTTCTTCAGAGATGTCTGGCTTGCCTCGGTGGAAGACGCTTGGGTCAGGGAAGTTGTATCCTCAGGATACAAGATAGAGTTCGTTTCTCGGCCCCGCTTCTTCGAGTCCCGACCTCCAAAAGACCCCGCCTTAGTTCCGGGTTTCATTGCATCCATCGCCTCTCTTCTCAGTTCCAGGGTGATTGTGCCCGTTCCCGAAACAGAACGATTCACAGGGTTTTACTCAAACCTGTTTGTAGTGCCGAAAAAAGGCTGCGTGGTTCGGCCCTTTCTGGTTCTCAAATTACTGAACAAAAGGATCCGCCTGCGGCATTTCAGGATGGAGTCCCTTCGGTCAGTAATCGCTTCCATGGAGGCACAGGAATTCATGTGCTCGATAGACATTCAAGATGCCTATCTGCATGTTCCCATCTTTCCCGGGCATCAGAAATTCCTGCGCTTCACTATTCATCAGGACCACTACCAGTTTGTCGCTCTGCCATTCGGTCTCGCCACCGTGCCCAGAGTGTTTACAAAGATCATGGCGGCGTTGATGGCCCTGTTGAGGATCAGAGGTCTCTGCCTCTTTCCGTACCTCAACGACATTCTAATCAAAGCTCCGTTCTTTCCCCAGGCTCACCAAAGTCTTACCATCGTTCTCGACACCCTGTCCAGCTTCGGGTGGCTCGTAAACAAAAGTAAGTCCTGCCTTGTTCCGACTCAACATCTTGTGTTTCTAGGCCTATTGTTCGATACCCGTCAAAGGTCTTTCTCCCCAAAGAGAAGATGATCTCTCTGCGGCGGGATGTACGGTTGCTGCAGAGCCCCCGGCTTCCATCTTTCCGGTCAGCCATGAAAGTCTTGGGAAAGATGGTGGCGATGGCCAAAGCAATTCCAGTACTAAAGCCAAGGAGGGCACCACAGAATACAATGGTGGGATCCTCCTGCAGTCAGCAAGAAAGTAGTACTATATACATGTAGAAAAGCTACTGACCAAAAAAGCAGGGATCACCAAAAATCAAAATAATTTTTATTAGACAACCATAGACAACACACATGTAAAAACAATTAAAAGTCATCACACATGACAGATCATACACAAGGCTCCTGATAAAGCCAAACAAGCATCCCCCTTGGGGCTAAGAATAGTTGGGCAGTAAATACAGATAATCTGGAGAGAGCAATGTAAAATAAAGGTAATCAATAACAGTGAATCAGAATATACATAATTCAATACATGCCACTAATAATAACCTGTAAATAAACAATGTATCAAAAAATATGGACTCAAAGCATGTCCAACAATACTGCTGCAGCAATATGGATAAACATACAAAGATAGGTTAAAGTAAACAAAAATAGAAAGGAACAAGTCGTGCCATGTAAAGAATAGACACACAAAACATGCTCTACAAAAGATGCACAGATAAAGTTGCCCAGAATGTCCTAATGGCCCTCTTACATATGGGGGAGCTTGTGGAGTGCCCTGCCCGACGCGTGTCGCTACCGCAAGGTAGCTTCGTCAGGGGCTGGAGAGTGTGTGCAGTGGAAGTCATATAAATACATACCAAGATAAACTTAATAGATAGCAGCTGCGAGGTTTGATCTGATTAGACGCGATGTGTGAAGGCGCAAGGACGCATGTCAGGCCAGGACCGGATATGTGACCCGTAACTCACCACTACTTCCGGGTACATACAAGAGAGACGCAATAACTTGTACTGCGCATGTGCCACAAGCAGGGTAGTTATAACAACCAGAAGACGCTAGTGTCGGTGATTATACAGCAAGCGGTCGTCATAGTAATCAGAGTACACGATAGAAAGCAGCTTAATCGGCGATAAAAAGCAGCTTTAGGAGACTTTGGTCTCAATTAGATATATTGTATAAAAGCGCAGAGAAGCATAGCAAAAAAAGGGCCAAAAGTATGACCCATTCCTGGCAGATAGATATAAAAAATATATATATGGTGGCACATACTGCGCATGTCAAAGGGCATGGTAATTATAGTGACCAAAAGACGCCAAAACCAACAAGTATGCACAAATAATTAATAATCATAACAGACAATAAAGAACGAAAAAGACGCGATAACTTGTACTGCGCATGTGCCAATGTGCCACAAGTAGGGTAGTTGTAACAACCAGAGGACGCTAGTATCGGCGATTATACAGCAAGCGGTCGTCATAATAATCAAAGTACGCACAAAACGGCGATAAAAAGCAGCTTCAGGAGACTTAGGTCTAAATTAAATATATTATATGAAAGCGCAGAGAAGCATAGCAAAAAAAGGCCAAAAGTATGACCCATTCCTTGCTAATAGATATAAAAAATATGATGGCACAAACTGCGCATGTCAAAAGGCATGGTAATTATAGTGACCACAAGACGCCAATACCAGCGAGTATACACAAATAATCAGTAGTCATAAAAGACAATAAAGAACAGAAAAGATCTAATGCCAATACTTGGATCCTATATATTCAGTATTTTAGAAAATCCTCCATTGCTGCAATACAGGGAAACATGCCAATGACGCCGCATACTGGAACCCTACATATGTGACGCACATATAAGATGTAATGGCTGTATTAATACTAATCATATAGAAAAATAAAAGAACAAATAAATAAATGACAAGGAAAAAAAAACAAAAAAACAAGAGAACTTGTTTCAAGCAGACCAGGATTGGCTATAAAGTAGAAATTCTCCACAAACTCCCCCCCAAGGGCATCCAAAAGGTAGAAATATGCTAGTAGCCAAGCACATAGGGGTGAGAAACATAGTTGAGCAAAATGCAAAACTCAAAAGAGCAATAAAATTACAGAAAAACAGCTGTATATGCTCATAACATAAGCCTAGATGACAAACAATTCTAGTCAAAGATAGAGTCCTTTGAAAGAAGTCCATAATATAATAGATGTGCAGATCATGTTGTAAGGCGTCAAGAGGCCAACTTTATCCAGGTAACACCGGGAAGAGAGAGAGATCCAAATTGACGAACCAAAAGTCGAGAACAAAATTTTTCGAGTCATGAGGTCCAAAGCAGAGGCGGTGTGAGATTAAATATCCAGGATCTACAAAAACAGAAGAAAACTTGTAAGACAAACCAGATCAAATCTGTTTGTAATATCCGGTAAATAATAAATCTTCATTTAATCCCAAAGGGGAACGACTCCGACGGTGGAAAATCCACCTGGATTCACGTTTCAACAATTCCAACGAAATGTCCCCCCCTCTGATGTTGGTCTGTAAAGCTTCCAACCCCAGGACTCTAATACCAGCGCTACAGCCATGGTGTTCACGCAAAAAGTGTGAGGCTACCGGGGTTAAGGGTTTACCCTTATCACGATCTGTTTTAGCTGTATTGATATTTGAGAGGTGTTGTTGAATCCTCTTTCTAAGTTCTTGCGTGGTTTGTCCCACGTAAATCTTCGGGCAGCGACAAACCAATGCATATATCAAATTTTTGGACCTACAGTTAAAGAAGGTCTTAGAAAAGACCGGGAAAGTCAAAGTGGGTAAATTAACACCCTCACTCCCAACAGTGAGATGACAAATGCTGCAACCACCACAGGCAAAAGTCCCAACCAGGCGTGCCCCTCTGTTCAAACTAATAACAGGTCTTTTGAAGTGACTATGGCACAGGGAATCCTTCACGGATTTTGCCTTTCTAGCAATAAGAGTAGGTTGTGGTGCAATATGCGGAGCCAACTTGGGCTCTTCGGCCAACATACCCCAGTATTTCATCAAAATGCCTCGCAAATCATGCCAGTGGTTGTTATATGTAGTAACAAGACCCAAAGGTCTATCACACCTTGGCGGTCGTGAGCGCAGCAAATCAGCCCGATTGGCACCCCTAGCCGATTGAAAAGCCCTAGAAATTACCTTGTGTGGGTAACCCCTGTCTTTAAAGCGTCTTGTCAAGTCCCTGGCTTGTGTCAAAAAATCCTGTTGGGTAGAGCAATTTCTTTTTAGACGGTAGAATTGTCCCTTAGGGATCCCATTCTTCAAATGCTTCGGATGAAAGCTTGAGTAGTGCAAGATACCGTTGGTGGAAGTCGGTTTGCGAAAAAGCGTCGTCTTAATAGAGGACCCCTCCAAGACCAATCTCAAATCCAAAAATTCAACTGCAGATCCTGCAAAATTAGCTGTGAGATGAATATTTAGATTATTATTATTGAGTTTGTCAACAAAGTTTTTACATTCTTCCAAGGGCCCAGACCATAATAGGAGGACGTCATCGATATAACGCCACCATTTAAATACATGATCTCTGAACTCGGTAAGTGGGTAGACGTGTGTCAATTCCCACCACCTGAGAAACAGATTCGCATAAGATGGGGCACAGCGTGCCCCCATTGCTGTACCTGAAACCTGCCTGAAAAATGCCCGGTCAAAAAACAAAATAATTTTTGTCCAAGATGAAATGCAACAGGTCAATTAAGAATGAATCATGTTGGCAGTCACCAGTGGTGTGATGTTCCAAGAAATAGGCGATCGCCTGAATACCCAAATCATGTCGGATATTGGTGTACAAAGATTCAACATCCAATGAAACTAAAAACGTGTTAGGCGGGATAATCAAATCATGTAACAAAACCAAAAGATGTGAGGTATCCTTCACATGGGAGGAAAGGGTAGTAACTAAGGGCTGGAGAAAGAAGTCAACATAAATACACGGTTTCTCAAAAATGCCACCAATACCCGACACAATGGGTCGACCCGGAGGATCTACAGTAGATTTGTGCACCTTGGGTAGCATGTAAAAGGTTGGAACCCTCGGGTGATGGATAGTAAGAAATTCTCTTTCTTTTTTACTGATGACATTGTGGGCCTGAGCCATATTTAAAAGATTATCCAATTTAGAATTGAACACTGTAGTAGGATCAGAGGAAAGTTTCAAATAGAAATGGGCGTTACTCAATTGCCTCCTAGCCTCCTTGAGATACTGATCAGCAGGCCAGATGACAATGTTGCCGCCTTTGTCAGTTCCCTTATCACAAGATCTTTGTTGTCACTAAGATTTCTTAAGGCCTTCCTTTCAGATTTGGTAATATTGTTATGACAATCAGGTTTAACTCTAAGTTGCTGTATGTCCCTACATACCGCATCAAAGAAGATCTGGACCACAGGAAATAACGAGAATTTTGGAGTTGCCTGGGAGGGTAATCGTCCTGTAAAACGATTTCTAGTAACAGGGTTATCATTTTCTTCCGAGAGAGAAAGTAGATCTCTAAATGTTTGTCTATCCTCCATCGGTAAGGTGTCCACAATCGTCGGTTGATGATACAATAGTTTGAAGGTAAGTTGTCTGCAAAATAAATATAAATCTTTAACAAACACAAATTTGTCTAAAGTGTTCATGGGACAAAAAGATAATCCACGTTGGAGAATAGAATACTCCATTTGTGACAAGATATAATTAGACAAATTAATAATTGACAACTTACCCTCTGGTTGGTGTACTGTGTCAGAAGAATTAAACAGAGCAGCCACATCGGGGGCTAATGCCTCCTGTTCTGTCTGGTGTCTCTCCGAAATTTGGGAGACCATTGGCGATGTCTCCTGGTCCTCCTTGTGGCTTCTCCTGCCACGTCTACCCCTCCTGTGGCGCCTTCTGTGTCGCTCTGTTCCGATGATAAAAAATCACTGGAATGGGACTCACTCACCGAGGGATTAATCCTGTTAATATTATTAACCGAAACAGGACGTCTCTGGTTGCCCCTATGGACCCATTTGTAAGCCTTTCCATTGTTGAAATCCGTCTGATCCTGTTTAAATTTATTCTTCTTGCCCCCAATAATCTCCTTCTCATAAAGGTCAATTATGTTCTTGAGGCGGCCCATAAAAGGTTCGACCAAGATCTTCATGTCGAATGTATGTAGCTTAGTTTCACAGATTCTAATTTTGTCTTTTAAATCAGCTAGTAGGGTACGATCATGTTCAATAAGTAAATTCATGATAATAGTTGAACATGAAAAAAGGCCATGTTCCCATTTCTTACGAAAGGAGCCATCAACCTCCCAAGCTGGGAAAATCTGCACCCTAAGTCCCCTCGGGACAAGACCAAACCTTTTATACTCTTCAAGACTTTTAATGTTCCACCATGTTTTAGTGAGATTTTTATGTAAGCTGACAAGTTCTCTAGAAATAACGTCAAAATCTGAGTCCTTCCCAGCAGCACCTAAAGAGGTGCCAGCCACAGTGGCATCCTCAAAAATCCCCTGTGCCTGAGTGGTCCAAGCTGCCTCCCTTGCTGCTAAATCCATAATAAGACAAAAAATGAAGTGTGTGCCAACACTCCTCAAAAGAACAGTGGCAAAAGAACCACCAAAACAACAATTATAGTAATAAAGCCAAGGAGGGCACCACAGAATACAATGGTGGGATCCTCCTGCAGTCAGCAAGAAAGTAGTACTCTATACATGTAGAAAAGCTACTGACCAAAAAAGCAGGGATCACCAAAAATCAAAATAATTTTTATTAGACAACCATAGACAACACACATGTAAAAACAATTAAAAGTCATCACACATGACAGATCATACACAAGGCTCCTGAAAAAGCCAAACAAGCATCCCCCTTGGGGCTAAGAATAGTTGGGCAGTAAATACAGATAATCTGGAGAGAGCAATGTAAAATAAAGGTAATCAATAACAGTGAATCAGAATATACATAATTCAATACATGCCACTAATAATAACCTGTAAATAAACAATGTATCAAAAAATATGGACTCAAAGCATGTCCAACAATACTGCTGCAGCAATATGGATAAACATACAAAGATAGGTTAAAGTAAACAAAATAGAAAGGAACAAGTCGTGCCATGTAAAGAATAGACACACAAAACATGCTCTACAAAAGATGCACAGATAAAGTTGCCCAGAATGTCCTAATGGCCCTCTTACATATGGGGGAGCTTGTGGAGTGCCCTGCCCGACGCGTGTCGCTACCGCAAGGTAGCTTCGTCAGGGGCTGGAGAGTGTGTGCAGTGGAAGTCATATAAATACATACCAAGATAAACTTAATAGATAGCAGCTGCGAGGTTTGATCTGATTAGACGCGATGTGTGAAGGCGCAAGGACGCATGTCAGGCCAGGACCGGATATGTGACCCGTAACTCACCACTACTTCCGGGTACATACAAGAGAGACGCGATAACTTGTACTGCGCATGTGCCACAAGCAGGGTAGTTATAACAACCAGAAGACGCTAGTGTCGGTGATTATACAGCAAGCGGTCGTCATAGTAATCAGAGTACACGATAGAAAGCAGCTTAATCGGCGATAAAAAGCAGCTTTAGGAGACTTTGGTCTCAATTAGATATATTGTATAAAAGCGCAGAGAAGCATAGCAAAAAAAGGGCCAAAAGTATGACCCATTCCTGGCAGATAGATATAAAAAATATATATATGGTGGCACATACTGCGCATGTCAAAGGGCATGGTAATTATAGTGACCAAAAGACGCCAATACCAACAAGTATGCACAAATAATTAATAATCATAACAGACAATAAAGAACGAAAAAGACGCGATAACTTGTACTGCGCATGTGCCACAAGTAGGGTAGTTGTAACAACCAGAGGACGCTAGTATCGGCGATTATACAGCAAGCGGTCGTCATAATAATCAAAGTACGCACAAAACGGCGATAAAAAGCAGCTTCAGGAGACTTAGGTCTAAATTAAATATATTATATGAAAGCGCAGAGAAGCATAGCAAAAAAAGGCCAAAAGTATGACCCATTCCTTGCTAATAGATATAAAAAATATGATGGCACAAACTGCGCATGTCAAAAGGCATGGTAATTATAGTGACCACAAGACGCCAATACCAGCGAGTATACACAAATAATCAGTAGTCATAAAAGACAATAAAGAACAGAAAAGATCTAATGCCAATACTTGGATCCTATATATTCAGTATTTTAGAAAATCCTCCATTGCTGAAATACAGGGAAACATGCCAATGACGCCGCATACTGGAACCCTACATATGTGACGCACATATAAGATGTAATGGCTGTATTAATACTAATCATATAGAAAAATAAAAGAACAAATAAATAAATGACAAGGAAAAAAAAAACAAAAAAAAACAAAAAAAAACAAAAAATAAAAAAACAAAAGAACTTGTTTCAAGCAGACCAGGATTGGCTATAAAGTAGAAATTCTCCACAAACTCCCCCCAAGGGCATCCAAAAGGTAGAAATATGCTAGTAGCCAAGCACATAGGGTTGAGAAACATAGTTGAGCAAAATGCAAAACTCAAAAGAGCAATAAAATTACAGAAAAACAGCTGTATATGCTCATAACATAAGCCTAGATGACAAACAATTCTAGTCAAAGATAGAGTCCTTTGAAAGAAGTCCATAATATAATAGATGTGCAGATCATGTTGTAAGGCGTCAAGAGGCCAACTTTATCCAGGTAACACCGGGAAGAGAGAGAGATCCAAATTGACGAACCAAAAGTCGAGAACAAAATTTTTCGAGTCATGAGGTCCAAAGCAGAGGAGGTGTGAGATTAAATATCCAGGATCTACAAAAACAGAAGAAAACTTGTAAGACAAACCAGATCAAATCTGTTTGTAATATCCGGTAAATAATAAATCTTCATTTAATCCCAAAGGGGAACGACTCCGACGGTGGAAAATCCACCTGGATTCACGTTTCAACAATTCCAACGAAATGTCCCCCCCTCTGATGTTGGTCTGTAAAGCTTCCAACCCCAGGACTCTAATACCAGCGCTACAGCCATGGTGTTCACGCAAAAAGTGTGAGGCTACCGGGGTTAAGGGTTTACCCTTATCACGATCTGTTTTAGCTGTATTGATATTTGAGAGGTGTTGTTGAATCCTCTTTCTAAGTTCCTGCGTGGTTTGTCCCACGTAAATCTTCGGGCAGCGACAAACCAATGCATATATCAAATTTTTGGACCTACAGTTAAAGAAGGTCTTAGAAAAGACCGGGAAAGTCAAAGTGGGTAAATTAACACCCTCACTCCCAACAGTGAGATGACAAATGCTGCAACCACCACAGGCAAAAGTCCCAACCAGGCGTGCCCTATGGCACAGGGAATCCTTCAGGGATTTTGCCTTTCTAGCAATAAGAGTAGGTTGTGGTGCAATATGCGGAGCCAACTTGGGCTCTTCGGCCAACATACCCCAGTATTTCATCAAAATGCCTCGCAAATCATGCCAGTGGTTGTTATATGTAGTAACAAGACCCAAAGGTCTATCACACCTTGGCGGTCGTGAGCGCAGCAAATTAGCCCGATTGGCACCCCTAGCCGATTGGTCAGTAGCTTTTCTACGTGTATATAGGCCAAAGCAATTCCCTTTGCTTTATTTCACTCAAGACCGCTTCAACAGGCCAACCTGTCGCGGTGGAACAGGTCTGTCCTTTCTCTGTATCGCCCAATTCGCCTCTCGTCCCGTGTCAAAGTCCCTCAATTGGTGGGTGACGTCACCTCTCATTTCCCTAGGCCGGTCATTCCTTCCGATTCACTGGCAGATTGTGACAACGGACGCCAGCCTTCTCGGCTGGGGTGCAGTGTTTCGCAATCACATTGTTCAGGGTCGGTGGTCGACTCAAGAGACAACTCTGCCGATCAACATCCTCGAGATACGGGTGATTTATCTGTCTCTCATTCACTGGGAAAGGCTTCTCAGGGGTCTGCCGATCCCGATTCAGACAGGCAATGCCACAGCGGTGGCATACGTCAGCCACCAAGGGGGGACACTGAGTTCCTTGGCTCTAGCGGAAGTGTCCAAGATTCTCCACTGGGCAGAGGTATCAGTCCCAGCGATATCCGCGGTGCACATTCCCAGCGTGGACAACTGGGCCCCGATTTTCTCAGCCGCGAGCGTCTCGCGGCGGGAGAGTGGTCCTTACATCAGGACGTCTTTCATCAACTTTGCCGTTGTTGGGGGACTCCGGACGTAGATCTGCTGGCATCTCGTGTGAACAGGAAGGTCCCACAATTCGTATCCAGGGCCCGAGATCCTCTCGCAGTGGGCGCCGATGCTCTGACCATTCCCTGGTCTCAGTTCAAGCTCTCCTATCTGTTCCCTCCCCTTCTACTCCATCCCAAGCTGTTGAAGAAAATCAAGGCGGAAGGGGTACCAGTCATCCTCATTGCTCCGGATTGGTCCAGAAGGTCTTGGTTCGCGGATATCGTCAACCTTCTCGTGGACACCCCCTGGAAGCTTCCAAACAGAGCAGATCTGCAGTCTCAGGGTCCAGTTTGCCACCCCAATTCTCGGCCGCTGAATTTAACGGCGTGGCTGTTGAGACCGCGGTTTTGAAACGGTCAGGTTTTTCGGATCGGGTTATCCACACCATGATCCGGGCCAGAAAGCCATCGTCTTCCAGGATTTATTATCGTACATGGAATGCCTATTTCACTTGGTGCGAGGCCAATGACATTCCACCCATGTCCTTTTCACTCCCTTCTATCCTGGCGTTTCTCCAGGCAGGTCTAGATGCGGGCCTTGCCCTTAGCTCTTTAAAGGGTCAAGTCTCGGCGCTCTCCATTCTTTTCCAGAAGACGTTGGCCTCCCGACCGCAGGTCAAGACTTTTCTTCAGGGGGTGGCTCATGCGGCACCTCCGTACCGCACTCCCGTAGACCCATGGGATCTCAATCTGGTCCTGGAGACTCTACAAGGTTCACCCTTTGAACCTCTCAGGGAAGTCTCCCTATCCCTTCTCTCCTGGAATGTAGCCTTTCTAGTGGCCATCACCTCCATCCGGCATGTGTCGGAATTGGCGGCCCTTTCTTGTCGTCCCCCTTTCCTGGTGCTCCACCAGGACAAGGTGGTCCTGCGGCCCCTGCCTTCCCTCCTTCCTAAGGTGTTGTCTACTTTCCACCTAAATGAGGACATTGTTCTTCCGTCCTTTTGTCCGGGTCCAAGCCATCCTCTTGAGCGCTCCTTGAAGAAGCTAGACCTGGTCAGGGCGATGAAGGCCTACCTGGCTAGGACGGCTCCCTTGCAGAAGACAGACTCATTTTTCATCATTCCAGGTGCGCGGAAAGGGCAGCCGGCCTCCAAGGCTACCATTGCTCGCTGGATCAGATCGGCAATTTTGGAAGCCTACTGGGTCAAGCATCGAGTGCCCCCTCCTGGAATTAGAGCCCACTCTACCCGGGCAGTGGGTGCCTCCTGGACGGTGCCCCACAGAGCTTCCGTGCTGCAGCTTTGCAAAGCTGCAATCTGGTCTTCGATCCACACGTTTGCCAAATTTTACAAGGTCCACACCTACGCTTCGGCGGACGCCAGCCTAGGCAGAAGGATCTTGCAGGCGGCGGTGGTGAGTTCTCAGACCTAATGGAAGTTTGCTTCTCCCTCCCAGGGACTGCTTTGGGATGTCCCATGGTTTCTGTGTCCCCCAATGAAGCAATAGAGAAAACAGGATTTTTGGGTTGCTTACCGTAAAATCTGTTTTTCGGAGCCTTCGTTGGGGGACACAGCACCCTCCCATGTTCTGCAACTCCTGTTCTTCTGTTTGTTGGTTACAGTTGAGTTGTCTTTTCTGTTTGTACTCTATTTTGTTACTTCTCCTACTACTTTCTCACTGAGGAAATTAGTGCCGGTCGGTGGGGTGTATACTGCTGAGGAAGCGCTAAGCTTTTTACTGTACATAGTGTCAGCCTCCTAGTGGCAGCAGCATACACCCATGGTCTCTGTGTCCCCAATGAAAGCTCCGAGAAACAGGTTTTATGGTAAGCAACCCAAAAATCCTGTTTTTTCAAGAACGTAATGATTCCCTCTGATTGGTTTGTATGTGGTTATATGGATTTTCAATCTGTAAATATCAAGCCATTTAATCTATTTTTTTTTTTTACTTAGACCTAAAGAAGTCATAAATGACCCAGGAAAAGGCAAAGTTGCTTCTTTAAAACCCATCTACACGCGGTTTCCAAAACCTACTCCAAACCTTAGCCGAGCTGTGAGAAAAGAGACATCAACTATGGAGCTCTCTAAAACCCAGGACTTGCCCGATACGTCCACCGCTGGTGATGTCTGTAAAGAAGTTGGACAGTAAGTAGGAAAAGAAAATCTCTGCTATGTTTAGCTTTATAAAGAGCTTGTCCTTTCTCATTCCTTATGGCACATCCACAGGATGAATATCTAAACCACCTTGTTTGAAAAGATTTCATTCCAAAAGTGATTACATTTTCAAATTATTTACACTTTCTGCTTCTGACTTTTGTCCCTATTTTGTCTACCCCTAGGACCAGTGTAGAAAAACCTGCTTACATCAAGCCAGCGCAGCTGCGACGTGGCAGACTTAGGCCTGTGCCAAACCTGGTAAAATGGTCTACCAAGATCTTGAGTCCATTAAATATAAAGAAAAATGAAGACTTAAACACAGCAGCTGCTGACAAAGTAATTTTACTCTTAGACATTTGTTTCTGATTGATATTTTGCTGTGTAATTGGTTATACTGATTAGGAACAAGATGAGCAAATACCCTGCAGTACTGTAAGTAAACAGTAATAGTACATATGAATAACACATGGTATTTGGCAAACAGGTTCTGGTCCTGATCTGCCACCATCTACACTGAGGTCATCTGACACTAGGTGAGGTTTTAATATTGGAGGATAGGACCTTCCTGATGGGTACATCTTGTTGTGGTGCAATGGCTTTTACGCTTTTTTGATCAAGAACAGTGTTTCCTAAGTGCCCTATGTTATACTGTATGCATGCACAATTACTATTTTCTAACTGCAGGATATTTGATTAGCTTGTTTTTATCTTGGGTTTGTTTTTTTTACATGGCCACAGTGTGAAGATGCTCCTACACGTTGCACTTATACCAATTTATGCTCCTGATTATTTCTTTGGTTGTAGTTGTAGTTGACTTGAATTAGTACTTTTATTTACTTTGTTAACAAATTGTCACTTTTGCAATATTTTTGAGGTTACTTTATCAAGTGAAATTACTTTAGAAGTCATGTGACCAGGCTCATTAAAGGGTCGATATTAACTTTTAGGATTGCTACTTCCCATAGGTGGCACTAGAGTTCTAGTTCTCTTCCTCTCTGAAGAGACAATTTGCATATTTCCCACAGGAGCACTGCGGCGTAAAGGGGGCTTTACACATAGCGATATCACTAGCAATATCGCTAAAGCGTCTAAAGGGTAAGTAACGACCGCTGCTGCGTCGCTGCATTGCTGGTGAGATTTGCCTGTTTGGCAGCTTACCAGCGACCACTTAGCGATGTACCGGCGATCCTGACCGGGTCGTATCATGGTCGGGATCGCTGGTGCATCACTAAATGTAAAGAGGCCTTATGTCTCCTCACCTCAGCATGTCAGGCTTGACATGTCATTGTCCACAAGGAGAAATGTTTACCCTTGGATCCTGGTCAGATGTCTCTCACCCCACCAAATCAGATCACACACTTTGCACGGACAAGGGGCAGTATCCAAAAACAGTGTCTTCAAAATGAGATTTTGGTTTTGTCTTTTTTCTGAAGTCACGTGACAAGAGTCATTAAAGGGTCAATATTGACTTTTAGGATTGTTGCTTCCTAGTTCTAGTCCACTTCCTCGCTAAATAGATGATATGAGGTTACTTTAAGATTTAATGTAACATTTTCTTGGCATCTGTGACTCAGCATAATATGTACAGTTGTGCTCAAAAGTTTTCATACCCCAGGAGAATTTCTGCTTTCTTGGCCTTTTTTCAGAGAATATGAATGATATCACCAAAACATTTTCTTCACTCATGTTTAGTAGTTGGGTGAAGGCATTTATTCTCAAACTACTGTATTTTCTTTATCGCTTCGTTGGGGGACACAGGTAACCATGGGTGTATGCCGCAGTCGCTAGGAGGCTGACACTATGGAAAAAAAGGAAAATAGCTCCTCCTCCACAGTATACACCCACCGACATGCACAAAGTACCTCAGTTTAAGCTTAGTGTCTGTAGGAGGCGGACCTGGATCTGTTCCCATATCCGCAGTTTTTTCCTTTTCAGGTCACCTGTTGTGTTTTATTAATCTTTTTTCCTTTGTCTTTCAGGTTCATCTTTAGGGTAACAGGGCATCATTTTGCACTCTTTTTTCCCAGACCGAGAAAGGAGTCTGGTGTCACCCACATCGCCCACTCTCGGGCCCGCAAGGCAGGACTTAATCCCCTGTTACCTTTACGGGTGTTTCAGGGTGATTCCCAGTGGGCGGTCCTTTACCTTTTCCCTACCCCACCCCTTTCCTCGGAGAGGGCTGGGAGGAAGAAGGTGGTCACCAGCAATGACCTCCCCCTTCTTGTAAGGAGTTGATGTTGTCTTCTGTACTGTCTGGAGACATTGTGGGAAGGAGGATCCCGGATTCCAGAGACCCTTTCCCATCCGAGGGCTCCTGATGTGGTCCTCATTGCTGCAGAGGGACTGGGACCCTCCACAACATCCTGAAAAGGCAGGTATGTCTCCCTCTTCTCCCTCCGCCGCAGCAGGCATCATCCCGGGCTACGCTGTCCCTTCATCACAAGGGGACAGGGCAGCGTTACTGGCATGGATCATCCAGCAGTCTTGGCCATTTTTTTAAATGGCTGGGCTCAGCATTTGCGGTTGATCCCTCTCCCTTTGCTGGCCGCACCCCTTCCCTGTATCCCTTTAGCCAGTCACCGTCACGTTTAAGCTGCACACTCTTTTTGGCCATTAGTAGGTGTCTTCCTCCTCTTCTTTCGATTCTGGCCATGCCCCCGCTGCGCTCGCTTTTACACCGCATTTTTTGCCGCTCCTATCACAGAGCTTCCACTTCCTGGCCGTTCACGCCCCGGCGTGTCAGCCATTCAGAGGGGGACCTTTGTTTTCGCTACCGGCAGATTATCCTGGCTGATCAAACCCCCAACCTGTCAGCCAAAAGGATGCTTGCTTTTTATTTTCCCGGCTGGCAGATTACAGTGGTGCAGTTACACAGCCAAGTCTGCATCAGACTCATTATACCACTTATCCTGCGCACCCTGCAGACCTGCTGGCACTCTGCATTCGGGGGACACAGCTATATCCTGAGTTCTCCGCAGACCTGCAGGATGCTCTGCACAAAGCGGGACACAGCTTCCACAGTTCTTTCTGCTGTTCGTCGCTGGCATCAGTTCTTTCTGCTGTTTGTCGCTGGCATCGGGTAGGCTCTATTCCCTTTTGTCTTGGCTCCTCCACAGCAGTATCCCATAGAGAGGCTTCTTCTTACATCTCGAGAATCACAATGTGCTTATTATATGCCTGTGCCCTCTGCAAAAGTAAGGAGTCTTCAGGCCTGTACTCCCCTTTCTACCTGTCCTGCAGCTCCTGCCATGTCTGCACCACACGAGCCCTCCAATGCTCGGGATAAAAGCACTCCCTTCCCTCCGGAGTGGGCTTGTTGCCATGTCACATTTGGGATTTGACCAGACGAAAGTATCATAGTCCCTGGTCCAGGACCTGGAGCGTCTTCCACATCTGTTTGCCGCCACCAGTGCTCCGAACTCCTTTCACACTGATTCGCATGCACCCGATAGCGACACTCACAGGGACAAATCGGGCACAAGGCAAAGGAAGTAAGCTCTTTCGGGTTCTTCCTCCAGTTCTCTGGGTCCCTCTACATCCTCCTGCATGTATTCCTCACTCCATGCCCCCTCTTTGGAGGCGACTTTTGGGTCGGATGTGGATTCCCAGTCTGAGTCTAATATGGACCACAACTCAAAGATGCAGGATATGGTCAATAGCCTTATCCTGGCAATTACCCAAACTCTGAACCTAAAAGCAGGATGAGGCACCTGCTCAGGAGCACTCCGTCTCCTTCAAACAGGTAAAACGTCCCTCTCGGAATTTCCCTAATCACAGGGAATTTGAAACAATTATGTTCAAACACTGGGAACACCATGAGAAGCGCTTCCCAGGAAGGAAGCAGCTTGAAATTCTCTATCCCTTTAGCCCAGACCTTGTTGGTAAATGTGGATCAGCGGGTTTCTCGCCTGTCTTCTAAAACAGACCTGTCTCTACAGGATGTTGCATCCCTTAAGGATTCGGCGGATAGACAGACTCTTTGGCTAAGTCAGCTTTTGGAGCAGCTGGCGCCTCCCTCTGTCCCCTTTTTGCCTCCACCTGTGTGGCAAAGTCCATGTCTGACTGGGCAAGAATTCTTTGCCAGGGTATCCTAGCGACAGCTCCTCTGGATGAGATGGCAGTTTAAGCCGACCGGTTTGCCTATGCCGGCAAATATCTTTTGACCGCTTCCTTGGATGCAGCTGGTTGTTCCGCCAGGGCTACAAGCAATATCGTTGCTATATGCCGCATTCTCTGGTTGAAAGCCTGGAATGCAGATCGGCCATCAAAAAAGTCCCTCACTGGCCTTGCTTTCCAAGTCTCTAGACATTTTGGATTCAAACTGGGTCAAATAATTTTAGGTGCTACCGGCGGAGAAAGCACCTCACTTCCCCAATTCTACATCAAGACAAGGTGGTTCTCAGACCTGTTCCTTCTTTCTTAACTAAGGTGGTTTCTTCATTTCACATTAATGAAGAAATTGTCCTTCACTTTTTATGTCCCTCTCCGGTTCATCCCCTGGAGAAGTCCTTCTACAAGATGGATCTGGTCAGAGCTATCAGAACCTACTTTCCGCTTCCTTTTGCCACTCTGAGGCTGGTTTCACATTTGCGTTTTTTTGCGCTGGAAAAAAATGCATACGTGCGCATGCGTTTTTTCCCCTATATTTAACATGGGTGCGTATACCTGCGCGCTGGCATGCGCACGTATGCGATTTTCATGCGCTGCGTTTTTTTGGGGTGTGCGTTTGTATTTTCCAGACGCAGCATGTTGCATTTTTTGGCCCTGCAAAAAAGCGCATGCGCACGTATGCGCACGTTTTGCGCTAAAAATGGCCATTATAGCCTATGGGTGCGCATATGTGCGCATTGGCATGCTTATGTATGCGTTTTTTTGCACATGCGTTTTTTTTTGTTAACCATGGAATTTAGGGGTTTGGGTTAGAGTTAGGGTTAGTTAAAGGGGGTTAGGGTTAGGGTCAGGGTTGGGGTTAGGGTCAGGGTTAAGTATGGTTTGGTTAAGGGTAAGGGTCAGGGTTAGGGTTAGGGTTAAGTATGGTTTGGTTAAGGGTTAGGGTCAGGGTTAGGGTTAGGGTTAGTTAGGGTCAGGGTTAGGGTTAGGGTTAGTTAGGGTTTAGGGTTTGGGTTAGGGTTAAGTATGGTTTGGTTAAGGGTCAGGGTTAGGGTTAGGGTTAGGGTCAGGGTTAGGGTTAGTTAGGGTTTAGGGTTTGGGTTAGGGTTAAGTATGGTTTGGTTAAGGGTCAGGGTTAGGGTTAGGGTTAGTTAGGGTTAGGGTCAGGGTCAGGGTTAGTTAGGGTTTAGGGTTTGGGTTAGGGTTAAGTATGGTTTGGTTAAGGGTTAGGGTCAGGGTTAGGGTTAGTTAGGGTTAGGGTTAGGGTCAGGGTTAGGGTTAGTAAAGTCATAGTTTGGGTTAGTGTGAGGGGCCACCTAATGTTGGAAAAAAACGCAAACGCGGTAAAAACGCACTAAAAACGCATACAAACGCATAAAAACGCTGCGTTTTTTTCATGCATGCTCATAAAAATGCTTGAAAAAAACGCAGCAGTTGTATGCTTTTGTATGCGTTTTTTTGCGGGAAAAACGCACTGCAAAAAAAAGCAAGTGTGAAACTAGCCTGATGCCCTGTTGGTCATCTCTGAAGGTAGTCGTAAGGGGCTCCCAGATTCTGAATCCACTATTGTCAGTTGGTTTAGTTCGGCAATATCGGAGACATACCACGTTCAGGAGAGACAGCTACCTCTGAGGGTGAGAGCTCACTTCACTCAAGCGATGGGAGCCTCCTGGGTGGTACGTCACCAGGCCTCAGCCTTCCAGGTTTGTAGGGCCGCGACTTGGTCATCTTTGCACACCTTCGCAAGGTTTTACAGGATTCATACCCATGCCTCATCTGATGCAAGTCTGGGAAGGAAGATGCTACAGGCGGCGGTTACGCACAGGCCAACGTAAGTCTGTTTTTTTTTTGTTGCATTCTTTCCGTTCCCACCCTTCGGGACAGCTTTGGGAGGTTCCATGGTTACCTGTGTCCCCCCAATGAAGCGATAAAGAGGGATTTTTGGTACTCACCGTAAAATCTCTTTCTTGGAGCCTTCGTTGGGGGACACAGCACCCTCCCTGATGGTTTGTACCTCTATTGGGCCTACGTGCCTTTGTTGTTTGATTGGTACATATGTTATGTTTTGTTTGCTTCTCCTACTGCTTTAACACTAACTGAGGTGCTTTGTGCCTGTCGGTGGGTGTATATTGCTGAGGAGGAGCTATTATCCTTTTTTTACCTAGTATCAGCCTCCTAGTGACAGCACTATACACCCATGGTTACCTGTGTCCCCCAATGAAGACTCCAAGAAAGAGATTTTACAGTGAGTACCAAAAATCCCTCTCTTTCGCCACTTAAATTGAAAAAAGAAAAAAAAATCATGTTTGGTATCTTTGTACTCGTACTGACATGGGTAATCATGTTGCCAGGTCAGTTTTAACATATCGTAAACATGGTAAATAGCCTCAACCTCCACCTTCCCTACAAAAAAAAAACAATTGTGAAATTGCACATTTTTACCTCTTGGGAGAATGGGAGGTAAAAAAAAAAACGGAAAATGGCCACGGCATGAAGGGGTTAAAGTGTTAGAACACTATTATAAAGCAATTGTACTTCCGTGATATATTTAGGATGTGACTTTCCTGCTTGTGAGGTAGATTATACATTGTGTTTACAGAGTGACAAGTTTAACCCCTTTCTGCCATCCGACGTACTATCCCGTCCATGGGACCCGGGCCCCTATGCCCATGGACGGGATAGTACGTCGGCGCGATCAGCGGCGCCCACGTGGTGAGCGCCGCTGATCGCGGCAGGGTGTCAGCTGATTATCACAGCTGACACCCGGCACAATGTGTCAGGGGCGGTCACGGACCGCCCCCGACACGTTAACCCCTTGCACACCGCGATCAAACACGATCGCGGTGTACCGGGGGTTAAAGGGAAGCATCGGCAGGGAGGGGGCTCCCTCCATGCTTCCCTGAGCCCCCCACGGCAGCGCAATGTGCAGCGCTGCTGCGGTGGACTCCTTTCCTCCAGGCCCCCGAATCCAAGATGGCGACGGGGGCCTTCGGGGGCCTGCAGGAAGCTGGCTTCCTCAGTGCCTGCAAAGCGCAGGCATGAGGATGCCTTCTGCAGTGCCTGTGTCAGATCGCTGATCTGTCACAGTGATCTGTGATGTGACAGATCAGCGATCTGTCACAGGACAGTGATGTCCCACCTGGGACTATGTAATAAAGTAAAAAAAAAAATAAAAAAAAGTGTAAAAATAATAAAAAAAAAATCGCCAAATATATTAGAAAAAAAAAAATATTCCCCCAATAAATCCATTTTTTGGAAATAATAAAAAAAAAAACAATAAAAGTACACATATTATGTATCGCCGCGTCCGTAACGACCCGCCCTATAAAACTGTCCCATTAGTTAACCCCTTTAGCGAACCCCTTAAAAAATAAAAATAAAAAACGAAGCAAAAAATAATGATTTATTATCATACCGCCAAACAAAAAGTGTAATAACGCGCGATCAAAAAGACGCATATAAATATCCATAGTACCGCTGAAAACGTCATCTTGTCTCGCAAAAAACGAGCCGCCACACAGCATCATCAGCGAAAAAATAAAAAAGTTATAGCTCGCTGAATAAATTATTTTTTATATAAAATAGTTTTCATTGCATAAAACCGACAAAAACATAAAAAAAGACCTAAATGAGGTATCGCTGTAACCGTACTGACCCGAAGAATAAAACCGCTTTATCAATTTTACCGCACGCGGAACGGTGTAAACGCACCCCCCAAAAGAAATTCATGAAACGCTGGTTTTTGTTCATTCTGCGTCCCAAAAATCGGAATAAAAAGCGATCAAAAAATTTCACGTGCCCGAAAATGGTACCAATAAAAACGTCAACTCGTCCCGCAAAAAATAAGACCTCACATGACTCTGTGGGTCAAAATACGGAAAAATTATAGCTCTCAATATGTGGTGATGCAAAAACTATTTTTACAATAAAAAGCGTCTTTTAGCGTGCGACAGCCGCCAAACATAAAAACCGCCATAAATAGTAAATCAAACCCCCCGTTATCACCCCCTTAGTTAGGGAAAAAGAATAAAATAAAAAAAATGTATTTATTTCCATTTTTCCATTAGGGTTAGGGTTAGGGTTAGGGTAGGGTTAGGGCTAGGGCTAGGGTTAGGGTTAGGGCTAGGGTTAGGGCTAGGGTTAGGGCTAGGGTTAGGGGCGTGTTGGGGTTCGGGTTGGAGTTAGAATTGGGGGTTTCCACTGTTTGGGCACATCAGGGGCTCTCCAAATGCAACATGGCGTCTGATCTCAATTCCAGCCAATTCTGAGTTGAAAAAGTCAAATGGTGCTCCTTCCCTTCCAAGCTCTGCTATGCGCCCAAACAGTGTTTTACCCCCACATGTAGGGTATCAGCCTACTCAGGACAAATTGCAAAACAATTTTTGGGGTCCAATTTCTCCTGTTACCCTTAGGAAAATAAAAAATTGGGGGCAAAAATATCATTTTTGTGGAAAAAAATGATTTTTTTATTTTCACGTCTGAGTGTTATAAACTTCTGTGAAGCACTTGGGGGTTCAAAGTGCTCACCACACATCTAGATAAGTTCCGTGGGGGGTCTAGTGTCCAAAATGGGGTCACTTGTGGGGAGTTTCAATAGTTTAGGTACATCAGGGGCTCTCCAAATGCACATGACACCCGCAGACCATTCCATCAAAGTCTGCATTCCAAAACGTCACTGCTTCCCTTCCGAGCCCCGACGTGTGTCCATACAGTAGTTTTCTCCCACATATGGGGTGTCAGCGTACTCAGGACAAATTGGACAACAACTTTTGGGGGTCCAATTTCTCCTGTTACCCTTGGGAAAATGAAAAAATTGGGGACTAATTGATCATGTTTCTGGAAAAAATACAATTTTTTTATTTTCATGCCCGGGCATTATAAACTTCTGTGAAGCCCTTGGGGGTTCAAAGCGCTCACCACACATCTAGATAAGTTCCTTAGGGGGTCTCGTTTCCAAAATAGGGTCACTTGTGGGGGTTTCCACTGTTTAGGTACATTAGGGGCTCTCCAAAGGCAACATGACACCCGCAGACCATTCCATCAAAGTCTGCATTCCAAAACGTCACTACTTCCCTTCCGAGCCCTGACGTGTGTCCATACAGTAGTTTTCTCCCACATATGGGGTGTCAGCGTACTCAGGACAAATTGGACAACAACTTTTGGGGTTCAATTTCTCCTGTTACCCTTGGGAAAATGAAAAAATTGGGGACTAATTGATCATGTTTCTGGAAAAAATGTGATTTTTTTTTTTTATTTTCATGCCCTGGCATTATAAACTTCTGTGAAGCACTGGGGGGGTCAAAGTGCTCACCACACATCTAGATAAGTTCCTTAGGGGGTCTAGTTTCCAAAATGGTGTCATTTGTGTGGGGGTTCCACTGTTTTGGTACATCAGGAGTTTTCCAAACGCGACATGGTGTCCGATCTCAATTCCAGCCAAAAACGTCAAATGGCGCTGCTTCCCTTCCGAGCTCTGCCATGTGCCCAAATAGTGGTTTACCCCCACATGTGGAGTATCAGCATACTCAGGACAAATTGCACAATAACTTTTAGGGTCCTGTTACCCTTGGAAAAATAAGAATTGAGGGTGAAAAGATTTTTGTGGAAAAAATATGATTTTTTAATTGTATGGCTTTATGTTAGAAACTTCTGTGAAGCCCATGGGGGTTCAAAGTTCTCACCACACATCTAGATAAGTTCCTTAGGGGGTCTAGTTTCCAAAATGGTGTCATTTGTGGGGGGTTTCCACTGTTTTGGTACATCAGGGGTTTTCCAAACGCGACATGGTGTCCGATCTCAATTCCAGCCAAAAACGTCAAATGGTGCTGCTTCCCTTCCGAGCTCTGCCATGCGCCCAAATAGTGGTTTACCCCCACATGTGGGGTATCAGCGTACTCAGGACAAATTGCACAATAACTTTTAGGGTCCTGTTACCCTTGGGAAAATAAAAATTGGGGTGAAAAGATCATTTTTGTGGAAAAAATATGATTTTTTAATTGTACCGCTGTACGTTATAAACTTCTGTAAAGCCCTTGTGTGTTCAAAGTTCTCACCACATATCTAGATAAGTTCCTTGGGGGGGTCTAGTTTCCAAAATGGGGTCACTTGTAGGGGGTTTCCACTGTTTAGGTACATCAGGGACTCTCCAAACGTGACATAGCGTCCAATCTGAATTCCAGCCAATTTTGCATTGAAAAAGTCAAACGGCGCTCCTTCCATTCTGAGCTCTGCAATGCGCCAAAACAGTCGTTCCCCCCCACATATCAGGTATCTGCGTACTCAGGACAAATTGCACAATAACTTTGGCAGTTCAATTTCTCCTGTTACCCTTGGTAAAATAAAAAAAATTGAACCTGAAGTATTTTTTTTATGAAAAAAAGTTAGATGTTCATTTTTTTTTAAATATTCAAAAAAATTCCTGTGACGCACCTAAAGGGTTAATAAACTTCTTTAATGTGGTTTTGAGCACCTTAAGGGGTGCAGTTTTTAGAATTGTGTCACTTTTGGGTATTTTCTATCATATAGACCCCTCAAAGTGGCTTCAAATGTGATGTGGTCCTAAAAATAAAATGGTGTTGTAAAAATGAGAAATCGCTGGTCAACTTTTAACCCTTATAACTTCCTAACAAAAAAAATTTTGGTTCCAAAATTGTGCTGATGTAAAGTAAACATGTGGGAAATGTTAGTTATCAAGTTTTTTGTGTGCCGTATCTCTGTGATTTAAGGGCAAAAAAATTCAAAGTTGGAAAATTGCGAAATTTTCAAAATTTTCGCCAAATTTCCGTTTTTCTCACAAATAAACGCAAGTTATTTGAATGAAATTTTACCACTAACATGAAGTACAATATGTCACGAGAAAACAATGTCAGAATCACCGGGATCCATGGAAGCGTTCCAGAGTTATGACCTCATAAAGGTACAGTGGTCAGAATTGTAAAAATTGGCCCGGTCATGAACGTGCAAACCACCCTTGGGGGTGAAGAGGTTAAAAAACAAAAAGGAAAAGTTCCCTATTTCTCCTTTTTTAGCCCTTACCCATTCAGCACTCTGTAAGCTCCAGTGGTCTTTGTTTTCAAAATGCAAGCACGTGACCACTGCAGCCAATCTGTGGCATTCACGTACCATACTACTGCTATTCCAGCTCCCCGCTGAGCGTTGGGGCCAGCAGCGTATGGCACGTGACCAAAACCACAGAGATGAGCCAAAGAAAGGGTCTAAAGGACAGGTCTGTCTGGAGACCAATTTGCAAACTAAGTGGTTGTAAGAAGCACAGGGGTGTAACTACCGGGGTAGCAGCTGAAGCGGTTGCTATGGGGCCCGGCCCATACAGGGGCCTGCCCGGCCGGGCTCCGGCTCCAATCGGCGCTACCCGGGTAGTGCAGTATTACACAACTTGAACTCCTCCTGACCTCCTCCTAGCATCATAGCATGTGACACGATTACATCTTCAGTTCTCAGCGGCGTCAGCGCAGCTCCTTCCTGTTTCCAGCGTCCGCTAATTACCTATGCGCATAAGTAATGAGCGGCTCATTACCTATGTACATATGTAATGAGCGGCACTGACGGCTCCCTGGTTGGCTGTCTCCAGCGGCAGCGGCGGCTCCTGTTTGTGTCTGGTCTCACGACGTGGTGACGCACTGACGCCGGTGAGTCACTCTGGGCCCGGGCCTGACCGCTGCGTGACCTGGTCCGAATCTTCTCTGCTGTCTGCACAGCACAGTGCAGTCAGTGGTTCGCGCGGGCGGTGAGTCACCGGCGTCAGGGTCCTCCCGAGTCCCGACTCCTGCGTTTCTTTCCTTGCTCTCCTCTCCTGTGACTCTGTGACTTTGAGTGACGTGTTACCGTGCGTGCCGCTGCCGCATCCCTGAGCCGTGACTGAGCACTCCTGTGGGGTCCGGTGAGTACCGTGAGTGAGTCACATACTCACAGTGCGTCCGTCTAGCTAGCATAATACACACAGTACACACTGCTCTGGCTGCGATGGGGCAGCGTTATAAAACCGCTGCACCGCAGATAATCATAAACATAAACGGATACAAGGCTGTGTGCAGACGCTGCGGAATCCGCTGCGGATTCATCCTTGCGCATTTTGCAAAAACCGCAGATAAATCCGCAGGTCAAAAGACCTGTGGTTTATCTGCGGATTAGCCTGCGGTTTCACCATCTCCACAATGGTGGAGATAGGAAACCGCTGCGGATTCCGCAGAAAGAATTGACATGTCAATTCTTTGCGGTTTCAAAACTGCAGGAAATCCGCGCGGAAATATCCGCACCGTCTACACAGCGGGTTTTTTTTTCCATTTATTTGAATGGTACTGTACAACGCTGCTAAAACTGCTGCGGGTCCGCAGCGGCCAAATCCACTGCGGAAACGCAGCAGAATCCGCAGCGTGTGCACACAGCCTAATGGAGCAGTAGGAGCTGCGGAGCCGGAGAGTATTTATTATCAGCTTATAACGGGCACTGGCAGTCACCTGTAATATCAGCTCAGCGCTATTAATAACAGTGCAGCGGCCTGCGGATTATATCTCTGCGGACTGCGCGGATTATATCTCTAGATTATATCTCTGTAGATTATATCTCTGTCTGTGCTGTATATCTCTGTGGATTATATCTCTGTATATTATTTCTCTATAGATTATATCTCTGTGGATTATTTCTCTGACACTAGTGACTAGTCAGTGTCAGTCCATCAATGTCTAAAATAGCAGGGCAGGGGAAAGGGTCCAGCTCCAGCAGGGGACACTAGGGCCGGGAGACAGTCACACAGTGACACAGACTAGTACAATGTCCTTGGCTGATGGCTGTGTCGTGGTGGGTGGGGGACTCTCTCTGTTCTGCCGGATGTGTGGTGGTGGTGGACGGTGGTGGTGGACTCTCTGCCGGGCTCCCTGTCTGACTCCTGCAGCCCTGCGGCCTGCTCAGTACGTCCAGTGTCCTCCTCCTCGGTCATGCAGCTCTGCGTGCTCCCGACTACTGCTGTCCTGCAGTGCCGGCCCGGCTGTGTGTTGGTGGTGTGTGCTCTCTGCCAGCCTCCCTGTGTGACTCCTGCAACCCTGCGGCCTGCTCAGTGTGTCCAGTGTCCTCCTCCTCGGTCATGCAGCTCTGCCGGCTCCCGACTACCGCTGTCCTGCAGTGCCGGACAGTGCTGGCCCGGCTGTGTGGTGGTGTTGTGTGCTCTCTACCGGCCTCCCTGTCTGACTCCTGCAGCCCTGCGGCCTGCTCAGTGCGTCCAGTGTCCTCCTCCTCGGTCATGCAGCTCTGCCGGCTCCCGACTACCGCTGTCCTGCAGTGGCGGACAGTGCCGTCCCGGCTGTGTGGTGGTAGTGTGTGCTCTCTGCCGGCCTCCCTGTGTGACTCCTGCAACCCTGCGACCTGCTCAGTGTGTCCAGTGTCCTCCTCGGTCATGCAGCTCTGCCGGCTCCCGACTACCGCTGTCCTGCAGTGCCGGACAGTGCCGGCCGGGCTGTGTGGTGGTAGTGTGTGCTCTCTGCCGGCCTCCCTGTGTGACTCCTGCAACCCTGCGGCCTGCTCAGTGTGTCCAGTGTCCTCCTCGGTCATGCAGCTCTGCCGGCTCCCGACTACCGCTGTCCTGCAGTGCCGGACAGTGCCGGCCCGGCTGTGTGGTGGTGGTGGTGTTGTGTGCTCTCTGCTGGCCTGCCTGTCTGACTCCTGCAACCCTGCGGCCTGCTCAGTGCGTCCAGTGTCATCCTCCTCGGTCATGCAGCTCTGCCGGCTCCCGACTACCGCTGTCTTGCAGTGCCGGACCGTGCCGGCCTGGCTGTGTGGTGGTGTGTGATTGTGTGCTCTCCGCCGGGCTTCCTCTGTCTCCTGCCCTGTGTAGAGCTGGCTAGCCTGGTGTGGTGAGCTGCTCTGCTGTCTCTGCACCCTCCCTGGTGATGGGGCCCTAATGAGAGGAAAAATAGGTTTCTGGGGCCCCACGCAACGGTGGTCGCCCCTATGCTGTGTTAATAGTACGTCACCATTCTCCCTGGAAGTGCCGGCTACCTGATGGGGTCCCACTGAGAGGAAAAATAGCTTTCTGGGGGCCCATGGTTGTCGCCTACGCAG
Source organism: Dendrobates tinctorius (assembly GCF_039654945.1). Taxonomy (NCBI): domain Eukaryota; kingdom Metazoa; phylum Chordata; class Amphibia; order Anura; family Dendrobatidae; genus Dendrobates; species Dendrobates tinctorius. Next base: position 1,576,698 of record NW_027361751.1, read on the forward strand.
TTTAATAGTATATCATTCTCGTCACCATGCTCGCTGGAAGCTGTTCCGGAGCAGAGGAGGCCATAGTATGCTGCATGGAGGAGCACGGGGGCCATAATGTGCTGCATGGAGGAGCAGGGGGGGCCATAATGTGCTACATGGAGGAGCAGGGGGCCCATAATACTGTATGAAGGAGCAGGTGCCCCATAATACTGTATGGAGGAGCAGGTGCCCCATAATACTGTATGGAGGAGCATTATATGGGGCACATAATACTGTATGGCGGACTATGAGGTGCCCATAATACTGTATGGCGGACTATGAGGTGCCCATAATACTGTGTTCTGGACTATGAGGTGCCCATAATAATCTTAATCATAATAATCTTAATCCTAATAATCTTTCTGCAGTGGTGTTTGGTATGTTAACAAATCTATTGAGTTCTAGAGGTGGGTGAATGTAATAGAAAGGACATGCCATGTCCTTTCTTTGGGCTGTTTCACACAGGTGATTTTACCGAAGGGGCTTGTGTTGCTGGGATTTTACAGAAATATCTCGGCTTCTAGTGGTTTAATATAAACTGGGTGGTGTTAAACTGTTGGCACCTAGTGATATTATGGATCTGTTTATATGTGGTACTTGCAGACAAAGTGCACAAGTGACACAAGATCACTTACTATGTCAACGTATCACCATCTGAGTGGTGCTCAAAAACGTAAAAAGAAAACGGAAGAGGGTTTGAAGAGTCAAAAAATGACTAAAATTAGTAGTTTTTTTTCGACCCCTAAAGTTGTGGGTGAAAGCTCTAATACCCCGACCACAGTGGTATCTGTTGCAGAAGAGACAAGTTCAGAAAGTTGCGATCCTATTGTTAATGTGGAAACCCAGGTGGCGGAGTTTGCCAGTACTAGGCAGTCTGCTGTGGATGATCCTCACTTAGTAGATGAAGATAGTGAAAGTGTATGTGATAGTGATATGAGCCTATTACAAGCCATCATCCCCACCTCAGATGAGCCAATGCATACCAGTGCCACCAGTGAAACTGCAAGCACATCTACCTGTAACATTTAAGATGCTGCTGTTTCTGAGAAGTATGCAACTGATAGGGCTCATTATCCTGTAACAATTTTTGACCCCACTGTAAAAAGATTCATTATTTCCCAGGGTCCCTGTAGGCCTTCTGGTCCTTTTCCCAGAGATCATGATTCAGATAAAAGATGTTTTTCTGAAAAATATTATGAAAGAATCACACAAACAGGACTTAAAATTCCTGTCATGTGGCTGTGTTATTCTCCTAAACTCAATGCTGCTTATTGTGAACCATGCTGGTTATTTGGGGATCGTAAAAAGCAAGGTTTTGAACCAGCCTGGGCAAAAGGTATTAATAAATGGAAGAATTTAACATCAAAAATTCAGACCCATGAGAGCTCAAATGCTCACATTGAAGCATGTAAGGTGTATGACCAGTGGAGGAAACAGGGAACTATAGATGAGGAAAATGAGAAGCTAATCAGGCGGGAAAAGAGCTATTGGAGGCAAGTTCTCCAAAGAATTATAAATGTGACATTAACTATGGCAATGGCAAATTTACCATTTCGCGGTCATCGATAGCATTTAGGTGAAATGAATAATGGGAAATTTCTCTCCATAGTTCAGCTTCTTGCAGAGTATGATCCGGTTCCAAAAGAACTTGTTCAAAAGCCCCAGAGATCAATAAAATATCTGAGCCCAAAAATCCAAAATGAGATCATTCAAATTCTTTCACAACAAGTACAGAAGGAAATAGTCACAGATATTAAACAGGCACAATTTTGCTCTGTTATCATGGATACTACACAGGACATTTCAAAAGTCGATCAGCTAAGCCAGGTTTTCCGCTATATTTCTATAGCCAGAGATGCAAACAGAAGAGCAACCGGTGTGAAAATTAATGAAGTATTTCTGGGTTTTCATACTGTGAAAGATCAGAGTGCCGCAGGCATAGAAAATGACATCATTGGCTGTATAGAGAGTAAAGGCCTATGGTTAAAAAAGTGTTGTGGCCAGGGATATGATGGAGCTGCCACAATGAGTGGCATATACTCAGGAGTTCAGGCCAGAATTTCTGAAAAAGAACAAAATGCTCTTTATGTGCACTGTGCAGCACATAATCTTAATCTGGTACTGCAAGACTCAATGGCAAATATGAGAGAAATTGCAATTTTTTTTGACATTGTGCAGAATTTGTACTCATTTTTTGGTGACAGTATAAGACGGTGGGAAATTCTTTCCACTTTTGCAACTTAATCGAGCTTGACTTTAAAAAAGTTATGCCCCACTCGTTGGTCGTCACGCCATGACTCCCTGTTAGCCTTACGTTTTCGATTTATGGATGTATTGCAAGCACTATCAAAGATCATGCTCACCTCAACCAAAACAAAAGAAAGAGAAGTTGCAGCGTCGCTAAAAAAAAAAATTGAATCATTTGAGTTTATATTTTTAGTTGTTGTTCAAACAAAGATTTTGGAAAATATACATGCAGTTTTGAAAGGTTTGCAAACAAAAAACATTGATTTGTCAAATGCATCCAAACTAATAAAAAATGTGCTAGACAATTTAAGTGACTACAGAAATCAGTTTGAGGAAGCAAAACAGACTGCAGGAACACTTGCACAACAGTGGGAAATATCATCACAATTTGGAAAGAAACGGATCCCAAAAGTCAAACGTCATTTTGATGAGTTGGCAGTTGATGAGAGGTTAAGTGATGCCGAAAAACATTTTAAAGTTACAGTTTTTTTTCCATGTTTAGACATTATAACATCTCAGCTTCAAAACAGGTTTAGGGGACTTATCAGATTCTAAGTCGATTTGGTATAATTCAGCCTGAAATGCTTTCGTCTGCATCTGATGATGTTCTATTCAAAGCCGCAGTAAATCTGCAGGAAATCTACAAACAAAATTTAGCGCTTGATTTTCCTGGTCAACTACTCAGTTTTCGCTCTGCATTAAGGGAAGAGATCCAAAAGTCCTCTTCTGTCAGTGACCTTGCCCATCTCCTTTTGATAGACAACAATGCCCTTTCATCCACATTGCCAGATGTGTGTGTAGCCTTTCTGCTATTTTTAACACTACCTGTTACAGTAGCCAGTGCTGAAAGATCGTTTTCTAAACTAAAATTAATAAAAAACTACATGCGGAGTACCATGTCGGAGCAAAGACTTTCCGGCCTTGCGATTCTGAGCATTGAAGATGAGAGGGCTAGGAAACTAGACATAGACAGCATTGTGGACACCTTTGCTGATGTGAAGGCACGCACGCGTGTGTTGTAAGAAACGATGGTCTTCTGCGTAAGTGTAAAGTTCTTTGGGAGTTGAGAAGGTTTTGACTACTAATCGTTGAACCGATGCAGGTTTTTGTTGAACTAACACAGTTTTGCTAACAAAGTTTCAAGTTAAAGTTCTATTGCATGTTTGGTTTTAAGTTACACCCCAGAAGGGACTAATTGACCATTTACTGGTCTTTACAGTGTCTAAAAACATAATATTAATTGTGTTATTGTTACTTTTCTTTTAGGTTGATCTTTTTATAGTTCTATTGGAGTTCAAGTTTTGTTAATGTAAGTATGGAATTTAAGTTTTAACAGTAGTATTGTAACTAAAATATATAGAACTTATTAATTTATAGAACTATAAATGTAAAAAACAGAATTGTACATATAGATTGCTTACATTTCGTTCTTTGGCCTTTAGGTTCCCTCATTTCGAAACTTAGACATTTTAGAAGTTGGAATAAGTTTTCAAATTGCAATTGCATATCTTTTCAAGAGATGAAAACAAGTTATTTCTGCTACAGTTTCAAGTGAGTTTTGTTGACTTACGTTTAGGTTTAAAAATAAGTACATTTTAACTGAATGTTATACTGTTATTTTAGTTTACTTTATGAGACATTTTATGACGATTTAATAATTGTCTTCTTTTGGTTTTAGGTTGTACTTATACATTTTAGAAGTTAGAACGGGTTATTAAGCAAGAAGAGATAGAAACTTGTCATGTCCACGGTAGTACTTCAAATTTCAGGTAAGTGTTTAATGAACTATTGTGTATTTGTATTTACATAAGTGAGCAACTTAAAATATAAAATGATCAATGCTTAACTAATTTGATTGTATTGACTGAGTTACAGGATTAGGAATAATTGTGTTACATTATTTCTAATTCTGTTACTTAATGTGACTCTAGTATGCATTATCGTTAATGGGTGTGTCTTGAAGGGGGTGTGTCTTGAAGGGGTGTGTCTTTGAGGGGGCCCCGTTTAAAAGTTTGCTATGGGGCCCAATCAGTTCTAGTTACGCCCCTGAAGAAGCACTTTGGTTACGGTTCTAATTTAGTCCCAGCTCTGTGGTAATTAATTCTTGGTGGTGAAATTCTGCCAGGGATCAAGCATTATGGGAAAAATAAATTTGACATTTTGCCTGCTTTTTCTCCCTTTATGTGTTGGCAGGTTCATGGGAATGAAGTAGGAGCAGCCTCATTGCTGGCAAAAAATAATGAAAAAAGTTCTGTTACTGGAGAGGATTCACTTACCTTGAAAAAATCTGAAGATCAATTCTGAAAATAGACCTAGATTTTTGGTCCATAATGCAATAGAATTTGTGACCAATCGTCTGTTGGATTCTGTTTTATGATAGCCATTTAATTACCCCATCATGTTAGAAACATTTGTATCATCAACATGATGCACAAAAATACCTTCCCAGATTTCCTTATGTTTAAAATGCTGCACTTATTAGGAAGGAGACATTGAACTTGAAGAGTAACTTTTGTCTTGATTTTTCTTACTTATCATGGCACTTGAATTGGCTATGATCCCTGGATGTCTGGTTCCTGAGACTACCCCTCATTCTCATCCCCCCCTCCCCTTCTCATCAATATCTCATCCCTCTTCCCCTCCACCTATGGAGAAATGTGCAGCTCAGTAGACAGGAGAGCATAACCCCACACTGCTCCTGTCTGAGAGCACACTGCTCCTGTCTGAGCGCACACTGCTCCTGTCTGAGCGCACACTGCTCCTGTCTGAGCGCACACTGCTCCTGTCTGAGCGCACACTGCTCCTGCCTGAGCGCACACTGCTCCTGCCTGAGCGCACACTGCTCCTGTCTGAGCGCACACTGCTCCTGTCTGAGCGCACACTGCTCTTGTCTGAGCGCACACTGTGTTTGCGCTGGGGGGATTCATAAGTCTGCAGTCAGAGTGTGACTGCAGACTTTCCATTTTAGGTCGGACAACATCTTTAAGATAGCTACTGTGCCTTTATTGATGTACTTCCCGACACAGTTAGCTCTGATTTCACACACTGGGTCGGACATCAGTCAGGGCGAGTTCACAGATTTTGTTTTACTCCCATCGGCAGCAGTGCCAAGATAACTTTTGAGAGTTACTCATGACTGTGTTCAAGTCCAATTTCTCCTTCCTTATAAAGTCATCAGTTTGAACATGGAGTAATCTACAGATTTTTCTATGTGCCTAAAACATGCTACAGGTGATTTATTAAAATTTTTGATGACCGGTTCACTTTAAATAATGTTTTATCATTATTATGTTTCATTTGTTTTCACTTGGGCATTGAATGCGCTTCTAATATGTCAGAGATCACATGGGGAAATGTGTGATCTCAGACTAATCCCAGATTTTGAGGATAAAAGGACTTAAAGTCCACACTCCTGAAACTCAAATGCTAGATTCGTTGTTCACATCGCAGATGAGCCTCTGCCAGAGGTGGCTGACAGCGACTTTCTCCCCTCTTCTCTTTCAAAACACACAAATGTTCAGTTGAGCTGCAAAAATCATGTGTACTGATGTGATAGATGTCTCAAAGACGTTCTGCTAACAGCAATCTCGTGTATGAGCACTTTAACTTCTTTCAAAAGCAAAGCTCCTGGTAGGGCTATGTTCACATTGTGTTTTACTTACCTAGTTGATGCGGTCAGCAAGACATGGTAGACTATGTCTCCGTGTTCACCTCCAAAAGGTGTATATTGCTGAAAATTATGTCCGACAGGGCACACTGACTCCCTATGCATCATTTTAGTAAATGACCCCGTCAGCACATGCGCCCGAATCCTATATTGTGGGGCTTCAGATGTAGGCCCCAGCGGAGTTACTGAAAGTCGGATAAAAACCTCTGTGAACCCAGCCTAAATGTGATCTGAGACATGAGATAAGCTGTGTTTAAACCAAATACAGACCATTGTATGAGACCGCCCCTGTGAAAAATCATAGCTTTCATCTTAAACTGTATTGGCTCATTTTTAATAAATCCTCTTTTACTCCTATATGTTAATTAGATGCATGGTGCACCTTGCCAGTGGATGAGCCGTTCGGTTTAACATCCCATTCAAATGTCTTGCTTGATTGACAACACTGGCTTCACAGTGGCCAGCACTGTCTCCACTGACATGTCACACAGGCGTCATTTGTAAGGGTACCGGCACAGGACAATGGCTGTTCTACGCATGCGCTGGTTCTCTTATTAACGGCGCATGCTCGCGATTTCAGAGGAGACAGCAGCACTAGCACCTGTGAGTCCTGTGGTGCTCAGTTAAGCAGAATGCTTACATCAAGCCAGCGCAGCTACGACATCGCATACTTAGGCCTGTGCCAAATCTGGTAAAGCGGTCTACCAAGACCTTGAGTCCAATTACCCCTTAGTGACGGAGCCAATTTTTTAAATTCTGACCAATGTCACTTTATGTGGTCATAACTCTGGAACGCTTCAACAAATCCCATTGATTTTGAGTTTGTTTTTTCGTGGTACATTATAATTTATGATAATGGTAAATTTAGGTTGATAAGTTTTGTGTTTATTTATATAAAGTTTCAGAAATTTGACAAAAATGTATAAAAATTGCAATTTTCAAAAGTTGAATGATTATCCCTTTAATCCAGATAGTCATATCACAGAAAAACATTAATAAATAACATTTCCCTCATTCCTGCTTTACATCAGCACCATTTTTAAAACGCTAATTTATTTTATTAGCCTTTTAGGAGGTTTAATAATGTAGAAGCAATTTTTCATTTTTTCAAGGAAATTTACAAAATTTATTTTTTGGGGGGACCTATCCAGGTTTGAAGTGAGTTTTGGGGTCCTATGTATTGGAAGACCCCAAATGTGATACCATTTTAAAAACAGCACCCCCTGACATATTGAAAACTTCTGTCAGGTAGTTTATTAACCCTTCAGGTGATTTCCAGGAATTAATGCAAAGTGGTATAGCCGGAATGAAAAAGTGTTTGTTTACCACCTAAATGTCACTAACTTCTGAACTGACCACTAGAGCCGTGAGACTCTAAGGCCGCTATTTGGCATGAAATGCTATGGCAGACATCAGGACCACACAATCATGATCTCAGTGTGTCAATTAAATTAAAGCAGAAGCCCCCACAATCTATTAACCATTTTTTAGACATAGTCACTTTTGACAGCAGCAGCTAAGGGGTTAAACAGATATGGATGGTGCCAACACCGATCATTTGTGATACAGCAAGTTGTCAGCTATAGTGGACAGCCGACAGCTGCTGGACTGTCACCTGTATGGGGATGATATTCTCTTATATCTCAGGTCAGTAAAAAGACGTATTGGCTGTCATTAAGGGGTTAAATATCAAGAAAAATGAAGACTTAAACACAGCAGCTGCTGACAAAGTAATTTTACTCTTAGACATTTGCTTCTGATTGATATTTTGCTGTGTAATTGGTTATACTGATGGAACAAGATGAGCAAATACCCTGCGTTAAGTAAATAGTAATAGTACATATGAATAACACATGGCACTTGGCAAACAGGTTCTGGTCCTGATCTGCCACCATCTACACTGAGGTCATCTGACACTAGGTGAGGTTTTAATATTGGAGGATAGGACCGTCCCAATGGGTACATCTTGTTGTGGTGCAATGGCTTTTACTGTATGCATGCAAAATTACTATTTTCTAACTGCAGGATATTTGCTTATCTTGTTTTTATCTTGGGTTTGGTTATTTTTACATGGCCACAGTGTGAAGATGCTCCTACACGTTGCACTTATACCAATTTATGCTCCTGATTATTTCTTTGGTTTTAGTTGTACAGATGACTTGAATTAGTATTTTTATTTACTTTGTTAACAAATTGTCAGTTTTGCCATATTTTTGAGGTTACTTTATCAAGTGAAATTACTTCAGAAGTCATGTGACCAGGCTTATTAAAGGGTCGATATTGACTTGTAGGCTGCGTTCACACGTAGCGTTTTTTTGCGTTTTCGTGGGAATTCCGCAGCGGAAAAAATCGCCACGAAAACGCAAAAATAAATGCATCCCATGCAATCCTATGGGATTCCGCAATGCTGTGCTAATGCTGCGGATTTTACCGCTGTGGAATCCCATCGCGGTAAAATCTGCAGCATGCTCATTCTGTGTGCAGAATCGCGGTGATCCCGCACCCATAGGAATGCATCGAAACGCTCATTTTATGCATGTGGCTATGCCCACCATGCATAAAGTGAGCGCTCAATGTGCACATGGTACCCAGGGTTTGGAGGACCGGGGTAACATAATCCTGTAAAAAACAATTAAAATAAAAAATAGTGATATACTCACCTTCCGATGGCCCCAGGACTCTTTCCCTCCTCTCACCACACGCCCGGCACCTTCCAGTCCCAGTAATGCTTTGCACGAAATACCGTTGATGACGTTGCGCTCTCACGAGCGTGACGTCATCTCAGGTCCTTCGCTCTAAGTATTACTGGGACCGGAAAATGCCGGGAGCGCCGCTGAGGAGATCAGGGGCCGTCGGAAGGTGAGAATAACCTTTTTATTTCTTTTATTATTTTTTACATTCTGTCTTTTACTATTGAGGCTGTATAGGCAGCTTCAATAGTAAAAAGTTGGTCACACTTGTCAAACACTATGTTTGATGAGTGTGACCAATCTGTCAATCACATTCCAAGCGATTTGAAGCTTGAATTCCGCATGTGAAAATCGCATGAAAAACGCTTGTTTTCCCGGGGAAGGAGTTGTGGAAATGCTGTGGATATTTCCGTATCATTTCTGCAACGTGGGCACATAGCCTTAGAATTGCTACTCCCTATAGGTGGCACTAGAGTTCTAGTCCTCTTCCTCCCTGAAGAGACAATTTGCATATTTCCCAGAGAAGCACTGCGGTTTAAGTCTCCTCACCTCAGCATGTCAGGCTTGACATGTCACTCTCCGCAAGGAGAAATGTTTACCCTTGGATCCTGGTCAGATGTTTCTCACCCCGCCAAATCAGATCACACACTTTGCACAGACGAGGGGCAATATCCCAAAACATGGTCTGCAAATTGAGATTTTGGTTTTGTCTTTTATCCAAAGTCATGTGACAACAGTCGTTAAAGGGTAAATATTGACTTTTAGGATTGTTGCTTCCTAGTTCTAGTCCTCTTCCTCTCTGAAGAGACGATATGAGGTTACTTTAAGATTTAATGTTAAATTTTCTTGGCATTTGTGACTCCTTCACTTGGCATAATATAATTAACCAAAGAAGAAAGGGACTCAAACCCAGAGTGCCAAAAAGTTGAATATATATTTATATAAACAAAGTAAATAAAAAATACCACGTTAATTGAGCACTACTGTGAAAAATGGACCATAGTAAAAATTGGACAATCGGAAAGAGACCAACAAAACCAAGAACCAAAAGAACCGACTAAAAGTCCAAAATATTGCGAGTATAAAATATACATTTTATTAGTATATCAGGATTAAAAAATGGTATGAGATCAACATTGCCTAAATAATAATATAAATCTGTATACAAAGATGGGGCGCAACTATCCAGTAGTATAAAATTGATGTGGATCTCTCTAATAGTACAAGGATATAGAGCAGTTATCAAAAACCATATAATATATTTAAAGTGATATAAAAATATATATATAAAAATGTATATAAGATATATATGTGATTATGACAAAAAATGTTTTATTATTATCAAACGTAAAAGATAAATATAAAATGAAAAAATAGTGCAAAACAGTGCAACATGCAATGTAAATGTGTGCAAAAATCACTAAGTAAGTGGAAAATACCACATACATAAAGTGATGACGTGCAAATATCAAAATCACCACCAGGTGTCAGTATATCCAAAGAGACTCGTTACACTAAAGTGATATCCAAATATATAGAAGGCAAAATAATAGTGGAAAAATAAAGTGCAGAGTGTCAGTATGTCCACATCCAGTATTCAAAGACCAGGAACACATGAAAATAAGTACGTACAGGTAAGTATTGTATTAGGCTGGTACCAACATATAACGCACAAAGTAATATTAGCTGCTCCTGGTCTCCTGCTATTCAGTCCTCATAGCAGACCTTTTCACTTTCCTCATTCCTGGATTCCTCTTCAGCTTGGGTTCACTTTACAAAGGGTCTGAGGCTGACAGGACGTTGTCTTGATGCCTGGTGAGAAGCTACGTTGCCCTGAGCTGAAAAGGATCCTAGAGTCCTCAACGATGACATCAAAATAATGAAAATAGCATTTGCTTGGACGGAGCTCAGTGATTGGTGGCAGTGATTTTGACGTGATGTCACTGCTACAGCCAACTAACGGTGACCAGGATTAGCGGAAAAGACAGCGCTGGACCACAGAGCTGCACAGCTCTGTCGATGGAATAGTGGCCGCGGCCGGATACTGCACAGTCACACTCTATTCAAATCAATGGGTGGTGGATGTGTAACAAGGTGACACGGGGTTTTAGTACCAGCCGAGTCAACTAAGCCACAGTCAGTATACACCCCGGGACCTTGTACAGAAATAGGCAGGACAGACGCAATTCCAGTTACAGTTGCAGTCCAACAGGGAAACAGTTTAATAAAAGGTGTGAAAAAACAAAGGATCACACTGGCGCTAATCAAAATGTGACTATAGGGCATGTCACACTATGAGATATCGCTAGCAATATCGCTATAACTAGTGACGTTATAGCGATATTGCTAGCGATATCTCTGTGTCTGATACTTACCTACAACCCGCTCCCCCACTGGTTATCGCTGATCGCGTGAGAACGTTCAGGACCGTTTCTCGTCGTCAGCTTCCTGCTGTGAGGACGAGCGACGCGTGGAGCCGGGCGGGAGGACGCAGGATCGCCTGGTGTGACAGGTAAGTAGCGACCCCCGTCCCCAGCGATGTTGCTGGTGAGATCTGCCTGTGTGGCAGCTCACTAGCGACCACTTAGCGATGTACCAGCGATCCTGACCGCGTCATATCGCTGGTCGGGATCGCTGGTACATCGCTAAGTGTGACAGTACCTTAAAAGAGGAGCTGCTGGCAGTCTGGCAGATATAGTGTGCTAATCTGCCTATAAAATAGTGACTGTTCAAATGCAAATTAGATTGCCGCGCTCAGTAGCAAGCTCCAAAGTTGCTGCTGGAAGGAACCTGACCTGTCATTGTCATTCACAAGCTGGGGGAAGTGTGACAGGGTCCTGCATGCGATGATCAGACGTCGGGGGAGTTTTCTGCACAATGGTCAGTAATGTCTGTGGGAGTGTCCTCCCGTTGAAAAGAAACCCCCGTGGAGACACTGAAGGGCACAGCAGGTAGCCTCGGCCGACGGCGCCGCTGTGAGGTAGCGTGGTGAGCGGTGACGTCACCTGTCCAAGAATGATGGACATGTGCAAGGGCCAATCCCGACGCGTTTCGAGGGAAACGTCCCTCTTTCTCAAGGTTCAGAGCCAGCAGAACCGAATGCTAACGGATATATATTACACACACAGTACATATATTATATATCCATCTCAGTGAAATAATATATGTATTTTTAGATGTGTGGGGGTCCAAATAGAACTTTTGCTACGGGGCTCTGTGATTGCTATGTACGCCCCTGCTTGCAGGGCAGTAATAATGAGGGCAATCTGCCTTGTTTCTCGGGGCTCCAGGGTCCATTTGCCAGATTGCCATCATCATAAGCAGCATATCGAGCAGGGAGGGGGGCCCAGACACATTTCTTGAATAGGGGCTCCAAGCTCATTAGTGTCTGCCCCATGCCCTCAGCCAGTGGCATGTCGCTAATAGCAGCACACCATGCAGCTGCTATGTTGCCCGTGAGTCAGGGAGACCCGCCCAGTGTCAGAGGAGCAGCGGGTGACAGGAGGCAGGAGCCAGCAGCTGCGGCTAAAGCCTGTGCCCGCTGCTAAAGAGAAATTCCTATTCACTGCTCCACATGCCCATAGTCGCTCCCACCACTATGTATTGAAGCTGGTGCCTAGAGATGGGAGGGACTATAGGAGTGGAGAGCAGTGAATATTAATTTCACTTTAATAGCGGGCACAGTAGCTGCAGCTTCAGGCTTCCTGCTGCTAGGCGATCACATGTGCCCGCTACTAAAGGGAATGAATATTCACTGCTCTCCATGCCAATAAATACGGTTTATATCAGTGAGCAAGTGAGTATGTGGTGGCCATAATACTGTGGGACTGCATTATATTCTATGTGGGGGTTGCATTATATTATATGAGGTCAGAATTATATTCTATCTAGGGACTGCATTATACTGTATTGAGGACTATGGGAGTGTATTTTTTATGGAGGACTATGGGCAGTGTATTATACTCTATGGAGGACTATGGGGAGTCTATTATACTATATGGAGGACTATGGGGAGTGTATTATACTATATGCAGGACTATGGGATGTCTATCATGCTATATGAGAACTGTGGGGAGTATATTATACTATATAGAGAGCTATGGGGAGTGTGTTATACTATATGGAGGACTATGGGGAGTCTATTATACTATATGGAGGACTATGGGGAGTCTATTATACTAAATGGAGGACTATGGGAAGTCTATTATACTATATAGAGGACTATGGGGAGTGTATTATACTATATGGAGAACTTGGGGGAGTACATTATACTATATGGAGGACTATGGGGAGTCTTTTATACTATATGGAGGACTATGGGGAGTCTATTATACTACACTCCCCAAAGTCCTCCATGAATTATACTATATGGAAGACTAGGGGGAGTGCAAAATGCAGGATATTCATCAAGTGATTGGATTGGTTATGCCGGAACAAAAATAATTTTTCTCGGCAGCACATCGCTCTGTGAAAACTGCAGATATGCTGCTAAGATGATAACAAGCGGCGAATGACTTCAATATTGTTGATCACACTCGTTTAGTGGCCTGAAATCAGCGCATGTAAATACAACCGAAATGTTTGTGTGATTGAGCAACTTGTTACCATTTGGGGCTGTGATAAAACACTCCGGGATCGCCTTTGCTGGAGTCAAAGGTCATGTGCGTTCAGCATGAAACTCAGGCGCACAGCCGAGGTCCGGGTGTAATTGACACTGGGTCAGGTATATTAAAGATGAAAGCAATGCATAAAGAAAAAAAACATAAAACAAATCCTTGCCTGTCCGGCACTAACTAAACAAAGTCCAACCTAACTACCAACTGGCGGGCTTCTCCCGTCCAGCCAAACTACAGTTGCAGTGGGCACTGTTTCCACTCACGTGTGTCTCTCACACAGACAGGCTCTCTGTGTTCCCAGGCTGAGACACAACCACCTGGCATCCTTTTGTATCCGCCTCCCATTATTCATTAGTCACCAGGTGATATAATGACCAGACTAGGCCACATAGGAAAGGTATCTGGGCGAGATATACCTGCCCTCATCCACTATTCACACATGATTCTCACAGGCCCATTTTAAACTTTTGCCTATGGCCCCATTTTGCCTAAATCCGGCCCTTAGCCACAGGAGAAGATTATAAATGCTGCAGGGGAGGAATTTGTTGCTGATTTAGTATATTGTCCCTAAGATTTTGCATTGGGCTCCAGACTGAATCTTGTGTCTTCATTCATGTTGCAGATTCCTGACAATCAAGATACAGACCTACACAGTCCGGCCAAATCTCATGACTTGGGTACTGAGGAAGCCGCTCCGGTGTCTGAATATTTCTTTTAGTGATATTTAAATGAGGTTGGTGCCATCTGACAGCTATTGGCTTCATACCTCCTCATGTACAGTAATACTGTATGTTCTGGATGTCCTATGTATGTTACTGGGATTACAGCTGTTGTATTATTTATGCTACACTGCCTTTTTATGTTTGTATATATGTATAAATGTTGTGTACAGTTACACCTTATCAAATACCTCTATTTATTTAAAGTTAATTTATTGGCTCATTTTGGGCTGCAGGCCGCTACATGTTGCTGAGCAATGCATTACAGGATGCTAATTTTGGGTCCCGGTACCTGGACCAACATGACTGATCATTCACGTTTACTGCTTTATATACAGGTATACTATATATATTTCATACATATTCGGTAGGGGAGAATCACTCATCTGCACTGCTCCATTCCATAACATTGGTTCAATTGCTGCTGTTTTCTTTACTCGGACCGAAGATATTGTCTTGTGAAAGAGCCAGATAACTGCGGCAAGTTTCTTGGACTTGTAAATATTCTGTTTCTCTTTCATTTTTAGGTTTAAGCTTCTTTTACCAGCCTAAGTTAATATCGAATTCAATTAGATTAAAAATCAAGTTGTCTTTATTTTAATAAAATATAAAAATCTCACTTAAATAAAGGGGTATTCTCTAGTTTGGAACATATACTCTTTGTGTACTGCAGCTTCAGTCCTCTTTAATGGGACCACTGGAGATAGCCGAGCGCTCCTCTTGACTTATATTCAGCCCTCCCATAAGAATGAATGGCGCTGCAGTGTGCATGGTCGACCACTGCTTCATTCACATGGGATTGGTGGAGGTCCCAGCGGTTGGACCACCCTTCCTCCCAACAATCCTGAAATTATCCTGTGTATAGGGGATAATGTCTAAGCTTGAAAATACCTATTTAAATTGGTTTCGAAAGAATGGCGTTTATCACCTGTCCACAGGATAGTTGATAAATAATTGATCACTAGGACCCCCGTCAATCACTAGAATGAGGCGATTGAGTTGTGTTGGTATCACGTGTCCAGCTACTTTCTTCTTTGTCCATAAGAATCACTGTGATGGCCATACACAGATTATTTCCTGGTAAAACCTCTTTAAAGAGAACTTGTCAGCAGCATTTTACTAAGTAAGGCTAGTTTCACATTTGTGATTCTGGGAGCAGCGACGGCCTGTGCACGGCCGCCGCTAAGCCCCGCCCCCTGCTGCGCCTCCGCTGGTAGCTCCGCCTCCGGGCGCATGACGCTGCAGGCGTCATGCGTCCCCTATCTTTATCACAGAGGACGCAGGACGTGCGCAGTCTGCGTTTGGCAGCGCATGCGTCCTTTTGACGGTGCGTCGAGCGCAACCAAAATGCAACAGGTTGCGTTTGCCGCTGGTCGGAGCACCGTCAAAAGGACGCAGGCGCAGCCAAAACGCATACTGCGCATGGCCTGCGTCCTCTGTGATAAAGATAGGGGACGCATGACGCATACAGCATCTTGCGTCCGGAGGCGCGGCAGGGGCGGGGCTTAGCGGCGGCCGTGCGCAGGCCGTCGCTGCGCCCAGAATTGCAAATGTGAAACTAGCCTAAAGTACACACAGCCATATTGATGCTGTCATACTGATTAAAATGATCCCTCAGGTGAAGAAATCTGCTTTGTGGATTTTATTTAATCTCTGTTTGAAGTTTCCTTGTATTCATATCTTCGTGTATCATGTAAGGACAGTGAGTAGGGTCTTCCACTTTGTTCTGTCCTCGCCACTGCATCTCGGTGTAATTTTGCTTTTAAATTTTATCAAAATTTCACGCCATCTGAGCCGCAGACGCTTGTGCAGATTGATCACTTGGAAGCCTTCAGGAAAATGGCTCTGGTGGCTGCTCTGTTCCACCGGTGCCATTTTACCGAAGCCCCCCATTTGTTATAGCTGCGGGTGGTGCTTGCACAGATTGATCTAATGGTGGGCTTCAGTAAAATGACATAGGTGGAACTGCGCAATCCACGCAGACGCACCAACCAGCATCATTTTCCTGAACACTTTCAAGAGATCAATCTGCGGCTAGGACAGTGCAAAAATAAAGAGGAGACACCTAGACACAGCGAAGGGGATGGAAGAAAGCTTAAGAAAATCTACAAAACTGACTTCTTCACCTGCGGGATAATTTCAACCAGTATGACAGTCCCAGTATGACCCTGGTTGTACTTGACTTAGTAAAATGCTGCCGACAGGTCCTCTTTGTCAGAGGCATATCTGGGGGGGGCAGCTGGGGCATGTGCCCCGGGCGCAGCCAGCAGGGGGGCACAGTCAGGTCGCCTAATGCGGCTGTCCGAAGTGTCTACCCTGGCAGTGGCATTCTGCCGTCCCCCCGAACTGGGAGTCGACCATTCTCTGTGCCGACTGTCAAGCTGACAACCGGCACAGAGAAACTGCAGCACACCTGCTCCCAGGGATCAATTGTACTTGAGTCTTACAAACGAGAGTACAATTGAAGCTGCCAGCACCGTGATCAGGTCATGTAGTGACTCTGCTGACGTCACTTGCCTGCGCTGCAAAGGAACACATTGGTGGTAAGTGCTCCAGTGGAGCAGAAGAGACCAAAGATTAAGTGTATGGTGGGGGGAATTTAATGTGTGGGGGAGATTTGGAGTGGGGATGGGGGTTTAATGTGTGTGGGGAGATTTGGAGTGGGGATGGGAGAGTTTAATGTGTGTGGGGAGTTTTGGAGTGGGGATGGGGAGATTTAATGTGTGGGGGGAGATTTGGAGTGGGGATGGGGGATTTAATTTGTGAGTGGAGATTTGGAGTGGGGATGGGGGGGATTTAATATGTGGGAGAGATTTGGAGTGGGGATGGGGGATATTTAATGTATGTGGGGAGATTTGGAATGGGGATGGGGGATTTAATATGTGTGGGGAGATTTGGAATGGGGATGGGGGATTTAATGTGTGTGGGGTCATTTGGGATGGGGGATTTAATGTGGGGGGAGATTCGGAGTGGGGATAACATAGTAACATAGTTTTGAATGCCGAAGGAAGACCTTATGTCCATCTAGTTCAGCCTATTTTTAGTGCAGCTGTTCTGCAT
Organism: Dendrobates tinctorius; assembly: GCF_039654945.1. Taxonomy (NCBI): domain Eukaryota; kingdom Metazoa; phylum Chordata; class Amphibia; order Anura; family Dendrobatidae; genus Dendrobates; species Dendrobates tinctorius. The sequence goes on from NW_027361751.1 coordinate 1,593,718, forward strand.
TGTTGATCCTTGGGAAGGTAAAAAACTCAGAGTTGAAGCCGATGGGGATCGGGGATTTAATGTGTGGGGAGAGATTTAGAGTGGGGATGGGGGGATTTGATGTGTTGGGAAATTGAGTGGGGATGGGGGGATTTAATGTGAGGGGAGATTTGGAATGGAGATGGGTAGATTTGGAGTGGGGATGGGGGATTTAATGTGTGGGGGGAGATTTGCAGTGGGGATGGGGGATTTAATGTGTGGGGGGAGCTTTGCAGTGGGGATGGGGGATTTAATTTGTGGGGGGATATTTGGAGTGGGGATGGGAAGATTTAATGTGTGTGGGGAGATTTGGAATGGGGATGCGGGATTTAATGTGACACCATTCCAAAAACTGCACCCCTCAAGGTGCTCAAAACCACATTCAAGAAGTTTATTAACCCTTCAGGTGCTTCACAGGAATTTTTTGAATGTTTTTTAACAGAGGAAACCCCCCACAAGTGACCCCATTTTGGAAACTATACCCCCCAAGGATCTTATCTAGATGTGTGGTGAGAGCTTTGAACCCCCAAGGGCTTCACAGAAGTTTATAACATACAGCCATAAAATTAAAAAATCATTTTTCCACAAAAATGATCTTTTCACCCCCAATTTTTATTTTCCCAAGGGAAACAGGATCCCAAAAGATATTGTGCAATTTGTCCTGAGTACGCTGATACCCCATATGTGGGGGTTTGATGACTTTTTCAACGCAAAAATGGCTGGATGCCATGTTGCGTTTGGAGAGCCCATGATGTGCCTAAACAGTGGAAACCCCCCTACAAATGACACCATTTTGGAAACTAGACCCCCCAAGGAACTTATCGAGATGTGTGGTGAGAACTTTGAATCCCCAAGGGCTTCACAGAAGTTTATAATGTACAGCCGTACAATTAAAAAATCATATTTTTTCCACAAAAATGATCATTTCACCCCAAATGCTTATTTTCTCAAGGGAAACAGGACCCTAAAAGTTATTGTGCAATTTGTTCTGAGTACGCTGATGCCCCATATGTGGGAGAAAACTACTTTATGGGCACACGTTGGGGCTCGGAAGGGAAGTAGTGACGTTTTGGAATGCAGACTTTGATGGAATGGTCCGTGGGTGTCATGTCGCGTTTGGAGAGCCTCTGATTTGCCTAAACAGTGGAAATCCCCCAAGGAACTTATCTAGATGTGTGGTGAGCACTTTAAACCCCCAAGTTCTTCACAGAAGAACCATAAAAATAAAAAATCATATTATTTTCCACAAAAATGACATTTTTGCCCCCAATTTTTTATTTTTCCAAGGGTATCAGGAGATATTGGACCCAAAAAGTTGTGCAATTTGTCCTGAGTAGGCTGATATCCCGTATGTGGGGGAAAACCGCTATTTGGGTGCATGGCGGAGCTTGGAAGGGAAGGAGCACCGTTTGACTTTTTTAACGCAGAATTGGCTGGAATTGAGATCAGACGCCATGTGGCATTTGGAGAGCCCCTGATGTGCCTGAACAGTGGAAACCCCCCCAATTCTAACTCCAACCCTAACCCCAACACACCCCTACCCCTAATCTCAGCCCTAACCCTAATCCTAATGGGAAAATGGAAATAAATAAAAAAAAAAAAAATATTTTATTTTTCCCTAACTAAGGGGGTGGTAAAGAGGGGTTTGATTTAATATTTATAGCGGGTTTTTATGTTTGGCAACTGTCACACGCTAAATGAAGCTTTTTATTGCAAAAAATAGTTTTTGCATCATCGCATTTTGAGAGCTATAATTTTTCCGTATATTGACCCACCGAGTCATGTGAGGTCTTATTTTTTGTGGGACGAGTTGACGTTTTTATTGGTACCATTTTCGGGCACATGACATTTTTGATCGCTATTTATTCCGCTTTTTGGGACACAGAATGAACAAAAACCAGCAATTCATCAATTTCTTTTGGAGGGGGCGTTTACACCGTTCCACGTGAGGTAAAATTGAAAAAGCGGTTTTATTCTTCGGGTTAGTACGATGACAGCCATACCTCAGTTATATCATTTTTTATGCTTTTGCGCTTTTATATAAAAAAAAAAAAACATCTTCTAAAGATGACGTCCTCTTCTTTGCTTCCGGTCGCGGCTCCTGTGCAGGCGCACTGCTCTGCCCTGTTGAGGGCAGAGCAGAGTCCTGCAGTGCGCAGGCTCCGGACCTCTCTGACCTTTCCCGGCGCAACAGGGCAGAGCAGTGTGCCTGCGCCAGAGCCGCGATGGGAAGCAAAGACCAGGACGTCACCGCTAGAAGATGGGAGGCGCCGGACCGGACCGCGATACCCATCGGACCAAAACCTGACGCGGACCGCCCCCGTGTGAGTATAATATAACTCGTTTTTCTTCTCTTTGAGGTAACATCGGGGGCTTATCTGCAGCATTACAGAATGCTGTAGATAAGCCCCTGATGGCGGTGCTGGCAGCTGATAGTCGAAAAAATAGGTGATAGATTCCCTTTAAATCAACTGAGCTACAGAAGCTTCATGATATGGACTCCTAAAATAATCATGGGCAACACGAAGTGTCGACTGGACAAAACATTTCTTTTGTTTTAAAAAAAAAAAAAAAAAAAAAAAAAAAATGCTTTTAGTAAAGTCCTAAAACTCACTACAGAAATGGCTCCAGTGCCTGATGGAACCCACTGACTCACATCCACTACACTGTCATTTGGACAACAAATAGTTAGGTCCAAAAATATTTGGGCAGTGAAACAAGTTTTGGTATTTTAGCTGTTTACAAAAAACAAATACATGATAGTTATATAATCAATATGGGCAGACTCCGCTTTAGACCTCTTCACACGTCCTGATATTTTCAGTACTGGAAAAAACAGTATTGGAGATATCTGTGTACTTTTTATATTTATTTGTAACTCCTCCCATCAGCCGCCGCCTGCTCTCGCTGTTAACCAATGAATACAAATATCAGCATTGTCCCCTGTTATAGCGCTGATCACAGAGCGAGCAAGGGACAGTGATGTGAGCTGTAACTCTGACGTCATCAGTGTGTCATCAGTGTGCACATGTGCTGGATGATTTGCGGCCCGTGCTGCTGTTAAAAAAAACAAAAACGGACACACGATACGTAGAAACACACTGACATGTGAACAGACCCAATCACTTGAATGGGTCTACGTGTGTAATTGTCTCTGGTACATGTTAAAACTGTCACCACATGCACCAGACACACTGACGTCTGAAAGAGCCCTTAATTTGAGGGTATTAGCATCCTAATTTCAGTAAGGATTTAGGAATTGGAACTAATTGGACAAAAAGAAATTGGACAATTATTTCAAAAGCTATTTAATGGGCTTTTGCTTGATTAATCCATCATCAACTAAGCAGATAGAAGATCTGGACTCTGGAGCTGACAACATGCAGACAAAGGAGCTCACAATCGAAGAGAAACAGACCATCATTAGGCTGTAAAACACATCCATCAGAAAGAAAGGAGAAATGTTAGGAGTATCCACAGAAGACAAGAGTGGTGGATGACCGCAGCAACCATTCCATGGTGAAGGAAAGCCCCTTCAAAACATCCAAGTAAGAATCACACTCCAGGAAGTAGGTGTACATATCCCATATAAACCGGTGTATATTATATTCCATGAGCTTTATAGGTGGGGAATGAACATGAAATATATGTAGATAATAGGGGCATGAACACATATCCCATATAAACCGGTGTATATTATATTCCATGAGCTTTATAGGTGGGGAATGAACATGAAATATATGTAGATAATAGGGGCATGAACACATATCCCATATAAACCGGTGTATATTATATTCCCTGAGCTTTATAGGTGGGGAATGAACATGAAATATATGTAGACTAGCTGAAGAGCCCGGCGCTGCCCGGGCATAGTAACTAACTGTGGTTATAGAAAATTATAATTATCCTCCATCCCATAGTCCCGTGCCCATATACCCATCATACATATCCACGATCCCATAGTCCCGTGCCCATATACCCATCATACATATCCTCCATCCCATAGTCGAGTGCCCATATACCCATCACACATCCTCCATCCCATAGTCCCATGCCCATATACCCATCATACATATTCTCCATCCCATAGTCCCATGCCCATATACCCATCACACATCCTTCATCTCATAGTCCCATGCCCATATACCCATCATACATATCCTCCATCCCATAGTCGAGTGCCCATATACCCATGACACATCCTCCATCCCATAGTCCCATGCCCATATACCCATCATACATATCCGCCATCTCATAGTCCCGTGCCCATATACCCATCATACATATCTCCTCCATCCCATAGTCCAGTGCCCATATACCCATCACACATCCTCCATCCCATAGTCCCGTGCCCATATACTGTACATATCCGCCATCCCATAGTCCGGTGCCCATATACCCGTCAAACATATCCTCCATCCCATAGTCCAGTGCCCATATACCCATCCCACATCCTCCATCCCATAGTCCCGTGCCCATATACATATCCGCCATCCCATAGTCCTGTGCCCATATTCCTGTCATATATATCCTCCATCCCATAGTCCAGTGCCCATATACCCATCACATATCCTCCATCCCATAGTCCCATTCCCATATACCCATCATACATATCCTCCATCCCATAGTCCCGTGCCCATATACATATCCTCCATCCCATAGTCCCGTGCCCATATACCTGTCATACATATCCTCCATCCCATAGTCCGGTGCCCATATACTCATCACACATCCTCCATTCCATAGTCAACCATTGACATAATGAGCGGCGGCAGGGCTTGCAACCTTTGATGACATCAGCGTCGCCATGGCAACCATTGTAACATCATAATGAGGGGCGGGGCTTGATACGCACACACTGCTTCCCCAGTATGCAAATAGGGGCATTATGACATCACAATGAGGGGCGGGGCTTGATACGCACACTATTTCCCCCAGTATGTAGATAGGGGCAAAATTGTTTGGTGAATTGGAACGCGCGGGGTTAAAATTTCGCCTCACAACATAGCTTAGGACGCTCTCGGGGTCCAGACGTGCGACTGTGCCAAATTTTGTGGCTGTAGCTGCGACGGTGTGGATGCCAATCCCGGACATACAAACAAATATACACACACACACACACACTTTGAGCTTTATATATTAGATAATAGGGCAATGAACACATATCCCCTATAAACAGGTGTATATTATATTCCCTGGGCTTTATAGGTGGGGAATGAACATGATATATATGTAGATAATAGGGGCATGAACACATATCCCATATAAACAGGTGTATATTATATTCCCTAAGCTTTATAGGTTCGGAATGAAGATGAAATATATGTAGATAATAGGGCAATGAACACATATCCCATATAAACCGGTGTATATTATATTCCCTAAGCTTTATAGGTTCGGAATGAAGATGATATATATGTAGATAATAGGGCAATGAACACATATCCCATATAAACAGGTGTATATTATATTCCCTGTGCTTTATAGCTGCGGAATGAAGATGAAATATATGTAGATAACAGAAAAGTAAACAAATATCCCATATAAACAGGTGTATATTATATTCCCTGTGCTTATAGGTGGGGAATGAACATGAAATACATGTAGATAATAGAGGAATGTGTTAGGAACGGCGGAACGCACTAAATAAAAATAATAATAAAGTGCGTTCGCCACTCGGGGTCCACCGTGCAGTAGGTGATATAACCGCTGCTAGATGGTGGCAGAGACAATATGGCGATTATGCACACGGGTTAAACTTCACCCGGACTGTGCAGGACGGGCTCTGTTCACACGCAGAGGAGCCGCGACAAAAGATACAAAACACTGAACCTGTGTGTGTCACAGGCTTCAGGTAGAATACACAAAAACGGTAAACGGTCACAGGAGTAGCCCAAGATGGCGGTACTAAGTCCTTCTAGACCTACCGTTAGTGACTGAGAGTATAGCGTCACAGCCGCGAACGCTCAAGTGGGCTGCTACTGCAGCGCGGCGTGGATACTGCCGCTCAACGACACCGCTATGGCGCAAGCGCAATGTCGGACGTTAGCAGCTGTGCCTATGGAGCAATAGCGCGCTGGTACTGGTAATAACTCAATCCCTCACACACGCGTAATATCCAAGGGTAGGGGTTTCAAATGAGTCATTCACCAGATTATGCATCCATCAACATTCACACAGCAGCAATTATGACTATACTAGCGCATGGTGGAACAGCCATGCGCGCTTTTTATAGCAGACGAGACCTTCCGGAAGCCTCCAGATCTCCGAGATGGACCAATGAGATCTGGAGCAGGACCTGAGCACATGACTCCCGAACTCCAATGGGAGATCATCCCATGAGCATGCTCAGAGGATGGAATGAAGGACTTAGCCTCAGGAGAGATTTGCTGCAAGGCAATCTCCTCTGCAGTAGATAATGAGCAGGAGACTGCAGAATGTGAGGGTCTGGATTCCTGCATAGTAACCGCAGAAATCTGACCCTAACAGAATGAACACATATCCCATATAAACAGGTGTATATTATATTCCCTGAGCTTTATAGGTGGGGAATGAACATGAAATGTATTTAGATAATAGAGGAATGAACTCATATCCCATATAATCTATGTCATGTTCCAGGACAGGGTTGTTCCTTTTCTGTCCTGGTCAGGTCAGAGTTAATTTAATTTTCCTGTCTCAAATTCAGGGGCGGCTATTTAGTGACAGTACTTCCTTGGTTCCCTGACTTGTGCTTCCATTGTACAGTCCTCTCTGGTTTCCTGACCCCTCGACTCGCCCCTGACTACGCTCCAGTCTTTTCCTCCGGTTTTACGCTCCCGTTTGGCTTCTGACCCCTGGCTTACCTCTGATTATTCTCGCGTCTTGTCCTCTGGATCCCACGCTTCCATCTGGCGTTTGACCCTCTGTCTCAGCTCTGACAGCATCCTGTTTTCTCCTTCTCTGTACCGCAGCCTTGACTGGCTTCCGCCCTCCCGATTACATGCTGGCTCCGCCTCAATCGTCTCTCCTGACACCGCACTCCCAGCTAGGCCTCGGTCCCACTCACACTTCACGTTGCAGCGTCTACTCGACCAAACTGCTGGTCTGCATCCTCTATTTGTCCTGCAGCGCCCTCTCGGCAAAACCCCCTGGGAAACCAGCAGTGGACCATTCCCTATTATTACAGACCTTCTCATCCCTCGGCATCACAGACTTGTCCCTATCCTGGATCTCATCATACCTAACAGACCGGACATTCGGCGTCTCCCACTCACACACCACCTCCTCAACTCGCCCCCTATCTGTCGGAGTCCCACAAGGTTCAGTCCTAGGGCCCCTGCTCTTCTCCATTTACACCTTTGGCCTGGGACAGCTCATAGAATCTCATGGCTTTCAGTATCATCTCTATGCTGATGACACAGATCTACATCTCTGGACCAGATATCACCTCCCTACTAACCAGAATCCCTCAATGCCTGTCCACTATTTCATCCATCATCTCCGCCAGATTTCTGAAACTTAACATGGACAAAACAGAATTCATCATCTTTCCCCCATCTCACGTGACCCCCCCAACGAACTTATCCATTACAGTAAATGGCTGCCCACTCTCCCCAGTCCCATAAGCTCGCTGCCTCGGGGTAATCCTTGACGCTGATCTCTCCTTCAAACCACATATCCAAGCCCTTTCCACTTCCTGCCGACTTCAACTCAAAAATATTTCATGAATCCGTTCATTCCTCAACCAAAAATCTGCAAAAACCCTAGTCCATGCCCTTCGAACACTCTCGCACCCCTTCAATCTATTCTAAACTCTGCTGCCCGACTAATACACCTGTCCCCCCGCTATTCCCCAGCTTCTCCCCTCTGTCAATCCCTTCACTGGCTCCCCATTGCCCAGAGACTCCAGTACAAAACCCTAACCATGACATACAAAGCAATCCACAACCTGTCTCCTCCATACATCCGTGACCTCGTCTCCCGGTACTTTCCTGCACGCAAACTCCGATCCTCACAAGATCTCCTTCTCTACTCCCCTCTTCCCACAATCGCATACAAGAATTCTCCCACGCATCTTCCCTACTCTGGAACTCTTTACCACAACATATCAGACTCTTGCCTTCCCTGGAAACCTTCAAAAAGAGCCTGAAGACCCACCTCTTCCGACAAGCCTACAACCTGCAGTAACCACCGATCCACCAAACCGCTGCACAACCAGCTCTACCCTCGCCTACTGTATCCTCACCCATCCCTTGTAGATTGTGAGCCTTCGTGGGCAGGGTCCTCTCTCCTCCTGTACCAGTTATGATTTGTATTGTCTAAGATTGTACTTGTTTTTATTATGTATACCCCTCCTTACATGTAAAGCGCCATGGAATAAACGGCGCTATAACAAATAATAATAATTTCCTGTAAGTTACGTTCATTCTTTTTCTTCATTCTTTTTAGTCCGTCCCGATTTAGCCTTATATATCTTCCAGTTCAGGTGACAAATGTAAGCTGCGATTTGACTGGTTGCTATTTTGATGAACCTGCCATGTTTCCATCACTAATAACCAATTAGAATTACAGTTTCACCTTCCCATACAGTTTTTAGAAATGAAGGAGAGTTCTTATTGGCTGCTACTGGTATTATATGAAAAACCTCCTTGCACCTGTATATCAGTACCGTCCTGTACGTGTCCAAGTCAGGTAGATGCTAGGGATGCGTCTAGTTTGGAGTTGAATTCTTGTGGGGGGAGGAGTGATTTGTTGAAATCATGACGTCATCAGTAGGGGCGGGACCTCCGGAATGGGCGGGACCTCCTCAGTCCGGCACGAGCAGCAGTGCTCACATTCTGGCGGGACAGGAGGTCTGTGTGCAGGATCCTGGTGTTGCGCCTGAGTTGTGCTGTGGAGAGGACTTCAGGACTCCGAGATTCCTGCACTGAGCTGTGTGCAGCACCGTGTGCTCTGGGAAGACTCTGCTGAGGAGCTGTGTTCAGCGTTTTACTGTGAGGACTGATGCTGATCCTGGGCTCGTCTGCACTGAGGTGGGCAGACCATGTGAATAAATGTTGTGGAGGCATCCAGGGGGCTGTGTGAGGAGGCATGTATTATGCAGAGGGGCATCCAGAGGGCTGCTGTGAGGGGCATGGGGTATGCAGAGGTGGGAGACCATGTGAATAAATGTTATTGAGGCATCGAGGGTGATGTGTGAGGGGGCATGGGGTATGCAGAGGTGGGGAGACCATGGGAATAAATGTTGAGGCATCCAGGGGGCTGTGTGAGGAGGCATGGGGAATGCAGAGGCGGGGAGACCATGTGAAAAAATGTTATTGAGGCATCGAGGGTGATGTGTGAGGGGGCATGGGGTATGCAGAGGTGGGGAGACCATGGGAATAAATGTTGAGGCATCCAGGGGGCTGTGTGAGGAGGCATGTATTATGCAGAGGGGCATCCAGAGGGCTGCTGTGAGGGGCATGGGGTATGCAGAGGGGTATGCAGAGGAGGGAGACCATGTGAATAAATGTTGTTGAGGCATCCAGGCAGCTGGTGTGAGGGGGCATGGAGTATGCAGAGGGGCAACCAGAGGGCTGGTGTGAGGGCATGGGAAATGTAGAGGGGCATCCAGGGGGGCTGTTGTGAGGAGGCAAGGGGAATGTAGAGGCATCCAGGGGGCTGGTGTGAGGAGGCATGGGGTATGTAGAAGGGCATCCAGGGGTTGGCTGGTGTGAATGGGGCATGGGATATGTACAGGGGCATCCAGGAGGCTGTGTGGCTGGTGTGAGGAGGCATGGGATAGATATGTAGATGACCATCAAGGGGGCTGGTGTGAGAGGGGCATGAGGTATGTAGATGGTAAATGCTAGACTGTATGGGCTCCTTCCCGGTGTGACGTCATTTCCGTAACTTATTGTGGGCTTCTTCTATTTTAGCAAGGCGTGATGCATCACGCCATTACCTTGCAAGTCACCAAGGCACATAGAGGTTAGTGTTTCAGGGTGAAAAACGTGTGACCCTCTTTTGGTTTTAGGGTGAAAAACCTGCTACCCTGTGATGGAGTTTTGGGGGTGACCCGCAAAAATGTGCGACCCTGTGGTGGAATTTGGGGGTGAGGGTTTTGGGGGGTGACCAGCATGTTCTGTTTTAGCAAGTTGCAGCACGCTATTACTATAGGTGATGGGGTTTTGGGAGACCCCTGTGGTGGCACTTGGGGATGATCTGCTATTGGGGGGATCCCTGTTGTGGGGTTTGGGGGGTGACCTGCTGCTGGCTATTGGGGAGGACCACTGTGGTGGGGCGACCTGCTGCTGGCTATTTGGGGACCCCCTGTGGTGGGATTTGAGGGCGATCTGCTGCTGGCTATTGAGGGGACGGGAACCCCTGTGGTGGGATTTGGGGATGACCTGCTTGTGATGTTTGGGGGGGGCCTCCTGCTGCTGGTTATTGGGGGACCCCTTTTAGTGGGGTCAACCTGCTTGTGTTGGGGTTTGGGGTGGGTGACCTGCTGCTGGTTACTGGGGGGGCTGTGGTGGGGTTTGGGAGGAACCTGCTGCTTACGGATTGGACCCATTATAGTGTGGGGCAACCCGCTGCTGGCTATTGGAGGACTTCTGTGGTGGGGTTTGTGGGCGACCTGCTGATGGCTATTAGGGGGACCCTTGTGGTGGGATTTGGGGGGTGACCTGCTCTCGGGCTTTTAGTGGGGGGAGACCTGCTTGTGGTGGGGTTTGGGGGGGGTGACCTGCTGCTAGCTATTGAGGGTCACCTGTGTGTGGGATTTGGGGGTGACCTGCTGCTGGCTATTGGGGGACCCCTGTGGTGGGATTTGGGGGTGACCTGCTCAATGGGGACCCATTTTAGTGGGGGGTGGCCTGCTTGTGGTGGGGTTTGGGGGGTGATCTGGGGGAGATTAATGCACGCTTGTGGAGTCTTGTTGGGCCCTGGGAGGGGGTTAATGCATGCTTGCGGGGTCTGGTTGGCCCCAGGGGGTTAATGCATGCTTGTCAGGTCTGATTGGGCCCCAGGAGTTAATGCACGCCTGCGGGGTCTGGTTGGGCCCTAGGGGGGAGATAATGCACACTTGTGGGGTCTGTTTGGCCTCGGGTGGGTTAATGCATGCTTGCGAGGTCTGATAGGGCCCCGGGGGTTAATGCACGCTTGCGGGGTCTGGTTGGGCCCTGGGGTTAATGCAAGCTTGCGGGGTCTGGTTGGGCCCTGGAGGGGGAAGAGCTAATGCACGCTTGCTGGGTCTGGTTTATGCAGGGGGGTGGACGTCCGATGGGGCTTTATGCTTGGGGAGGTTGGGTGTCCGATGGGGCTTTATGCTTGGGGAGGGTGGGTCCGATGGGGGATTTATGCTGCGGGGAGTGGATGTCCAATGAGGGTTAATGCTGGGGGAGAGTGGATGTCCGATGGGGGTTTATTCTTGGGTGGGGGGTGGCGTCTGATGGGAGTAATGCTTGGGGGGAGGGGTGGACGTCCTATGGGGGTTTGTGGGTTTATGCTTGGTGGCAGTGGACGTTAGATGGGGTTGATGAAGCGTTGAGGCATCCAATGGGGGATTTGTTTGGAGGCAGTTTGATGGGATGTACATTTGGGGGCAGGGGGCGTCATGGGGATTTACACTTGGGGAGGGAATGTCTGGTGGGCTTTGTTGGGTTTATAATGTGGGGTCCACTGATTACTGTCAGGTTGAGGTTTATGATTGGGGGAGCGGTGTTATGCTGTGTGGCGGGGGCTATTGCTTCATTGGGGTACACAAAAAACATGGGTGTATGCTGCTTATTCTATGCAAAGTAAAAAATGTAGGTCCCCCCCAGAGATGGCTACACCACCAACTGGCACAAAGCTAATCCGTTTTAGCTTAGTGTAAGTAGGAGGCAGACATGGGTCCGGACCGCCCAGGCCAGTTTCTGCCTTAGGTTTTTTTTTATTAATGATTTCCTTTTTTCTTTCAGATACATCTTTTGAGGGTGACAGAGTGAAACTGTCACTCTGCTCTCCCACCTAGAATTGTCACTACCGTATCATCTGTGGTCTACAAGGCAAGGCCCTAACAGATCAAGTGTTTGGTGTTTGTTCCACGGAGGACTGTCCTTGCCATTAATCCCCGGCCCTCTTGCCCCCCAGAGCCAGATAGAGTTGGAAAGAAAGACAAATCTGTTACCTGCCAGCCACCTGAAAGTCTGCATCCTGGTTTTTCCATGGCCATCTTCATCACCGGTCTGCAAAGACTGCTTTAGGATCTTCAGGACAGATATATCCTACCAACCAGTGAGGGGGCTCCGTTTAAAAAAAGGAAGGGACAGGACAAATATGTCGCAGGTTTCCCCTGAGCAATATGGATGACTCCTGGGGAAGCATTGCTATTCATGTGGCCTCTACGTTTTTCAGAGGCTCCTGCGACCCTGCTCTTAGAAAAAAAAAAAATCCAGGCTCTGGTCTAGGCCTTCTCTGTTGGCCGGGCCACACTGCCAGTGCCCTGAACAATCGCACGCTGACTTTCTAGTGCTCCCTACTGTGCACCTATCTGGGTAAGAGTACTTTACTTCTGCAACATAGGACTAAACTCCGCCTCCCAAGAGACGTACAGTTCAATTTTGGTTGTTTTGGAAATATTCAGTCCAAAAAAGCAACCGACGGGCCAACCCTCTGACCTGCCAGGAAAAGACAAGATGTTTCTTCAGGCCAACCCCCTCCTGGCATCCACAAACCCACCAGCGTGCTAGGCCTGGATCTAGCAGACTCTCTTCGGCATGATGGGGCGTTCCCACCTTGGATGTTTCTCGGGCCGCCGTCTCCTTTACTATTCAAGTCAGGTATTATGATCTCTGGTTCGGGACACCGAAACCTCAGACACCAAAGGCAGGCCTGGGGGGGCAGAGCAGCAGACCCTCCCAACAGTCCTACCCGCATGCACCAACAGCATATTACAGTTTAACAATACATAAATGCTTAAAATGAAACAAGCAAAGGCATAAAGTTCTCAATGCAAAAAAAATGCACTTCTATACATAATGTCAAAATGTTATTTATCCAATATTTCTATAAGTCTGCGATTTCAGTGAATGTAAATAAAACATTGCTGTGGTTGTCTCCATGTTGCATTTTTAGCCTTTCATTTCATGCATAGGGCAGGACAAGCCCATGATGTATCTGTGACACATGTAGGGTACTATAATAACAGGCTTAGACAGGTAAACCATTTTTGAAATAATGAAGTTCATTTGTACAAGCTGCTTAGCCCCTTTAGTGACGGGCCCAATTTTTTAAAATATGACCGCTCTCACTTTATGTAGTAATAACTCTAGAACGCTTCAACATAATATCCCAATGATTTTGAGATTTTTTCCAGGACGTCCCCTGACCGCACCATGGACGTCCTCCTCCTTGCAGGGACAGGAAAGCACACGAGAGATGAAAAGGTCCCACTCCACCCCCTTTTCCTCTGTTTTTCCTATCCCTGCATGGAGGGATACATGAGAGCAGCGTTGCGCAGCTTGCCGGAGGGCTCAGGGGGAATCGTGTGGCTGGTCCAATATCCTTCCCCCTGTCAAATGGCCCAGGGCCGAAACTCCCAGGTGAGGAGTCCCTCTGTCCCGGAGACCAGTGAGCGGATGGGCTCCTGGGTAGAGCTGCTCCAACCGATGGGAGGCTCTCTGCTCAGGCGCTATCTTCTCGGGCCAGCAGGTCCAGAGATCGGAGGTCAGGGGTGTCTGGGAGTATGCGTTCCACATCGTGGAACGTGGAAGCAGCCGCCAACAGACTGCAGAGCAGGGCGAGCGTCACACTTCCGATGATGTTGGCGCCCGGAGCCAGCGTGCGTTCCATATCGTGGAACACGGAAGCAGCCGACGAAAGTCTGCAGTGCGGGGAGAGCATCACACTTCCGGTGATGTCAGCGCCCAAAGCCAGCGTGTGTTCCAAGCGTGGAACACGGAAGCAACCCCGGGGGACTAGAGGATGTCAGCCTCTGGCGACACCTCACACGGGGATAAGGGCAGTGTGCGTTCGAGGTCGACGAATGCAGGCACTGCGCTGGGAGACAAGCAGCTGACAGGCTCCCTGATGCCCGAGAAGGAGTGCGGTAACATGGAGGACAGGAGTGAGGACGCAGGGGTAAGTGCGCATAGCGCAGAACTCGTACCCCTGACACTCAGTTCCAAGCACTTGGACCTCAGCTCCTAGTCCTGACTATCCCCATTCTTGTGTCATCTAGGTTAAAGGCACCCCTACCCACGGCTAAAAAGACAGGCAAGGCCTCGGCGAAATCCAAACGATGGACTATATGCCATGTGAAGTTGCCGGATACTTACAGCAAAACCCTCTGTGGCCCCTGTTCTTCCAGAGTTGTAAGGGAGGAACAGCTGTCCCTCCTGTCTGAAATGAGGACCCTGATCTGTGAAGAGGTGCAGGCCTCCCTGTCCACTATCACACAACAGCAACTCCCCAGTCCAGGCCCAAGTCATAAGAGGCCTAGGTGGGAATCAGAGCAAAAAGAATTTGAACTAGGCTCACATGAAGGATCAGACATGCATGGCTCAGACCAGGAGGAGGGCGAGCTCTCGCTAGAAAACCAGGAAAATGGCAGGAAGTACCTATTCTCAGTCGAGGATACCGAAGAACTGGTAGAGGCTGTGAGTAATACCATGCAAATAGAAGAGGTCCCTCAGTCGTAGTCCAGACAGGACTTAATGTTTGGGGGCCTTACATCCCAGAAGCAGACGGTGTTCCCAATAAGTGACCATATTCGGACAAAGATAATACAGGAATGGAAGGAGGTGGAATGTAGACTAGTGATGTCCTGAGACTAGATGACATCAAAACGTGGGAAGAAATTCCTAGGATTGACGTACCAGTGGCTAAGGTCGCAAAAAAGACGTTTATTCCATTTGAGCACTCGTCAAGCCTGAGAGACTCCATAGACCGGAAGGCGGACATTCTTCTGAGATGGGCTTGGGAAGCTTCAGCGGCCCTGATGAGAACAAACATAGCGGCCAACTCTGTATCCAGGTCCATGCTCCTGTGGATGGGACAATTGGAGGTACATTTAGCCAACAAGACCCCAAGGGCAGAGATAATAGCCTCTCTACCCCTTATGAAATCCACCAGGGTCCAGAGTATTCGAGCAGGCTCTAGACGACATCTTTGAGTTCGCATCCAATAGCAAAAAAGGGTTGCCCGAAGACAGACCCAAAAGATTTCAGCCCTTTTGGAGAAGGGCGCCCCCTCGCAAACAACCAGACTATAGAAATCGGGGAAGATCCAGCAGAGGAACCTATGGAAGTTCCTATAACCAGAGCAAGAGGGACAAGAGTTCCCTTTTTGGATCTAGAAGGCAATGACGCCATCTGTATCGGGGTCAGGCTCAGTCTCTGCAGAAAATTGGAGACAGGTCACCAAAAACAAATGGGTCCTAAGGACCATAGCAGAGGGCTACAGAATAGAGATTACCTCTTCCCCGCCCCAGAGATACATCACACCTACTACCATAGCAGCAGACTCTGCGATGCTTGCGGACCTTCAGGAGCTAATCAGCTCAGAAGTCATAGCTCTGGTCTCCCCATCAGAGATAGGCAAGGGCCACTACTCCTCCCTATTTTCAATCATGAAGCCTTCAGGGGAAGCACGCACAATCATAAACTTGAAACCATTTATTCTATGGGCCAGATACAAGAGGTTCAGAATGGAGTCTATAAGGTCGACGGTCCATCTCATAGACACGGATTCGGTGATGTGCACTCTCGACCTGAAGAGTGCTTATTACCAGGTCCCGATCCATCCGGCCTCACAGGAACTTCTGAGATTCGCAGCATGGACCCTGAGCGGGACATCTTGAAGGCCCGGGTCTTATCGGATCAAATCATATCCACTATCCAGGCCAGCAGGAAACCGGTAACCTTGGCTATCTACTACAAGATCTGGAAGAGGTTGTCTGTCTGGAAGGTGGCAGGTCCGACGTCGTAGCAGGGGTCCCTGATATCTCTCGGGTCATGGATTTTCTCCAGGCAGGGTTTAATATGGGTCTTAGACGTAGCACCCTTAAGGTCCAGATTTCGGCACTGAGTACCTACATGGACTACCCCCTTGCTCCTCACCCATGGGTAGTTAGATTTGTAAGAGCTATCCAGAGACTGCGCCCTACTATCAAGCAGTTAACCCCTCCCTGGAACCTAAACCTGGTCCTCAGAGATCTTTGTAAAGAACCCTATGCTCTGGAGGGAGACATGCCTATTTCAGTCAGCACTTGGAAGACTGCAATCCTGGTGGCCATTACCACAGCTAAGAGAGTGGGGGAGATTCAGGCCCTGTCCACTAGAGACCCATATCTACAGATTCGGGAGGACCACATAGTATTAAAGCTTTTATACCCAAGGTAGCATCCGGCCAGAATCGGAATCAGGAAATCGTGTTACCCCTTTTTGCGAGAACCCCTCAAACGAAAAAGAGCAGGCTTTGCACTCTCTGGACATTAGCTGGGCAGTAATTGACTACCTACCTATAGGCCACTTGTAGATGGAGAAAGAACCCTAACTTGTTTATTCTGTTTGGGGGTAAAAACAGGGACAAAAGAGCTTCCAAAGCATCCATTGCAAGGTGGATTGCCATTGTAATTTCTAAATCCTATACATCAGAAGGGGTAGACTGCCCAGTTGGGATATAGGCCCATTCTAACAGGGCCGTTTCAGCGTCTTGGGCTAAACGAGCAGGAGCATCTCTAGAGCAGATCTGCAGGGCCGCGACTTGGGCCAGGGTAAACACGTTCTGCAGGCACTACAAACTAGACGTGTTATCCGGCCAGCAGATGGCTTTTGGGAGAAAAGTTGTCCAGGCAGTAATCTCACTCTGAGGAGGTTTCTTTGGTATTCTCCATGGTGCTGTCAGGGGACATCATGGTATTAGACCTACCGGTAATTGGGTTTCCAGGAGTCCATCCTGACACCACGGTTAGTTCCCCCCTATGTATACTATGTCATATGCTGTAATATGACTTGGTTAATAAAAATTGTCACTTGCATCTATCCATGTGGTGGTACTTGTCAAACCACTGAGGAAAAGGGGGTGGAGTGGGACCTTTTAACCTCTCGTGTGCTTTCCTGTCCCTGCAAGGAGGAGGATGACGTCTATGGTGCTGTCAGGATGGACTCCTAGAAACCGAATTACCGGTAGGTCTAATACTCATTTTTCGTGACATTATACTTTATGATAATGGTAAACTTTGGATGATATGTTTTGCTTTATTTTGAAAAAAAAACAAACAAAAAAAAATTTTGAATGATTATCCCTTTAATCCAGATGGTCATACCACACAAAAGCATTAGTAATTAACATTTCCCTCAGCTTTACATTACCATTTGTAAAAAGTTGTTTTATTTTGTTCATGTTTTAGAAGGTTTAAAAATGTAGCAGCAAGTTTTCATTTTTTCAAGGAAATTTACAAAATTTATTTTTATAGTGAACTATTCAGTTTCGGAGTGACTTTTAGGGTCATACATATTGGAACCCTCCAAAGGGATACCATTTTAAAAAGCGCACCCCGCAACGTATTGAAAATAGCTTTCAGGAATTAATGCAATGTGGCATAACAGGAATGAAGAAGTTTATTGCTACCTCCAAATGTCGCTGTTAAGGAAATGATGTCAGGAGGAGGTGTGGGTGGGTGGAGTCTGTGTGGAGGGTGGGTGGAGAGTGGTTGGGTGGAGTGTGGGTGCATGTGGAGGGTGTGTGGAGAGGGAGTGAGTGTGTGTGGGGGGTGGGTGGAGTGTGTGTGGGGGGGGTGGAGGGTGGGTGCATGGAGTGTGTATCCATGCGAACAGCCCATAGTGATTGTACTTAGGCTGCGTCTGATGGGACTACTACTCCCATCCGGTTATGTCTGCTGTCGCATATAACAGACCGCGTGAGGCGGTGATGGGAGAGTAGTCCCATCTACTGGCCCCTGTGTTCAATTGTAAAAAAAAATAAACATTTACATAATTACATACATGTTCACATACAAAATGAATACTCACCAAACACCTAATCCCGATGCCCATGTCTCCTGCAAACAATCAAAAATAATAAACCAACATATACTCCCTGTCTGCCGTAGTCCATTTAATACGGAGTTTCCTATGGCGATCTCACGTGTAGAAAAGTCACATCAGGAGATGTGACTGCTGTACCCGGCCTCTGACGATACACTGACAGGAGGTAATCGCTCCTGCAGTGTGTATCACTGCGCTGCAATGAGAGTTCACTGGAGTTCATCAGCTCTGGTGCTCTCACTTGCGGCACCGCTGTGTGAGAAAGATCTCAAGCAGCGGTGCGTAAGTGAGAGCATCGGAGATGATCAACTCCTGTTCTACACGTAAAATTGCCCTGGGACACTCGGTAATGGACTACGGCGGACAGGGAGTATATGTTGGCTTAATTTATTTTTGTTGCAGGAGACGAGGGCGTCAGGATTAGACTTCAGCAAGTATGGTAAATTTAGATTCAATGAAGGAGTCTGTAATTTCAAATAAAGGACTTTGTTCTGGCTGTGTCTTTATTTACCATGTAACGTTGGGGTTAGTAATGGATAGGTGTCTGATAGACGCCTCTCCATTACTATCCTGTGGGCTTTATGTTACTTGACAATATAAAAAGGTGACATCAACTCCACAAATTTGAACTCCAATTGCCACCGCTACAGGGCAAGTGGGAAGAGAGAGGCCAAGTGCCAGAACTGGCGCGTCTAGAAGATGCGCCATTTCTAGGATGGCTGATAGCTGACGTTTTTAGACCGCGCGCGCTTAGTTACCCTGGATACCAGCTCCCAGCGTCTGCTTACAGCGCTGGGAGCTCGCTGATCGTTGGTCTCCCGCTGCCACACGCGATGCGTGCTGGCCAGCGGGAGTCCAACGATCAAAAAAATGGCCCAGGACATTCCTGCACAATCAGCGATACCCGTTGGGGGTGAGCGGTCGCTGATGCATGCCACACACAGCGAGATCGCTGTTGCGTCACAAAATTGTGCTCGCCGTGCATCAGACCACACATGATGACATTACTAGATTGTACCTGCCGTGTCTTAGACCACACATAAGGACGTTACTACACCGTGTGCAGAATTATTAGGCAAAAAAAAATCAGTGACCAATATAGCCACCTTTCTTTACGATGACACTCGCCTTACTTCCATCCATAGATTCTGTCAGTTGCTTGATCGGTTTACAATCAACATTGCGTGCCGCAGCTACCACAGCCTCCCAGACACTGATCCGAGAGGTGTACTGTTTTCCCTCCCTGTAGATCTCACATTTTATGAGGGACCACAGGTTCTCTATGGGGTTCAGATCAGGTGAACAAGGGGGCCATGTCATTTTTTCTTCTTTTAGACCTTTACTGGCCAGCCACGGTGTGGAGTATTTGGATGCATGTGATGGAGCATTGTCCTGCATGAAAATCATGTTTTTCTTGAACGATACTGACTTCTTCCTGTACCACTGCTTGAAGAATGTGTCTTCCAGAAACTGCCAGTAGGTCTGGGAGTTGAGCTTCTCTCCATCCTCAACCTGAAAAGGTCCCACAAGTTCATCTTTGATTATACCAGCCCATACCAGTACCCCACCTCCACCTTGCTGGCGTCTGAGTCGGAGTGGAGCTCTCTGCGCTTTACTGATCCAGCCTTTTGCCCATCCATCTGGCCAATCAAGTCACTCATTTCATCAGTCCATAAGGCTGGTTTCACACTTGCATTTTTTTGCGCTGTTTTTTAGCGCAAAAAAGCATGCGTTTTTCCCTATCTTTTACATAGGTGCGCATACACATGCGTTTGTATGCCCATACTTTTTGTAGTGTGCGCTCGGGTGCACAAAATGCATCCTGTTGCATTTCTTGTGCGTCCGACTTGCCCCAAAAAAAGCATGCGCACGCAATGCGTTTTTTTACAGCCAAACACCCATTATAGTCTATGGGTGCGCATACGTGAGCATGGTAATGCGCACGTATGTGCAAAACCGGATTACTTACCGGTAATACTCTTTTGTAGAGTCCACGACAGCACCCACTGAGAGAGGGGATCCGCCCCCGGAACAGGAAACCTACAGAGAGATAAATGGGGCGGTCCCCCTCGCTCCCTCAGTTTGTGTTACCGAGAACAACGGAGGAACCGCCATACATGTTTTAGTCAATTTGTTTGGGCGATTCATCTATCTTACCCCTATGTAGTTTTATGCTTATTAAGTTTAATCACATATCTAACTTAACTCATAATGTCCACCACCAAGGAGACCCATATGTGAAAGAAAATCTTTACGGGAGGGAAGTGAGCGGGTGCTGTCGTGGACTCTACAAAAGAGTATTACCGGTAAGTAATCCGGTTTTTCCTCTTCGCCACGACAGCACCCACTGAGAGATTTCCAGAGATAATCACTTGGGAGGGCACACCGTGTTAAGGACTGATCTACCAAAAGTTAGATCCTCGGTAGAGGACAAATCTAGTCTATAGTGACTATAAAAGGTAGACGGAGAAGACCAGGTTGCAGCCTTACATATTTGTTCAATTGGGACGTTCGCTCTCTCGGCCCAGGAGGATGATATGGCTCTAGTAGAGTGCGCCTTAATCCCCAGTGGAGGGTCTTCTCCTTTTGCCAAATATGCCATTGTGATAGCATCTCTAATCCATCTGGATATCGTGCCTGATGTAACTGCAGACCCCTTCCTGCTACCCTGGAAGGAGACAAAAAGAGACCTACTCTGCCTCCAGGGACTGGTCCTATCTAGGTAGGCTAGCACTGCTCTTTTCACATCTAAAGTGTGATATTTTACCTCGTCTTGTGTTGACGGGTTCTCATGGAAGGAAGGTAGGTATATCTCCTGAGATCTATGGAATTTAGTTGCCCGTTTTGGAAGGTAGGACGGGTCTGTCTTTAAAATCAGACTGTCTCGTGTTATTGACAGGAACGGAGGGTCTGATAGAGCGTGAAGATCACTCACTCTTCTAGCCGATACTAAGGCTACTAGCGTAGCAGTTTTTAAAGAGAGGCACTTCACTGATGCTGAGCTTATAGGCTCAAATGGTGCCTGAGTGAAAGCATCCAAAACTAGAGTAAGGTTCCATGCTGGTAGCTGAGGAATATGCACCGGTTCTGAGCGTTGACAAGCTGAGATGAAACGGGTCACCCATCTATTTGCTGCCACGTTATAGTTAAATAGGTCTCCTAGAGCTGACACGTGGACCTTTAGAGTGCTTACCGAGAGCCTTAATTCTCAGCCTCTTTGCAGAAATTCTAGAATGGCCGTAATGGGTACTTCACCGGCTAGTTTTGCTGGGTGAAAGGCCAGAAACTTTTTCCACACTTTAGCATATATTTTTGTTGTGGACTCCTTTCTACTTTGCAGCAGGGTATTGATTAGGTTCTTTGAGAAACCTTTCTGCCTCAGTAGCTCCCTTTCAAATTCCAGGCCGCTAGGTGCAGGGCTTTGGCCTGTGGATGGTAGCAGGGTCCCTGCGAGAGAAGATTCTGGTGCAGCGGCAGGATCCACGGGTCGGTTACTGACATGGCTCTCAGCCATGAAAACCACGGTCTTTTTGGCCAAAAAGGGGCTATCAAGATGACCCTCGCCCTCTCCTGTCTTATCTTCCTGACTACTGTTGGTAGTAGAACCATTGGAGGGAAGGCATAGGCTAGCTGGAATGTCCAGGGTGCTTGGAGGGCATGTAGAATGTCTGGGTTGTCCGACCTGTAGAGTGAAGCAAACCTTTTTACGCGCCAGTTGGCTCTGGTCGCGAATAGGTCTATCTCTGGTCTGCCCCATTCTGACGCTATCATTTCGAAGACGTGCCTGCTGAGGACCCACTCGCCCTGATATAGGGCTTGGCGACAGAGAGTCTGCTCGGGAGTTGTCTACTCCTCTTATATAGAGTGCTGACAAGGAGAGAAGATGGACCTCGGCCATTTCCAGGATCTTTCCCGCGATAGACATCAGCGGCACTGACCGCGTGCCTCCTTGCCGGTTTATAGAGGCCACTGCGGTGGTATTGTCTGTCTGGATTTTTACGTGGGCGCCCCTTAACTGCGGGAGAAAATGAGATATCGCATAAAAAAAAAAAAAAATCGCTGTTAGCTCCTTTACATTAGAGGAGGTCTCTATTTCATCATTACGCCACCAGCCTTGTACCATGTGCTCCTCTAGATGGGCCCCCCAACCTAAGGGGCTGGCATCCGTGGTGAGTATTTTGGAGGGAGTCACCCACCATTGCACTCCCTTCGATAAATTGGAAGGATCTAACCACCATTTTAGGGATTCAACCACCTCGGGCGATAGGGACATCCTCCCCTCCAACCGCCCCTGCAGTCTGTTTCCTGCAGAATAGCCCACTGTAGTTCTCTGGAGTGGAACTGGGCCCATTGCACCGCTGGAATGCACGATATTAGCGACCCCAGCAAGGACATACCCTGTCTCAATGATATTACAGGTCTTTCTGCAGTATTCCGTATCTTATCGATTATGGCTATCACTTTGGCGTGTGGCAGAAAACACTCCTCAGTTACGGAGTCTAGTTGCAGGCCTAGAAACCTCTGACAGGTTACTGGTTCTAGCCTGGACTTCTCCCAGTTAATTAGCCAGCCTAGTGTTCATAGGGATGAGATAATCTTAGCTATTCTGGCTTCGCACTGTGAAACAGAGTTTCCTACTATGAGAAGGTCGTCTAAGTAAGGGATAACTAGGGTGTCATTCAGCCTTACATACGACATCACCTCCAGCATCAATTTTGTAAATACCCGAGGAGCCATGGATAGTCCGAATGGCATTGCCGCAAACTGGAAATGCTGAATCCGACCTTTGAACCAGACTGCTACCCGCAGAAACCTCTGGTGCCCACGATATATGGGGAGATGGTAATAGGCGTCCTTTAGGTCCAAGACTGCCATATAACACCTGGGGAACAAAAGCTTTATTGCAGACTTTATCGACTCCATTTTAAACGACCTCAGCTTTAAGAAGGTATTAAGCTTTCTTAAATTTATTATGGTCCTAAAAGAGCCATCCGGTTTTGGGACTAAAAATAGAGGAGAATAAAAGCCCATTCCTATTTCGTCCCCTGGGACCTCTACTAGGACCTGTTTAGTTAGCAGTAGAGTTGAGCGACTTTGGTCGGATCGGGTTTCGTGAAACCCGAATGAAACAAAATAAGTTTCAGATGAAACTCGTCCGACTAGAGCAAAAAAAGTCGGAGTTTCGTCCGACTTTTATTTCCCATTGACTTGCATTGGGGTCGGGGTTTCGGACGAAACTCCGACTTTGTTTTGCTCTAGTCGGATGAGTTTCATCTGAAACTTATTTTGTTTCATTCGGGTTTCACGAAACCCGATCCGACCAAAGTCGCTCAACTCTAGTTAGCAGTACTGCAATCTCCATCTCCAGTGCTTCCTGCTGTGTTCGGGACTTCATAGAAGTCAATAGGAAGGAGTTCGGTGGATGCCGAACAAATTCTAATTTTAGGCCTGATGACACAATATTTATTGCCCATGGGTTTGATGTCACCTTCTCCCATTGGCGGCTGAATTTTAATAGCCTGCCACCTACCGGTGTAATGGTTTTATCGGGATCTGTCTCCCCTGAAGGGACGTTTCCCGAATAGGTTGCCCCTTTGCTTGGGGTCCTTATTTCCCCAGCGGTCCTGGGGTCTAAAGTCCTTCTTTTTACCGAACGGCGGCTTCCTGTAGGCCCTCCTGTTAAACGGAACTTACGGGTTAGGAAAACCCTTCTTCCTCTCCCCCGCTTTTGTCAAAATCTCATCCAGTTCCGTGCCAAACAGGTACTTACCCTGGCAGGGTATAGCACACAGTCTAGTCTTTGTGTGTGTCTCCTTTCCACCCCTTCAACCATAAGGCCCGCCTGCCTGCATTGGTCAGTCCTGCCGCTCTAGCTGATAACCGGAGAGAGTCCGCGGAGGAGTCGGAGAGGAAGGCCGCTGCTCCCTTAATGAGGGGCATAGAGGAAAGGAGTCTATTCCTAGCTACTCCATTCTTAATATTGTCCTTTAAGTCATTCAGCCACACCAACATTGATCTTGCCGTGCACGTGGCTGCTATTGCGGGCTTAAAGGCTGCCGTACATGCTTCCCAAGATCTTTTAAGGAATGTATCGGTTTTACGATCCAAAGAATCAGCCAAAGTTCCCGAATCCTCTACCGGCAAGGAGGATCTACGAGAGGTAGAGGCCACTGTCGCATCCACCTTGGGGGCTCTCGACCAGGCTGTTAACTCCTCATCGTCAAAGGGATACTTACGCTTTGACGTTAAGGGGAGGAAGGTTCTCTGACCTTGTTTCTCCCACTCCCTTTTAACTAGCTCTTTTACAGCTGGGACCACTGGGAATGCCCGGACCTTTCTACGGGAAATACCCGCAAACATTATGTCCTGAGGGGTCTTGGGGTCCTTACTCTCTGGCAACCCCATGGTATTTCGGACAGACTTCACTAAATTACTGACACTGTCCATGGGGAAACACGTCTGGTCCTCGTCCTCTGAGGAAAGGTATTCCTGGGACTTATCGGAATCTAGTTCCCCGGTTCTTGACGGCGACTTTGACGCCAGCGAGACTCCTCCTCTTGGCGAACATATTTCTCTCACGGAGGAGTGACCCCCCAGACTACTGGAACCGCCCAAGGCCCGTAGCTCCTCTCTTATCATTGCCCGGATATCCTCCTTCTTTCGTGAGGATTCCTCCTGTAAGGCCTCCTCAATACACGATTGGCATAATCTCTTAGGGTGGCCGTCCGGGAGGGGCTGCGAACATAAGGCACACTTTCTATGTTTCGCCTTCTCTGTTCTTTTAGCCTAAAGGGGTATGGACCAGAAAGAGAAGGCCATCAATTATTTATCCTGACCAAAAAACACTCACCCGTGAGTTTCGTCAGCAACTACCGGCTGCGGTGTCCGCGACCCAGGCTGAGGCGAGGCATGGGACGACTTCTTTTCTTTGCTTTTTTTCTCTAAAGGCTCATCTTGCCTGGAAGGTCCACTAGATTCCTTCCTGGAGCTGCCACTTTTTCTGGTGCTACTGCTTCTCCTTGTAGCACTGCTCTGTCTACTGCCATGTGGGGATTCCACTGGCTGACCTAATGGGAGCGAAGCTGGGTCATCTAAGGACGACATGACTGCGCACTAGCGCTGTGTCTGTGGCTTCCTTTTAAAGCCTTTGCTATAGCTGCTCCTCTTCTTTTTTTTCGTCCACCATTTTTTTTTTTCTCCTACTGCGCATGTGCGGGCGTTGTCCCGCGGTCTCTGCCTTCTGTCCTGACCCCAGAAGTCCTCCTACCACTTCCGGGTTGCCTCTCCTGGGGAACGCTCGGTCACAGCGATTAGTGATGCGGCCGGCGATGCCCACCTGCGCCCCGCCATCAACGCACGGGGTCCTCCTCACCTTAACCCCTGCCGCAGGTATGACTCCCGGTGGCGCTGCTCAGCACACACGCTCGAGCCCTTCTGCCTTTCGGGGGGGGGCGCGGCCCAGTATGCCCAAATGGTGTTTGCAATGCGCCTGCCTCCTCAGGGGGGGGGGGGGTATCGCCATGTCCCCCAGTGAGCCTTGGCACCACTGTTGCCTCCGGCCTCACCTGCATTACACCAGCTCTGGGGGGGGGGAATACACATCTCCGCCCGACGCTGCCTCCAGTCCTGGGGCCCCTGCTGCTCATATTCTGCATGCAGGCGGCTACCAGACCAGGAATCCTCTTCTGCGGGTTCCTTTCCAGGAACAGGAAACCAAACTGAGGGAGCGAGGGGGACCGCCCCATTTATCTCTCTGTAGGTTTCCTGTTCCGGGGGGCGGATCCCCTCTCTCAGTGGGTGCTGTCGTGGCGAAGAGGAAAAAAAGCATGCTTTTTTTTTTTTAAAAAAACGCACACAAGCGCATGATGCGTTTTTTATGTGCATTTGCACTGCGCACGGTGTGCAGCGCAAAAAAACGCAAGTGTGAAAGTAGCCTAAAACCTTAGAAAAATCAGTCTTAAGATATTTCTTGGCCCAGTCTTGATGTTATATATTATGTTTCTTGTTGAAAGGTGGTCGTTTTTCAGCCTTCCTTAGCTTGGCCATGTCCCTGGTTATGGCACACCATGAGCTTTTTGATACTCCAGTAACGTTGCAGTTCTGAAATATGGCAAAACTGGTGGCAAATGGCATCTTGGCAGCTTCACGCTTGATTTTCCTCAATTCATGGGCAGTTATTTTGCGCCTTTTTTATCAACACACTTCTTGCGACCCTGTTGGATATTTGCCATGAAACGCTTGATTGTTCGATGATCACGCTTCAAAAGTTTGGCAATTTCAAGACTGCTGCATCCCTCTGCAAGACATTCCACAATTTTTGACTTTTCAGAGTCCGTCAAATCTTTCTTCGGACCCATTTTGCCAAAGGAAAGGAAGTTGCCTAATAATTAAGCACACCTTATACAGGGTGTTGATGTCATTACACCACACCCCTCCTCATTACAGAGATGCAAGTCAACTGACTTACATAATTGGCAGTTGGCTTTCAAGCCTATACAGCTTGGAGTAGGACAACATGCATAAAAAGGATGATGTGATCAAAATGCTTATTTGCCTAATAATTCTGCACCCAGTGGAGATTGTGCTCGCGCATCAGACTACACGTGATCACATTTCTAGAATGTACCTGCCGTGTCTCAGACCACAGGTGAGGACATTCCTACATTATGCCTGCCATGCCTCGAAGTGCCACAGAGAGCAGAGCAGAAAGTTGGTCATTGTATTGTAAGTCACTACCTGTGGGGTATACTTACTGTTTATACAGGGGATGTGGTGAGTACATCTAATATATAATTGCCAATTGGCTCTGTCACAGCTTCCGGCGATTGTGTCGCTATCCCACAATCCACCGCGGCCAGAAGCTGTGACAAAAACGGCACCGCCATATTGGAACACCCAAGTTATGGGTATTCCGATATGGCGGCCGGGATTCAATGAGCGGAGTGGGATTTAAATCCCCCGTTGGCTGAGCCAATGAGTGTTGCCGTGCAGGATTTGAATCCACGCCAAGCCGCGTGGCTCTGCTCATTGTCTGAGCCGGCTGAGGCTTGGGAGATTTAAATCCTGCGTGGCACTGCTCAATGGCTCAGCCGGCGGGGTGCGGGATTACATACTTACCTGACTGGGAGGAGTGTTGCTGCTGCACTTCTCTTCTCACCGGAGACTGGGGCAGGAGTGCGGTGTTGGAATAGCGCATGCGCATAGTGCTATCCGACGCCATTTTACTGGACACATTTGCAGTGTGCCTTCAGCAATATGGCGCTGGACAGCGCGGTAATGGGCATGCATGTACTTCGGCGCCACACTCCTCCGGCAGAACGTGACAGCGCTGGATCACAGAGAAGAAAGGTAAGTACAAATGTTTTTTTATGTGTGCAGTTTAATAAGGGTTAGGGGACCATACATACAAGGATAGGGGGGTGAGGGGACCATGCCTATCAGGACTGGGGGGTGAGGGGACCATGCATACCAGGATAGGGGGGTGAGGGGACCATGCATGCATTCAAATCCTGCATGGCACCGCTCATTGGCTCAGCCGGCGGGGCGGGGGATCCAATTCCCCCGCCAAAGCCGTGTGGCACCGCTCATTGACTGAGCCGCCCGCCAGATGTTCATTTCACCGCACTTCCGATGCAATAGTAACGGGCCTATTTCTAGTACTTCATAAAGATCTGTGTGACCCTGTACTGCACCGTGATGTGAAAAAGTTTTTGCCCCCCTACTGATTTTTTACTCTTTTGCATGTTTGTCATACTTAAATGTTTCAGAGCAACAAGCAAATTAAAATATTTGACAAGGTTATCACAAGTAAACAAAATTCAATTTGTAAAGGAAGGTCTTTATTATTAATGGGGAAAAAATAGTGATTGCTCCCTACTTTGTTTTAATTGTGGTTTGTCACATCTTTGAAAAGCGGAGTTCAGTTTCCCTAGCCACACCCAGGCCTGATTACTGCCACACCTGTTTTCCATAAAAAAAAAATCACTTAAATAGGACCTGTCTGACAAAGTGAATTAGACAAAAAGATCCTCTAAAGCTAGACATCATGCTGTGATCCGAAGAAATTCATGAACAAATGAGAAGCAAAGTAATTCAAATCTATCAGTCTGGAAAAGGTTATAAAGCCATTAATAAAGCTTTGGGACTCTAGCGAACCACAGTGAGAGCCATTATTCACAAATGGACAAAACAAGGAACAGTGGTGAACTTCCACAGCAGTGGTCTGATCATTAAAGTGAAAAAATGCTGGTGGGATGAAAAGGTTATAGAAATTTACATTTTATCAGTTGTATTTTTTATTTTATAAGAAAAAAACTTCTATGTTCTTCAGCTGTACAATATAGAAACATAGAGATACATTGTACATAGCAATGTATCTCTGTGTACCTATGTCATCTGCTTCTGAACTCACAACCTGCAATACAGCTCACTGTTAACACAGGTTGCAATCTTTTTTCAGTGTGGGCTGTGGATCACTGATAAAGCTGTTACCTGGGGGCGCTATTTTTATTGATTTTAATATAGCTTGAATAAAGTTTTTAGATTATTTCCATTTTTTAATGGTGATGCAGAGTTTTTTCTACAGTATCTCTCTATATACTCCATTCCGATGTTATCACTACAATATACCTACCAGGAGAGCCCATACATTCTGATATCATCACTAATATATACCTGACAGTAGCCCATACAGTCTGTATATACACCTGACAGGAGCCTGTACAGTCTATATCTACAGTAATATATACCTGACAGGAGGACGTACAGTCTGAATCTACAATAATATATACCTGACAGGAGCCCGTACAGTCTATATCTACAATAATATATACCTGACAGGAGCCAGTACAGTCTATATCTACAGTAATATATACCTGACAGGAGCCCATACAGTCTGTATCTACAATAATATATACCTGACAGGAGCCCATACAGTCTATATCTACAATAATATATACCTGACAGGAGCCCGTACAGTCTATATCTACAATAATATATACCTGACAGGAGCCCATACAGTCTATATCTACAATAATATATACCTGACAGGAGCCCGTACAGTCTATATCTACAATAATATATACCTGACAGGAGCCCGTACAGTCTATATCTACAATAATATATACCTGACAGGAGCCCGTACAGTCTGTATCTACAATAATATATACCTGACAGGAGCCCATACAGTCTATATCTACAATAATATATACCTGACAGGAGCCCATACAGTCTATATCTACAATAATATATACCTGACAAGAGCCCATACAGTCTATATCTACAATAATATATACCTGACAAGAGCCCGTACAGTCTATATCTACAATAATATATACCTGACAGGAGCCCGTACAGTCTGCATCTACAATAATATATACCTGACAGGAGCCCGTACAGTCTATATCTACAATAATATATACCTGACAGGAGCCCGTACAGTCTATATCTACAATAATATACACCTGACAGGAGCCCATACAGTCTATCTACAATAATATATACCTGACAGGAGCCCATACAGTCTATCTACAATAATATATACCTGACAGGAGCCCATACAGTCTATATCTACAATAATATACACCTGACAGGAGCCCATACAGTCTATCTACAATAATATATACCTGACAGGAGCCCATACAGTCTATATCTACAATAATATATACCTGACAGGAGCCCATACAGTCTATATCTACAATAATATATACCTGACAGGAGCCCATACAGTCTATCTACAATAATATATACCTGACAGGAGCCCATACAGTCTATATCTACAATAATATATACCTGACAGGAGCCCATACAGTCTATATCTACAATAATATATACCTGACAAGAGCCCGTACAGTCTATATCTACAATAATATATACCTGACAGGAGCCCATACAGTCTGCATCTACAATAATATATACCTGACAGGAGCCCGTACAGTCTATATCTACAATAATATATACCTGACAGGAGCCCGTACAGTCTATATCTACAATAATATATACCTGACAGGAGCCCGTACAGTCTATATCTACAATAATATACACCTGACAGGAGCCCGTACAGTCTATATCTACAATAATATATAACTTTACAGATTGGAGGCTACAAGGAGATCCTCAAAAAAACCACTCCGATCTTGACGGCTCAATGGTGAATCAGCTAGAATGGAGTTGCTAAAATGAGGTTCTCAAAAAATCCACTCCGATCCAATGTTGTAAATTATGAGGACTGTCGGCCGCACTCTTATGTTTTTCCCCTTGAGGCTACAACTACTCTTTAAAAACCTCAATTCCTGTCACCTCAGCACCAAACTGTACAGAATGGAGGCTACAGGGAGGTCCTCAAAATACCTGCTCCGATGTAGACGGCTCACTAATGAATTAGCTAGAATGGAGTTGCTGAAATGAGGTGCTCAAAAAATCCACTCCGACCTAATGTTGTTAATTATGAGGACTGTGTTGCTGCACTCTGTTCTGTTTCTCCCTGCAAAGCCCCGCTCACTCTTTGAAAAACTTGATTCCAGTCACCTCAGCAGCAAACTGTACAGAATGGAGGCTACAAGGAGAACCTCAAAAAACCCACTCCGATCTAGACGGCTCACTAATTAATCAGCTAGAATGGAGTTGCTAAAATGAGGTCCTCAAAAAATCCACTCCGATCCAATGTTGTAAGTAATGAGGACTCTGTTGACGCACTCTATGTTTTTCCCCTTGAGGCTCCGCTCACTATTCCAATGTCGGAGCTGCGGCCAGTACTGGTGGAAATACAGTAAAAGTAAACTTCAGGCAAAACTGAACTATCAGCGCTATGTGTAATTATTTATATTACAAAAAGCCATAATAAAATGCAAGTTTGATTTAATCATGATAAAAAAAATTTTGCCCTTTGGAAATACATAATAAATATAACCGTTTGAGCAAGTACCAAAAAACTAAAATCATTAAATCATTACAATTATAAAGCTGATATAAATAATGTACGTGTACATTCCAATTCCACTCCATTGCAGTCTATGAGGATCCTGGAATCAGCTCCATTCTGGACACTGGAGTGGATTTTTTGAGGAACATCACTGTAGAACCTGAACTGTCTAGAATGGAGAAGCTGCAGAGAGATCATCCAAAAATCCACTCCGATCTAGTCACCTCACCAGTGAGTCAGCTACAGCGGAGTTGATAAAATGAGGTCCTCAAAAACATGTGACTACAGAGAGGCCTCAAAAATTCAACTCCAATCTAGTCATCTCACCAGTGAACCGTCTAGAGTGGAGTGGCTGGAGTGAGAACCACAAAATATCCACTCCGATCTAGTCACTTCAGTAGTGAGCCGTCTAGAGTGGAGTTGATAAAATGAGGCCTCAAAAAATCAACTCCGATCTAGACGACTCACTAGTGAATCAGCTAGAACGGAGTTGATTTTTTAAGAACCACAAAAAGTCAACTCCAAACTAGACGCAACCCTCACACATCACCCTGGATGCCTCAATAACATTTATTCTCATTGTCTCCCCACCTCTGCGTACCCCATGCCCCCTCACACATCACCCTGGATGCCTCAATAACATTTATTCTCATTGTCTCCCCACCTCTGCGTACCCCATGCCCCCTCACACATCACCCTGGATGCCTCAATAACATTTATTCACATGGTCTTCCCACCTCAGTGCAGACGAGCCTGGGATCATTATCACTGATAATTTATCAGTCCTCACAGTAAACCGCTGAACACAGCTCCTCAGCAGAGTCTTCCCAGAGCACACGCTGCTGCACACAGCTCAGTGCAGGAATCTCGGAGTCCTGAAGTCCTCTCCACAGCACAACTCAGGCGCAACACCAGCATCCTGCACACAGACCTCCTGTCCCGCCAGAATGTGAGCACTGCTGCACGCACGCGCCGGACTGAGGAGGTCCCGCCCATTCCGGAGGTCCCGCCCCTTTCGATGACGTCATGTTTTCAACAAATCACTCCTCCCCCCGCAAGAATTCAACTCCAAACTAGACGCATCCGTGGGAGGTGTGGCGTCCTCTGCTGAGGTCTGCCCGGTCAGGGAGCGCAGGACTGGGCTGTATCGTTGTGCCGGTCCCGTCCATGCTGCACACGATGTGGCCCCGGTGGGCTCTCCTGAGAGGCCGCTCTATGGGCGCTCTCCGGCGACTCTACCACGGAGACAAGGTGGCTACTGTCGGCTCCAGGCCAGACTCCAGTTCCCCGGCTTACCAGGTAGGCCTGTCACTGGGCCAGGGTCACGGGCTAACGGGAGCCCCGACCGCAGAGGGCACGGTGCAGCGGCCAGCCTGTGTGCAGGCTGAGGGACTACAATTCCCAGCATGCTACATCAGCTTGGTGTCTGCAAGGGGCTGTAGTCACACAGCAGCTGGAGTGTCACAGATCTCAGGGTGGTTCTGTGTGTATATAAATATATCTATTTTTTATTAGTACTTTGATTCATTGATGCCCTTGGTAAAGGTAACAAGTTTGGGGCACAAGCATTCCTCCTCCACATACAGGATTCATCACTGGGGTCACAGTGGCATTCTCTCTGGGGTGCTGGGGCTGAGAATCCACTGATCTGAGGGGCAATCGCTGCATCCCACTAGCTGCCACCATTGTCCTTGTAGAGTGCAGCAGCTGAGATGACCGCTGTCAATGCTGCACTCTGCACGGAGAGCACTGGTGTCAGGCTTGTCGACTGCAACGACTGAGGTGACAGGTTGAGCTCAGTAAAAATGAATCGTGGGAAGACCGCTGCTGACAGTCATCTTGGCTGTCGCTCTATATTACTGAGGAGGTCCTATTTAAAGGGGTTGTCCAGGCATAGTCATTTCATGACTTGTCTGCAGGATAGATCATCCATAGCAGATGGGTGGGGTTCCGGCACCTCCACTGATCAGCTGTGTTTTTTTTTTTTTTTTTTGCAGTGGTCAGATGTTAACACCTTGGCCAGAGTTGCTGAGCACCGCTCCATTCAAAGTGTAGCGGCCGCTGCTGGGTACGGCAGAACAGCGCCTATTCCTTTGCATGGAAGATGTGCTGCAGTAGTCGGCAGCGGCTGCTACGCTCTGAACGGAGCAGCTCCTTTCAATGTGTTTACTTTCAGCCGCCATAGCGAAAAACAGCTGACTGGTGGAGGCTGTCTGTGTATCTTGTTGATAGGATGTCCCCTTTAATTACATTTTTTTTATTTTTTTTAAATACATTTTATTGGGGATAAGGGGTTCAAGATTGGACTTGTGGAAGGAATTCACCACAGGTTAGGGGGAACAAAATACTTTCTCAGAAAAACTTTTGAAAACAATAGGGCATTTTCTTCATAATTTTTCTAGACGTTTTTTTTTTCTTACTCAGTGAATGTAATGGAAAAAAAAAAAAATCCGCTGAATGCATCAAACATATAGCCCTGAGGTGTGATGGATGCAGACAATAATACATTTCATGGCCTATGGATATAAATGTGTCGAGCAGAGCTT
Organism: Dendrobates tinctorius; assembly: GCF_039654945.1. Classification (NCBI taxonomy): domain Eukaryota; kingdom Metazoa; phylum Chordata; class Amphibia; order Anura; family Dendrobatidae; genus Dendrobates; species Dendrobates tinctorius. The sequence continues at coordinate 1,627,194 of NW_027361751.1, forward strand.
TTCATATGCAGATACCATTGATTTGATGCATTCTCCTCTGGTATGTTTTTAGTCAGCGTTCACAGACTGGAAACAGACTAGCGTATGGCATCTGCTATGAGTGTCGGTGCACTGTGCTCACATCCTCTCACATGAGAGAATCACAGCACAGCCTCGGAGCAGACAGACAAAGTAATTTCTCCATCTCCTCCATTGCCTGACTCACCATATCTGACTGCACTGGGATGACATCTGAGTGCAGTCCGATGTTTTACTTGTACCCATAGACTTGTATGGGTGCGAGTGAGCCAAGTCTCACTGCCATCATTCTCTCATGCCAAATCAGCATGAGAAAATATAATCACAGATGTGAGCTGCCCATGGAATAACACTGGGCCGAGTGCTGCGCGGTGTTTTATGGCACAGCACTCGGCCGTGCTGTATGGTAGTGTGACCCCGGCCTTACGCTAATGGTCTCTGCTTAGCAGGTACATAGGGATAGAGCTCCCAACTTGAGCGTTAGGTCTAGGTTCACACAAATCCCCATCAACATCCACGCCAAAAACCTCGATAAATAATCTTTATTGACCTCAATAAAAAAATTCACATTGTAGTTCATATGGTGAGATTTTTTTTTTTCTGACAAGGTTTTGAAAACCTCACGAATAAAGCAAAAAAGTGACATGTCACTTCTCTGATGCAGAGTCTTCATGGAATCTCCGTGTCAAGTGAGAAGACTGAAAAACAAAAAAGTGTTGTGTGGGGGAGCACATATATGCATCAAATCTGAAACGTTGGTCAAAAATCATTGATTCCTGAACTTTTTCTCTTAAAAAACTGCCTTGCATTTGTATACAAAAAACAGCTTGGTGTGAACATATCCTAGGCATGATTTATTTACTTAACCGACAGAGGCCAAAACAATGTCCTTTTGGCTTCTCGGGCTGGTTTGCTAAGCAAACGTTACAAATGCATGCCACTTGGTTAATGGGACCCTATGGGTGACAGTCCACTGTATACCTGTAGAGGGGGACATGTGGCTTTCTGTCAGGTACATAGCAGACGCTGTGCTCAGCGTATGCATCAAATGGAGGCCATTAACGTGATGTGAACAGGGCCTTGCACATATTACGGAGTATGGAGAGTGTAACTGTTTGCTTTGCATGAACGTTCCCTAGGACCAGCGATCACACATTACAAAATATCACCAAGATGGTGGTAATCTAGTAATTGTAAGTCCTTCTTCACCAAATAAATTGGAGTAATATAAAAGTATCATTATGTATAATAGAGATACAGGGTATTTCTCGTTCGCCTTATTGGGGGACACAGAGACCATGGGTGTACGCTGCTGCCACTAGGAGGCTGACACTATGCACAAAAAAAGGGTTAGCTCCTCCTCCGCAGTGTACACCCCACCGACCGGCAGGAAATTCCTCAGTTTAGCTTAGTGTCAGTAGGAGGTGGACACGGGTCTTTCATTAGACCCATATCTACCTCGATGTGCGTCGTTCCTTTTCAGGTTTCCTGAGGGATACAGTGTGAATGGTCACTACTGTACTCCCACAAGAGACTGAGTACGGCGAGTACTGCCACCCCGTATCCTCATAGCTCTCAGTGGCGGGACCACAGCTTAGCACGGGTGCGTGCCAGCGATCAGGGGAGTCCTCGCCCCCCGCCTCCCACCCACTCGCCTACCAGAGCCTGTTGGTCGGATGAGGCGCGGATACCACAAAGACGCAGACAGCGTGGGATATATCAGGTACCTTTATTGCAAACGGAGGTGAGTATGCAGTCCAAGACGCGGCCCCCTGGCGGTTTCAGGATTCTTGGGAGCGGTCGCCGAGGGAGTACTGTGGAGTCTCTGCGCCGCCCGCGCCTCTCGGCGGCCGCCGCATTCGTACGGGCCCCGGCTGTTGCGCGGGCCTTGTTCTATGCTTTTCCACCTCCTTCTTTCTTCGGCGTTCCGCAGGGGATCCAGGTGATAGGTAGGGAGGTGGCCGCGGCGACGCTGCGAGACCTCCGCGCCGCCCCGCGCTGACAGGCGGCCGTCGCCATTAATTTAGTCCCCGGCTTCATTTCGGGCCTTCTCTGACGTCGCGGCCACGCCCCCCCGCTCTCTCTCTCATAGGCGGGCTTCTCTCCCGCCCGTTCTAGGACCACCGACCGCCTCTCAGAACCTGCGGTGGGCAGCGGGCGGTACCCTCTTTGCCTCAGCAGCTAGCTCCGCCCATCTTCTTCGTTTGAAGGCGCGTGTTTATCCTGGTTCCCTCAGGCTGCCGCCATTTTATCACCATGTCAGCCGGACACAGAGGGATTCCACGTTCTCCTCTGCTGGGGCCCTGCATCTTCAGACGAGCCGTGTATCAGCACCTTTGGGGACACCGCATCATGAGTAGCTCTGCAACTGCAGACTGACACCCTTCTCTGCCTTCTGTCCCCCAACCTTCCAGCATTTCCGCAGGTTTCTTCTTTTCTCCTTCATTATCCTATCTCTAAGGCTGAGCGTGGCCGTCCGCCTGCCCCCACCCCTCTGCCTGGACTGCAGCCATCCCATTCAGCATGACTCCGTCCAGGAGCCACCTATTGCGCCACGTGAAAGCGAACCCCCCATTCCTGGTTGGGCCTCGTCTCTTTCACAATCAGTGGCAGGCCTCACCAGGGTGTCTCAGTCCATAGTAGCCGTCCTTGATAAGGCCCCTGGACACTTCTGCAGGGTCCAGCAGGTCACATGAAGCTCCATCTGAGCCAGCCAGCAGAAGCCGCAAAGGCCCAGACAGGATCACCGGCCGGGATCCCCTCCTGGCCTCACATCCCCACATAGTCCTTCCCAGCAGTCGCCCTCCCGTGCCTCCTGACCCGAGTCAGGTGAAGCGTTCTCGGATGTGTCATCCGAAGGGATCTTAGAGCTGGACGTGGACATGAAGGTTACGGTACAGAACCTCATTGCTGCGATTAACCACACCTTCGAAATCTCAGACTCCCCTGCGAAATCCTCAGAACAGGAGGTTTTGTTCAGACGGGCAGAAACACCTTCCAGGGTCTTCGCCTCCCACTCTGAGTTTGGCAAGATCCTTACCAGGGAAAGAGAAAATCCGACCAGGCGCCTTCAAAGAGGGAAGTGCCTCGGCGTGCTGTACCCGTTTGCCAAGGAGCTCACCAACAACTGGTCTGCTTCCCCCTCGGTAGACGCACCCGTGTCCAGACTGTCTAACAGCACGGTCCTCCCGATTTCAGGTGTGGCGTCACTAAAGGATTCGAATGATAGGATTATAGAATCCTTAGCAAAGCATACGAAGCGGCTGCAGCGGTGCTAAGCCCAGCCTTCGCTTCCTCTTGGGTAGCGAAGGCCATAGCCACTTGGGCAGAGGATCTCTGCGAGGGCATCCTAGGTAAGGCCCAACCAGAGCAATTGCCCGAACTGGCCAACCAGATCTCCCATGCAGGGGATTATCTGCTCTCTGCCTCCTTGGATGTCGCGTCTTGCGCAGTTCAGGCGTCAAGCAGTGTTGTGGCAATCCGACGTACAATTTGGCTCAAGGCTTGGCAGGCGGATTTGAATTCAGATGTCTCTTACCAATCTGCCTTTTCAGGGAGCGCGTCTCTTCGGATCCCAGATGGATCAGATTATTAAGGACGCCACTGGAGGCACGAGTTCCCTCCTCCCTCAGTCCAAGCCTCGCAGACCTCCGCTAAAACGTCAGTTTCGGCCCTTTCGGACATTCCACCGTTTCAATACGGCAGACAACTTCTCTAACCAACAGAAAACGCAGGTACGCCAGGATAGAAAAAAGGCGTCTTTCAGACCCACTCCCTCCAGGCGATCTCACTCCTCCCAGGGCAGAACCTCCGGATCCAGATCTGGACAGTCCACATCAGCATGACTATCAACGAACCCCCGAGAGTCCTTCCCAATTGGGAGGTCGACGTCTTTTCTTCAGAGACGGCTGGCTTGCCTCAGTAGAGGACGCTTGGGTCAGGGAGGTGGTATCATCAGGATACAAGATAAAGTTCATTTCTCGTCCCCGGGATCGTTTCTTTCTTCGAGTCCCAACCTCCAAAAGATCCTGCCTTAGTTCCGGGGTTCTTTGCGTCCATCGCCTCTCTCCTCACTTCTGGAGTGATCGTGCCCGTCCCAGAGTCAGAACGGTTCACAGGGTTTTACTCAAACCTGTTTGTGGTACCGAAAAAAGGCGGTACAGTTCGCCCCATCTTGGACCTCAAGTTACTCAACAAGACAGTCCGACTGCGTCATTTCCGAATGGAGTCTCTGGTCGGTAATCGCTTCCATAGAGACGCAGGAGTTCATGTGTTAAATAGACATTCAAAATGCCCATCTACATGTTCCCATATTCTCCGGCCATCAGAAATTCCTGCGATTCGCCAGGAACATTACCAATTCGTTGCACTGCCGTTCGATCTCGCTACCGCACCCAGAGTATTTACGAAGATCATGGCAGCGTTGATGGCCTTGTTGAGAATCAAAGGTCTCGTTCTTTTTCCGTACCTCGACGACATTCTGATCGAAGCTCCATCCTTTCATCAAGCTCGCCAAAGTCTTACCATCGTCCCCGACGCCCTGTCCAATTTCGGGTGGCTCATCAACAAAAGGAAGTCCTGCCTTTTTCCGACACAACGTCTTGTGTTTCTGGGTCTATTGTTCGGCAATCGTCTATCGAAGGTTTTCTCCCACAAGAAAAGATTTGCTCCCTGCAGCGGGATGTGCGAGCGCTGCATATCTTACGACTTCCATCTCTCCGGACAACCATGAAAGTCCTGGGAAAGATGGTGGCAGCGACAGAGGCGGTTCCCTTTGCCCAATTTCACTCCAGACCCCTCCAACACGCCATACTGTCTCGGTGGAACAGGTCTGTTCTTTCCCTGGACCGCCCATTTCGTCTTTCATACCGGGTCAAGCAGTCCCTCAATTGGTGGCTGATGTCTCCTCTCATTTCCCTAGGACGGCCATTCCTTCCCATTCACTGGCAGATTGTGACAACGGATGCCAGCCTCCTCGGCCGGGGGCAGTGTTCCGCAGTCACACTGTTCAGGGTCGATGGTCGATTCAGGAGTCAGCTCTGCCGATCAACGTCCTCGAGATACGAGCGATTTATCTGTCTCTTGTTCACTGGGAGAGGCTTCTCAAGGGCCTGCCTATCCGGATTCAGACAGACAATACCACAGCGGTGGCATATGTCAACCGCCAGGGGGGACACGGAGTGTCTCAGCCCTGGCAGAAGTGTCCCAAGATTCTTCATTGGGCAGAGCTTTCAGTCCCGGCAATATCCGCGGTGCACATTCCTGGCATGGACAACTGGGCCGCCGATTTTCTCAGCCGCGAGGGTCTAGTGGCGGGAGAGTGGTCCCTACGTCCGGAGGTATTTCTTCAGCTTTGCCGTCGTTGGGGAACCCCGGACGTAGACCTGCTAGATTCTCGCCTCAACAGGAAAGTTTGTATCCAGGGCTCGAGATCCTCTCGCAGTGGGCGCCAGCGCTCTGGCCATTCCTTGGTCGCAGTTCAAGCTCCCCTACCTATTCCCTCCTCTGCCTCTTCTTCCCAGGCTGTTGAAGAAAATCAAGGCGGAAGGAATTCCAGTCAATCATCGCCCCGAATTGGCCCAGAAGGGCTTGGTTCACGGACATCGTCAACCTTCTCGCGGACGCCCCCTGGAAGCTTCCAGACAGGGCAGATCTGCTGTCTCAAGGTCCGATTTGCCACTCCAATTCTCGGCCACTCAATTTAATGGCGTGGCTGTTGAAACCGAGGTTTTGAAACGATCAGGCGTTTCGGATCGAGTTATTCATACTATGATCCGGGCCAGAAAGCCATCGTCTTCCAAAGTTTATTACCGTACCTGGAAGGCCTATTTCACTTGGTGCGAGTCCACCGACATTCTGCCCATACATTTTTCGCTCCCTTCTGTCCTGGCGTTTCTTCAGGCAGGGCGTGATGCAGGCCTTGCCCTCAGCTCTTTAAAAGGTCAAGTTTCGGCGCTGTCCATTTTATTTCAGAAGACGTTGGCCTCCCGTCCTCAGGTCAAAACCTTCCTTCAAGGAGTGGCTCATACGGCTCCTCCGTACCGAGCGCCCGTAGATCCTTGGGATCTTAATCTGGTTCTTGAGGCTCTGCAAGGTCCTACCTTTGAACCTCTCAGGGAACTTTCCCCTATCCCTCCTTTCATGGAAAGTAGCCTTCCTAGTGGCCATCGCCTTCGCCTCCATCCGGCGCGTGTCGGAATTGGCGGTCCTCTCTTGCCGCTCTCCTTTCTTGGTACTCCTCTAGGACAAGGTAGTTCTGCGGCCTCCGCCCGCTTTCCTTCTTAAAGTGCTGTCCACTTTCCACCTGAATGAGGATACTGTTCTCCCGTCCTTTTGTCCGGGTCCAGCTCGTCCTCGGGACCGCTCCTTGAACAAGCTGGACTTGGTCAGGGCGATGAAGGTCTACCTAGCTAGGACGACTTCTTTGCGGAAGACAGACTCTCTCTTCATCCTTCCAGATGGGGTGCAGAGAGGTCAGCCGGCCTCCAAAGCTACTATTGCTCGCTGGATCAGATCGGCAATTTTGGAGGCCTACCGGGTCATACATCGATTGACCCCTCCGGGAATTAGAGCTCACTCTACCCGGGCAGTGGGTACCTCCTGGATGGTGCGCCACTGAGCTTCCGTGCTGCAGCTTGTAAAGCTGCAACCTGGTCATCGGTTCACACATTTGTGAAATTCTACAAGGTCCACACCTACGCTTCGGTGGATGCCAGCCTAGGTGGAAGGATTATGCAGGCAGCGGTGGTGAGTCCGCTGGCCTGATGGAAGTTTGCTTTCCCGCCCCAGGGACTGCTTTGGGACGTCCCATGGTCTCTGTGTCCCCCAATAAGGCGAACGAGAAAACAGGATTTTTGGGTTGCTTACCGTAAAATCTGTTTCTCGGAGCCTTCATTGGGGGACACAGCACCCTCCCATGTTCTGCAACTCCTGTTCTTATGTTTGTTGCTTATTTACAGTTGAGTTGTCCTGTTTTTCAATCTATTCTGTTACTTCTCCTACTGCTTTCTCACTAACTGAGGAATTTCCTGCCGGTCGGTGGGGTGTACACTGCGGAGGAGGAGCTAACCCTTTTTTTGTGCATAGTGTCAGCCTCCTAGTGGCAGCAGCGTACACCCATGGTCTCTGTGACCCCAATGAAGGCTCCCAGAAACAGATTTTACGGTAAGCAACCCAAAAATCCTGTTTTTAATGAATTAGTCCTGACATTACCTTCTCATTGCTTTTATCAGGAGAGCTATGACAGAATGAAAGCGTTGGTAACAGAGCTGCAGGAAAAAGCAGAGCGCATAAGTTTTGGTAAGTGGTCCTGGAGAAGTAGACTTGTCGTGTTCGGCTTTATACACACTAAATAACTTTATTGTATGCAACGCACAGAAAAATCTTTAGCTTTATAAAAACCTATAGCTTGGAAAGTTTGGTTCAAACTTGCTGCAAAGAGAGAACTAGTTGGTTATAAGGGACTAGAGCCAAGTAAGGTAACGAGAAGTTATTACACAGTGTACAACCATAATATTAAGAGTACTGACGAGAGATTATCAAAGGAGTTGTCTTATGGTGAAAGGCCTCAGTTACTCTGTGCCTGCAGCCTTCTGAATCCTTACAGCGTGCACGCCGCACACTGTCCAGGTTCTCCAGTGTGACTGGTGAGAGCGTGCAATCACGTGACCACAAGAATACGATTTCAAAATGTGCGAACACGTACCGACTAGACGTGCTCAGCCCCTCTCAATACAAGTTAATTGATTGTGGCCGAGTAAGTCTAGTCGGAATGTGTCTGGAACTATGCAAGTCGAATACTTGAGGCCACCCACTCTCGGCAGCGACACCGAAGAATCCTGACATCTTTTGGGGTCCGTGCTGTAAGGATTTGGAAGTCTACAATCACATAATGACAGCAGACTTTCATCACAAGACTAGAAAACCTGTCTAATATTAGTAACTTAGGATTATATTAAGTCAGTTTATTGCTTATAGTGGCATGTAAAAATTTGGGCACCCCTGGTCACAATGACTGTTATTGTGAACAGATAAACAAGCTGAAGATGAAATGATGTATAGGAAACAGGAAATTGGGCAAGCATAAGGATCCAAGCATCTGATAAAGGCCAAATGAGGGTTAAATGGATGGGTCAGTGCATCTCTAAAATGATAGGTTGTGTAGGGTGATCCTGGTATGCATTGTTTAGTCCAAGGAAGCCCAGCCATTTACTTGTTTATAGGATCATGAGCACCCAAGGATTATTCATAGGCTCATTGATAACACTAGGCGATCCGATCACCCAGAAGAGCTGCTCTAGCACAACTATGATAGAAATGTGTCACTATATGCCGGCAGCGCAGCTTGATGTGTAAAGCCCAATATTACAAATGATCAGTGTAAATCCGTCACTAGTGGGTCGTTTACTTCATAGCTTGAGCACAGCAGGTTTTTAACAGGTCAGACGCTGCAGGCAGCACTATTCAATATTGTTGCTTTCCTCATTGTTTTTCATGCTTTTGGTTGTATTACAGGGGGAGGAGAAAAGGCCCGAAAACTCCACACCTCTAGAGGGAAACTTCTACCAAGAGAAAGGATTGACCGGCTCATAGATCCTGGGTAAGAAGGGTTTGTGGTTGTCTGGGATAATTATTTGCCACATTATGACAAACTCGCTTGTACTCGCCTTCCCCTGATCCAGTGCTGCCTTTCCTCTGCTGCAGTGACGTCACATTTGCAGCAGAGCCAATAACTGGGCTATGTGCCCACATTGAGTAAAATTTCTGCAGCTCTTGGCAGCAAAAACGCAGCTGTAAGGCTAGTTTCACACTAGCGTTTATGAGCGCAGCGACGGCCTGCGCACGGCCACCGCTAAGCCCCGCCCCCTGCCATGCCTCAGCCGGTAGCTCCGCCTACCGGCGCATGACGCTGCATGCGCCCTGCGTCCCCTATCTTTATCACTGGGGGCGCAGGCCGTGCGCAGTATGTGTTTGCGCCTTTTTGACGGTGCGCCGGCGCAACCAAACTGCAGCAGGTTGCGTTTGGCGCAGGTCGGCGCACCGTCAAAAGGACGCATGCGCCGCCAAACGCATACTGCGCACGGCCTGCGCCCCCAGTGATAAAGATAGGGGGCGCATGCGCCGGTAGGCGGAGCTACCGGCGGAGGCGCGGCAGGGGGCGGGGCTTAGCGGCGGCCGTGCGCAGGCCGTCGCTGCGCTCAAAAACGCTAGTGTGAAACTAGCCTAAAGCACACATTTTGTCTGACTGCACTCAAATCATTCAAAAAGACAATGGTGAAAAAAGGCAGGCAAAAAGGCACAGAGAATTGACATGCTGCAGATTATTTTCTGCACCAAATTTGCAAGTCAGAAATACTCAACGTGTGCATGACACTTCAGGGTTCTCATTCACTTTGCTGGCATCAGGTTTTCCTTTAGATTTGTCACAATTCCGCGCAAAAAAAAATGCACCAAATCTGCAACGTGTGCACACAGCCTAATGATTCACATCAAATCTAAGGGCCCTGTCACACATAGCGATCTTGCTAGCGAGAACGCTGCTGAGTCACAAGTTTTGTGACACAACAGCGATCTCACCAGCGAGTGTGACAGCGATCAGCGACAGGCCCCCCCTGCCGGTATCGCTGATCGCTGCAGGAAAGCCCAGGACATATCTTTCGTCGCTGATCTGCCGCTGGCCAGCACGCATCGCTGCGTGTGACAAGCGGGAGACCAGCGATCAGCTGGTAACTAAGGTACACATCGGGTATCTAAGGGACGTGCGTCCCTTAAATACCCGATGTGTACCTTAGTTACCAGCGAGTTACAGGTGCCACCACACGCTCGGGACCAGGAGGCAGCAGGACGCCGCTCGCGGAGAGGCCGGGGATACAGGCGCACCCTTTGCTGGTGGAGGACTGGAACAGCAGGCGCCTGTATCAGCGGAGCAGTGGGGAGATTCTCCCAGTGCCTTGCGCCAGTCACTCATCCTGATCCCGGCTGCACATCAGCGCGCTGGTAAGTAACGAACACAGCGACGCCGCGCGCTCGGCGTCGCTGGTCCTGATCGCTGGTGAAGCTGTCTGACAGCTCACCAGCGATCATGTAGCGATTCACCAGCGATCCTGACATGTTGATATCGTTGTCGGGATCGCTGGTGAGTCGCTATGTGTGACGGGGCCTTAACAGACATTATATGGGATGAAGAAAAAAAAAATTCAACTCTTGTGTATGGGCTGTGTCTGGTATTACATCTGTGTTTCATCCACCTGATTACAATCACTAACAATATTGTTATTGGATTAGGTCTCCTTTCCTGGAATTCTCCCAGTTTGCCGGTTACCAGTTGTATGGTAATGAAGAGGTGCCAGCTGGAGGTCTCATCACAGGCATTGGTCGTATATCTGGGTAAGTGGATCCTAAGGATCTAGATAGAAGGGCACTGTGGGCATTGCTGAAAGAGGGTAGAGCACCCACATAATAAAATCAATGCATTTTCCATCACTTAGGGTATGTGCACACGCTGCGGATTCACCAGCAGATTTTTCCATGCGGATCTGCAGGTAAAACCGCGGGTAAATTGACCTGCGGTTTTCCTGTGGATTGGCCAGCGGTTTTCCCCTGCGGTTTGACACCTGGACAATGGAATAGGTGTCAAACCGCAGCGGAATCCGCAGAAAGAATTGACATGTCAGTTCTTTCTGCGGATTTAAAACCGCAGCTTTTCCGCAGTGAAAAAACCGCAGCATGTGCACTGCGTATTGTAAATTCCATAGACTTACATGGTACTGTACACTGTCTGCGGAACTGCTGCGGATCCGCAGAGGCCAAATCCGCTGCGGATCCGCAGCAGAATCCGCAGCTTGTGCACGTACCCTAGCTGTTGTTTATTAAGTTGGGGACTTGAGATTGTACTTCCTCCAATTCTTTATATGTCTTTCTTCTATGAAAGGAACTTGTGCTCCATAACGAGATTGTCTTGTTATATCCCGTAATTATAACTGGTTATTTCAGTACAGAGACTATGATCATCTCTGTAGCTGATAGATGATTGTTTGTTCTTAGTGTTAAAACCTCTACAACATACTCATAAGTTGTTGTGCCGTTTGGCATCTGAAAGTGCTTAACCCACAAAGCTTTATTCGGTTTTGCATTTTCATTTTTTGCTACCATTCTTCCCAGAGCCATAACTATTTAATTTTTCAGTCAATATGGCCATGTGAGGGCTTGTTTTTTTGCGGGACGAGTGGTACTTTTTAACAACACCATTGGATTTACCATGTCAAGTACTAGAAAACGGGGAAAAAACTCCCAAGTGCAGTGAAATTGCAAAAAATGTGCAATCCCACACTTGTTTTTTGTCAGGTTCACTAAATGCTAAAACTGACCGCCATTATGATTCTACAGGTCAGTACGAGTTCATAGACACCAAACATGTCTAGGTTATTTTTTATCTCAGTGGTGAAAAAAAAATTCCAAACTTTGTTAAAAAAAATTGCGTGCCGAGCTGACTCTTTTTTTTTTTTTTTTTTTAATGATACTATTTTGGTGCAGATGTTCTTTTGATCGCCCATTATTGCATTTTAATGCAATGTCGTGGCAACCAAAAAACGTAATTCTGGCATTTTGATTTTTTTTTTTTTTCTCGGTACACCTTTTAGCGATCAGGTTAATCCTTCTTTTTATTGATCGGGCGATTCTGAAAGTGGCGATACAAAATATCTGTATTTTATTTTTGTTTCATTTCGAATGGGGCAAAAGGAGGGTGATTTGAACCTTTATACTTTTTTTTTTTTTTTTTTTTTTTTCATATTTTTCAAAACATATTTATTTTTTTTTTTTTTTACTTTTGGCATGCCTCAATAGTCTCCTTGGGAGACTAGAAGCTGCCATAGCCTGATCGGCTCTGCTGCAGAGAAGCAATGATCTGTTCGCCTCTATGCAGCAGATTTACTCACTTGCTATGAGCGCCGACCACTGGGTGGCGCTCGTAGCAAGCTGGCACTGACAACCATAGAGCTCTCCAGGAGACCTCCGGTTGTCATACCGGTGACCCGCGATCACGTGATGGGGGGTCATCAGTGTGCATATTTCAGGCAAGATTGCTGGAAGTGCCACTTTAATGCCGCTGTCAGCATTTGACAGCGGCGTTTAACTAGTTTTTAGCCGCTGGTGGGTTCAAAACAGCTGACATGTCCCGGGAAAGATGGACTCACCGCCAGAGACCGACATTGACGTAAATGTACACCTGATATCGGAAAGTGGTTAAAGGGTTATTCCCTTCTCCAAGATCCTATCCCAATATCTAGTAGGTGTAGTAATAATAATAATATTAGCAAATACCTCCAGTTAGAAATGTAGTATAGTTCTTCTGATTCTCTATGTCGCTTTCCTCATGTGCAGGCATTGCAGCAGCTTAGGTGTCCATGGTTACGACTACTAACAACTGTCACTATACGAGTGGTTGTAACCATGGACACCTAGGCTACTGCAAGATAAATAAGTAGCAGGATAATTACTTAGAACTGGGAACATCTGAAGGAAGCTCAGCAGTCTCAGATGGGACTGCTGAGCTGTATATCAAAATACTGAGAGCTCAGCACACCCCTGCACTAGATTGGACAACTGAGCTGTCACAGTTGATTGACACAGGTTGAACTTGGCATATTTTGTCGGTTTCCCATCTATGTGATTGAGTTTGTCACTTCGTTCTTTCAGGATAGAATGTCTTATTGTTGCCAATGATGCCACTGTAAAAGGAGGCACCTACTACCCTATCACAGTGAAGAAGCACCTCCGAGCACAAGAGATTGCTATGCAGAACCACTTACCTTGTGTATACTTAGGTACGATGCATTTTTACTTAGATGCAGTTTATTGTCATTTATCACTGTTACACACCTATCTAATTTTTAATACTGTGTTGTCTTTAGGTTCAACATTTTGCACTGAATAATAATCAATTGTTATTTTTACACTCGTTTTCTTTTTTCTTTTTCTTTTTGTGCTAAAAAGTTTCAAAATGGTCAAAGAACAAAAGATTTTTATTTTATGAAAAATTCTTGAAGCCTGTGTGCTATTTAAAAAAAAAAAAAAAAAAAATGGTCTAAAAACTGTCAATGTAAACCATAAGACTGAAAAGAAAACTCGCAAATGATGACTTGGGGCCTTATGTTGGAGCACCCTTGCATATAATTCTCAAATACACACATCCATATGTTATAATAAATGAGTTGTTCCCTTACAGATAATATTTGGCCTTAGCCGCAGCTTAATCCATTAAAGAATGCCGATAGGCATTAAAACGGCTGCCGCTAAAGGGTCTTATTCCCTCATCGCCGTTTTAAAATGGCGATCAACAATAGGTGTATAACGCCCCCCCCCCCAGAGTCAGAAAATCTCTGGGATCTCACCTGAAACCCTGGAGAACATTATCAGGGCCAGATTTTCCTGTCCTTGATCATGTGATCGCCATTATTCAATGAATAATGTCAGTCACGTAATAAAAGTGTGCCCGCTATCAAAATCACTTCTCTCTCTTCTGACATGGTATACAAGTCAGAGGAGAGAAAAACGATGTCCCAAAAAACATCCCTCAGGCTAACAGGCTCTCCACCTCCACTTCCTGGCAGTGCGCCCGCTGAGTTCTGCTGGCCAACAACAGCAGGTTAGAATTGGGCTTAGAGTTAGCTTTGGACTTGGTCTTGGACTTAGGCTTAAGGATGGGCTCAGGGTTTTTTTTTTTTTTCAAAAGTATAAAAAATTGGTGGTATGGCTAGTGTTGAGCGCGAGTGCTTGTTAATCGAGTTTGCAGCTGGTGTTTGGGTACGCACTGAGTATCGCTGGTGCTCTAATGACATGCTGGAGTCTCCGCTAGCATGTTTTTTTTGGGTGTCTAACAGCTGCGAAACATGCGGGGCAGAGACTCGAGCGTGTCAGTCGAGCACACGCGAAGCCTTGTACATGCAAGTTTCCAATATATATGCCCCCTCAAAGTCCACACACAAACCACACACAAACCATAATGGTTAAAATCTGCACTATAATATGGTGCTCCTTACCTTCTGAATTTTGTACTGTGCCTCAAAAGTAGTTCCCGATTACATGTAGGGTAATGGCGCACTGAGGCTAAAATTCGACAACAAACTGGTCCATTTTTTCCTATTAACATTTATAAAAATAAAAATTGGGGGCTAAAACAACATTTTAACTGTAAAAATGTAATTATTCTTTCTCCACTGCCCAATGGTATAAAATTGCATTGAGAACATGTGGTGTCATTATGATCACTGCACCCCTAGATGAATTCATTGAGAGGTGTAGTTTGTAAAATGACGTCACTATGGCAGGTTCTGCTGTCCCGGCACCTCAGGGGCTTTGCCGATTTGACATGGCACCCTCAAACCAGTTCAGCAAAATATGCACTCCAATATGACGCTTCTTTCCATCTGAGCTTTGCACTGTGCCTCAAAAGTAGTTTTTGACCACATATTGGGTTTCCGTGTACTGATGAGAAATTGTGCAACAAAGTTTATGGTCCATTTTCTCCTGTTAGTTTGTTTGTTAACCTTGTGAAAAGGAAAAATGTTGTGCAAAACCCAACATTTTTGCTTGAAAATTTTTTTTTTTTTTTTCAATTTCGGAGTTCAAGGTGCGCCCCACACTTCTATATACATTCCTTGAGGGGTCTAGTTTCCAAAATGGGATGACTTGTGAGGGGTTTCCACCGTTTAGGCACGTCAGAGGCTCTCAAAACGTGACAGTGCTCCTTCCCTTCCAAGCCCTCCGAGCGCCCAAATACTAGTTTTCCCCCACATATGGAGAATTGTTTTCCAGGACGTCCACCTGACAGCACCATGGAGGACGTCCTCCTCCTCCTTACAGGGACAGGAAGCACACGAGAGGTTAAAGGTCACGTCCCACCCCCTCTCCCTCAGTGTTTTTCCTGTCCCTGCATGGAGGGACACACGAGAAGCTTACCGGAGGGGCTCGGGATCGTACGGCTAGTCCAAGCCTTCCCCTGTCAAGAGGTCCCGGGGCCGAAACTCTCCAGTGGGGAGTCCCTCTGCCCCAAAGGCCAGGAGCAGGACGACGCTCCTGGAGGGAGCCGTTCCTCCCCATGGGAGGCTCTCGGCTCCAAAAACTCACCGCCACGGCAGGTGATGGTCGGCTCCCCGCAGGCGGCTGGCTGGGCGGGCACCGACGGACGACTGGCGCAGCGGCGCTGGGAGGCAGGAATAAGGCCTCCGCAGTCCGCCATAGCAGGAAAGAGGCCGGAGTGGCAGTCCGCCGCAGACGGATGGGGGTTGGCTCCCCACGGCGGCAGGCCGGAGGAGGCCGCCATAGCCGCGCGCAGAGCAGGAAGTGGAGGAGGCGGCCTAGCGCGAGAGGCCGCGCGTCACATCCGGTGACGTCAGACGCCGGCCTTTGAATCCCGCGCGCGCTTCTGAAGCCACAGAGCGCTCGCTACAGAAGCCACACAGCGCTCGCCACTAAAGCCACACAGCGCTCGCCTCTGGGGTCCACAGCGCGCACTCCTAAGGCACAGAGCGCGCTTCTGGAGATCCAGGGAGCACGCTTCGGAGGTCCATAGCTCCCTGCGGACCGCGCCAGGATGGAAGGGGTCGCTCCAGCAGGCGGAGGGGTAAGTGCGCATAGCGCAGACCACCCTCTCCCACCCATTACCCCAACCCAGATCTGAGTAGGTGCCCCTTCTGTATTAGGAGAAGGGAGCCCCGACAGAATCCCCCTTGGGGGCGAAGGACCCGGCAAAGGCCACCTCCAAATCGGTCAGACGCCCAGTATGCAGGGTAAAGCTGCCAGACGCATATAACAAGACCCTATGCGGACCCTGTACCTCAAGGGTCGTAGGCGAGGAACAGCCATCCCTCCTAGCCGAGATGAGATCGCTGATAAGGGAGGAAGTTCGGGCCTCTTCATCCAGCCTCGCACGGCGTCAGTCCCCCAGCCCAGGGCCGAGTCGCAAACGTCCAAGGTGGAGTGAGAAGTCCGAATTCCGGGGTTCGGATCAGGAAGAAGGCGAGATCCGGGGGGATAGACAAGATCAGAGCAGAAAATACCTGTTCAGACTGGAGTACACGGACGAGTTGGTCCAAGCAGTCAGAAATACTATGCAGGTCCCAGTCGCTAAAGTTACCAAAAAGACGGCTATCCCATTCGAGGACTCATCAGGTCTTCGAGACCCGATGGATAGGAAGGCAGACGTCTTATTAAAAAGAGCGTGGGAGACGTCGGCGGCTCTCATTAGGGCCAACATAGCAGCCACCTCGGTGGCCAGGTCTATGTTTTTGTGGATGGGGCAGTTGGAAGAGCACCTAACCAACAAGACCCCTAGATCAGACATCCTAGCATCCCTTCCGCTCATGAAATCGGCTACGGCATTCCTATCAGATGCGTCAGCCGAATCGGTAAGATTTGCAGCCAGAAACAGCTCCCTCTCCAACGCAGCCCGAAGAGCAGTCTGGCTCAAATCCTGGTCGGGGGACAACGCTTCAAAAACTAAGCTATGCGCCATCCCCTTCTCGGGCCTGAGGGTATTCGGGCCAGCCCTAGATAACTTTCTAGAGCTGGTGTCTGATAAAAAGAAGGGATTCCCGGAGGAAAAACCCAGACGACCCCAGTCCTTTCGGAGAGGCTCCTTTTCTACGAGGCAGACAGAGTTCAGGGGTCGGGCAAGGTCCAGTAGAGGCTCCTATAAGGGCTCCTTCAGCCAGACCGGAAGGGACAGAGGTCCTCCATTCACGTCAACCTCTAGATCGAGGAGGCAATGACGCCATAGGTATTGGGGGGAGACTTCGCCACTTCGCAACAAACTGGTCCCGAGTCACCCACAATCAGTGGGTCCTCAGAACCATCGCGGAGGGCTACAATATAGAGCTTTATTCACCTCCCCCCGAAAGATAAATTACCCCCACTGTCGTCCTGGAGGACTCCGCAATGTGGACGGATCTACAGGACATGGTAAAATCAAAGGTCATAGTACCAGTTCCCCCGTCAGAAAGAGGGAAAGGGCACTATTCGTCCCTGTTCTCGATCACAAAACCGTCTGGCGAGGCCCGTACCATCATAAACCTGAAACCACTAAATGCCTGGGTCAAGTACAAGAGATTCCGGATGGAATTGGTCCGATCCGCAACCCTCCTGATAGATCGGGACGCCGTCATGTGCACCCTAGACCTAAAGAAGGCCTACTACCAGGTCCCTATCCATCCCTCATCCCAGAGACTGCTAAGGTTTGCGGTCAGTTTACCAGCCCGGACCTGCCACTTCCAGTTCCAGTGTCTTCCATTCGGGTTGGCCTCAGCTCCCAGAATCTTTACAAAGCTGGTGGGAGAAGTAGTGGCCTACCTGAGAGATCAGGGTATTGTGATCATACCCTATTTAGACGACTTCCTACTGGTGGCAAGATCCAGGGAAGCGCTCGTTCGCGACAGTAACCGAGCAACTGCGGTAATGGAGTTCATTGGATAGGTGATCAATTGGGAGAAGTCGAACATCAGACCAGAAACCAGGAAAATATTTCTCGGGGTCCTCCTAGACTCAACCGACAGAATATCCTGGCTACCCGAACAGAAGCAGAGGACTATTCAGACCAGAACCAGAGACCTGTTGAGACGTCAGTGCTCCATAAGAGAGGCAATGGAGGTCCTGGGCCTCATGACGGCCTGCATCCAGTGCGTCCGATGGGCCCAATTCCACTCAAGATCACTGCAGAAAGAGATCCTTGCGAGGTGGGACAGAAGTCAGGCGTCGCTAGACAGACCTCTAAGGCTGCCAGAACGAGTAAGAGAGTCCCTTCGGTGGTGGACACGGTCCAGAAACCTTCAGGTGGGCGTATTTTGGACAGCCTCTCCATACGTGGTAGTCACCACGGACGCCAGTGTGTGGGGTTGGGGAGCCCACATAGAAGGGAAAATCTTCCAGGGGAGATGGCCAGTAGACATCAAGACCAGATCCTCCAATTTCAGAGAACTCTACGCGGTCTGGGAAGCGCTACGGCGGAACCAGTCGATACTAGAGAATCGTCATGTCCGTATACTATCCGACAATATGACGACAGTGGCATTCCTGAAGCACCAGGGAGGACCCAGACATCAACCACTACAGGACCTAGCGGGAAAAATATTCGCTTGGGCAGAAAGAACAGTCCGGTCAGTGACCGCAGTACACCTAGAGGGTTCCCAGAACGAAGTAGCAGACTACTTGAGCAGACAACGGATCCTCCCGACAGAATGGGAACTGAACGAAGAGATCTTCAACCATCTCTGTCAGCGTTGGGGGACCCCCAGTATAGATCTCTTTGCAAGCCGAAAGAATTCGAAAGTCCCCAGATTCTATTCCCTGAATCCGGTGGACCACCCCGAAGGTGTGGACGCCCTGAGTCAGACCTGGGGAGAATCCCTCTCCTACGCATTCCCGCCACTGGCCCTCATACCGACAGTGCTCAGGAAAATACGCGAGGACCACGCACGAGTGATGTTGATCGCTCCATACTGGCCAAAGAGAAGCTGGTTTCCCCTTCTAGGAGCCATGGCAGTCGGAAATCCAGTCGAGCTACCCCTGTGGAAGGACATCATCCACCAGGGCCCGATCTACCATCCAAACCCAGCAAGACTTCATCTATCGGCTTGGATCCTGAGAGGGACATCCTGAAGACAAAGGGATTGTCGGACCAGGTCATATCCACCCTACTGGCCAGTAGGAAACCGGTGACATCCGCAATCTATAGAAAGATATGGAAAAGATTCTGTCTGGAGGGTGGCAGGTCCGATCTCGTGGCAGGCACCCCTGACCTCCCTAGCATACTAAGTTTTTTGCAGGCAGGTTTTAATAAAGGCCTTAAGCCTAGCACGCTAAAGGTCCATGTTTCAGCCTTATGCGCCTTCTTCGATTACCAGCTAGCGGCTCATCCCTGGGTAATAAGATTTATAAAGGCCACGCAGCGCCTGCGCCCCACGATTAGGCAGCTCACCCCGCCGTGGGATCTGGGTCTGGTACTCAGGTCCCTCTGTACAGACCACTATGCCCTATGGGAGAAAATAACATCTCTGCCCTCACCCGTAAAACGGCCTTCCTAGTAGCCATTACCACGACCAAAAGGATAGGGGAGATCCAGGCCCTGTCCGCTAAGGACCCATATCTACAGATATGAGGGGATAGTATAATCCTAAGGTTAGACCCGGCATTTACCCGAAGGTAGTCTCCTCAGAGAATCTAAACCAGGAGGTAGTGTTACCATCGTTCTGCGACAATCCCCGTAATAAAAAAGAACAGCGTCTTCACTCGCTGGATGTGAGGCGCGCGGTTCTAGACTATCTAGAAGCCACCGATAGCTGGCGCATTGACCCAAACTTGTTCATCCTTTTTGGGGGTAAAAATAAGGGAAGAAAGCCTCTAAGGCGTCTATCGCGCGCTGGATTACCTCAGTAATCTCTGACGCCTACCAAGCCGAAGGCGTTAGCCCGCCAGGGTCCATAAAAGCCCACTCTACGAGGGCGGTATCAGCCTCATGGGCTGAACGGGCGGGGGCCTCGGTTGACCAAATCTGTAGAGCAGCAACCTGGGCCAATCTGAATACATTCTGCAAGCACTACAAGCTTGACGTGTTGGCTGGTCAGCAGACCGCATTCGGGAGAAAAGTTCTCCAGGCGGTAATCCCACCCTGAGGAGGTGCTTTGGTACTCTCCATGGTGCTGTCAGGTGGACGTCCTGGAAAATAGGTATTAGACCTACCGGTAATGATGTTTCCAGGAGTCCATCCTGACAGCACGGGTATTTCCCTCCCTGTTATGTTAAGCTATGTTGTATTTTTGATATGTCATATGCTGTAATATGATTGTTTCATTAAACTGTTACTAGCATCATCCACCTTGCGGTACTTGTTAAATCACTGAGGGAGAGGGGGTGGGACGTGACCTTTAACCTCTCGTGTGCTTCCTGTCCCTGTAAGGAGGAGGAGGACGTCCTCCATGGTGCTGTCAGGATGGACTCCTGGAAACATCATTACCGGTAGGTCTAATACCTATTTTCCCCCACATATGGAGAATTGGCATACTCGGGAAAAATTGCACAACAAATTTTGGTGTTCATTTTATGCTATTTCCCTTGTGAAAGTAAAAAAAAAAAATTGGGGCTGAAGTAAAGTTTTTGTGAAAGAAAAAGTAAAATGTTAATTTTCTCCATCCACATTCCATTAAAGGGGTATTTCCATCTCCAACATCCTATTCCAGTATGTAGTAGGTGTAATAATGTTAGCAAATACCACCATTTAGAGATGTAGTATAGTTTTTCTGATATGCTATGTTGCTCATGTGCAGGCATTGCAGGACCTTAGGTGTCCATGGTTATGACCGCTCATATAGTGACAGTTACCTGGTTGTTAGTGGACATAACCATGGATACTTAAGGTCCTGCAAAGCCTGCACATGAGGAAAGCGACATGGCAAATCAGAATAACTGTACATTTTTTTATTGAAGGTATTTGCTAATATTATTAATGTTATTGCACCTACTTACATATTGGGATAGGATCTTGGACATGGGAATGCCCTTTTAATTCCTGTGAAGCACCTGAGGGGTTAATAAAGTTCTTGAATGTGATTTTGAGGACTTTGAGGGGTGCAGTTTTTAGAATGGTGTCACTTGTGTGTGTTTTCTGTCATATAGGCCCTTCAGTCACTTCAAATGTGATGTGGTCCCTAAAGAAGAAAAAAAAAAGTTTTGTAAATTTAAATTTTTGGGGAAAAATTAGAAATCGCTGGTCAACTTTTAATCCTTCTAACTTCCCAACAAACAAAAAGTTAAGTTTGAGGAAGGTTGCAGATGTAAAGTAGACATGTGGTAAATGTTATTTATTAACTATTTAGTGTTGTATATCTGTTTTAAGGGCATAAAAATTTAGTTTGAAATTGTGAAATTTTCCAGTTTTTTTTTTTTTTGGGGCAAACTTACGGTATTTTCAAAAATATAGGCAAATCATATCAACCATATTTCACCACTAACATGGTGAAAATTAACTCCCATCATTATTGGGTTAAAAAACTAAAGCATTGTACTCCTATGACGAGCTTCCGCTCCTGATATCAGGCATAGGCTGCGGTGCTGATGTCACGTCGAAAGCTACGTAGCCCATTGAGGGGCTCACTGACTTCCATTATACACTGATGTTGCGGCTGAGCTCACTGCTTCCATGCCTTCAACGTGACATCAGCCAATGTCCGACCCCGGAAGCAGCAGCAGAGGCTCGCTGGTGAATGGGATGAAACTGAATGGGAGGAGAAACAGATTAGATATTAGAAAAAACTTTTTGACAGTTAGAGTGATCAATGAGTGGAACAGGCTGCCACGAGAAGTGGTGAGTTCTCCTTCAATGGAAGTCTTCAAACAGAGGCTGGACAGACATCTGACTGGGATAATTTAGCGAATCCTGCTTTGAGCAGGGGGTTGGACTAGATGGCCCAGGAGGTCCCTTCCAACTCTACGATGCTATGAACCCAGGGAAGGGGAGTATAGCGCAGTTTGTAATTTTTTTAACTAATTGCAGCTGTGGCCGATCTGAAAGGGAACAACTTTTAAGAGGATATGATTCTTGTCCAGTGTCATCCGTACATTTTACTATTATAAGACTGAATGATTTATGACTTTACAGATGATCCCATATACCTTTTTATCACAATGTAGTGGACTCTGGTGGCGCAAATCTACCTCGTCAGGCGGATGTATTCCCCGACCGTGATCATTTTGGACGAATTTTCTACAACCAGGCGAAGATGTCATCACAAGGAATTTCTCAGGTCACTGAATCATTTGTATTGTCAGATAAATCAGTGTAAATATACAAAGTTGTAATTTCTGTAAAATCCAGATCTTATTGCCAGCACAGAACTGCAATATTATCTCGAATTTACTGATACCAGAAGTCGGTCACTGAGAAGAGAGGCAATCTGGGAATGTATTCTCATTTACTAGCATAGTGATATTGGAGGTGGTGTTAACATTAACCCTTCAAAGTGACTTACACAGCTCTGACTGTTCAAGTACTGGTAAAATGTTTAGAATGTCATAACCTTTTCTGCAATTACGGTAATTTATATAGATTATTTTGACCTTACTTGCAGGTTGCAGTAGTGATGGGATCCTGTACGGCCGGGGGAGCGTATGTACCAGCTATGGCTGATGAAAGCATCATCGTTCGAAAACAGGGCACCATTTTCCTTGGCGGCCCTCCATTAGTAAGTATTTATTTATATAGCGCCATTGATTCCATGGTGCTGTACATGAGATGGGGTTACATACAACACTTACAGTAAACAAACAATCACAGACTTGTATAGAGGAGAGAGAGGACCCTGCCCTTTCGGGCTTACATTCTTGACATATGCATATTAGAAGACAAAATATTGGCCACCTTGATATACATTAACCCCTTTACCTCCCCAAGCTGGTTTCCACCTTCAGGACAAGGCAAAATATTACACTTCTGACCAGTGTCACTTTATGAGGTAAAAACTCTGTGAAAAGTTTGTAATCTAGGATGATTCTTCCACTGGTATGCTTCCCGTGTGTAATAACATGGAAATGATTTTTGACTCCCAAATAAAAAAAAATTCCTCCACGTGGATAATATGAATAAGGATGTTTCAGGGCGCTTCCTTCAGAGGATCCTTAACCAAATTTGGAGTAAGGGTTATATAGCCAAGGAACCAAGTATCTCTGATGTTGAATCAGATGATATTTTATTGGCTATGTACAGCAAATACAAAACTTTATGAAAGACAATAAAAAACTTATTAAAAAAAAGCCCCGTGTTTTGGCCATTTAGGCCTTCATCAGGTGTATAATAAAATGATTTTATTAGAAGCTATTTATACCCCATTTTCATTACTAATGGGTGTGGTTGTATGAACTGAGGAACCAATCGCTATCTATCAAACTATTTAGCAGTTAGAATATGTATATTATAACTTTATCCCCAAGAAAAGAATATTGTACATACATATTATATAACATCTGATATTAAGTATCATCTGATTCAACATCAGAGATACTTGGTTCTTTGGCTATATAACCTTCTTATTCTAAATTGGGTTAAGGCTTCTTCTGAAGGAAGCGCCCTGAAACACCCTTATTCACATTATCCACCTGGAGGAATTTTTTTCTGGGAGAAGAAAATCACCTCCATGTTATTACAGACGGGAAGCATACCAGCGGAAGGATCACCCTTGTTTGCAAACTCTTCCCAGTGTTGTGCCTCCTTGCACAACCATACCAGGTGAGCATTATTCAAGTTGTACTTTTCTCACCAAGTAGCACTCTCCCTCCCCTTCCCCTCATCCTCTTTCCCAGGACCCTCATTCACACCAGGTAAAAATTCTGCAACGATTCAACAGATCCCACTGATTCTGAGAGTTTTTTTGTGACCTATTGTACATCATGATGGGGGGTAAACTTTCTTCGGTATGACTTTTATTTGTAAAAGAAAATCGTGAATTTGAAGAAAATTCAGTGATTTTTATTCAAACTTGGAATTTTTATGCCCTTAAATCAGAGAGATATGTCACACAAAATAGATAATAAATAGCATTTCCCACATGTTTAATTTTTGAAACACAATTTTTTGTTTGTTGCAAAGTTAAAAGGGTTGAAAGTTGACCAGCAATGTCTAATTGTTCCAACAAAATTTACTAAACCATTTTTTTAGAGACCACATCACATTTTAAATGACTTTGAAGGGGCCATTGCAACAGAAAATACCCAAACGTTACGCCATTCTAAAATCTAAACCCCTCAAGGTGCTCAAAATCACATTCAAGAAGTTTATTAACCCTTCAGGTGCTTCACAGAAATTAATGGAATGTGGAAAACAAAAATGAACATAAAACTTTTCACACACACTTTTACATTAGACCCATTTTTTTTTTTTCAAAAGGGTTACAGGAGAAAGTGGACCCTAAAATTTGTTGTGCAATTTTTCCTGAGCATTCTGATACCCCATATGGGGGGGAACCCCTGTTTGGACGCACAGCAGGGCTCAGAAGGGAAGGAGCACTGTTTAGACTTTTTGAATGTAAAATTGGCTGGAATCCAGAGCGGACACCATGTTGCATTTGGAGAGCCCCTGATACGCCTAAACAGTGGAAATCTCAAGTGAACCCATTTTGCAAACTAGACCCATAAAAGACCTTATCTAGATGTGTAGTGAACACCTTGCACCCCCAGATACTTCACAGAGGTTTATAATGTAGAGCTGTGAAAATTGAAAAAAATCAAATTTTTCCACAAATTCTTTTAGGCCCAAATTTTATTTTCACAAGGGTAACGAGAAAATGTACCCCAAAATATGTGGTCCCATTTCTCCCGAGTACACGGATAACCCCGTATGTGGAGGCAAACTACTATTTTGGCGCACAGCAGGGCTTGGAAGGGAAGGAGTAACGTTTTGGAATGCAAACTTTGATGGTACGGTCTGCGGGCATTATATTGCTTTTGGCGAGTTCCTGATGTGCCTAAATAAAGAAAACACCCCACAAGTGACCCAATTTTGGAATTGATCTAGTGTTTCCTGGTATGTGAATCTTATAATGTATTGGCATACGTGAGTTGTGTAGTGTATGTCAGATAGGCATACATGAGTTGTGGAAGTCAGAAATTTAGTAGTCCATGGATGTGTGGTACACTTTGAAGCATTCTTCTGTACACAGGTCAGGTTTGTAAGGGCAGGTGTCAAATTGCCAAATGGTGTCCTTTTTTATCCCCCTTGTGTAACACACTCTGCACCTCTTATGCAAATTTCCTTTCTTTGTGGTTTGAGGGACCTCCCCTGGAAAATGTTGGTATGATACGAGTACCTTCAGTTTCGGAAGTACTAGGGCCCACTCCTTCCTAACTTCCAAAGATTATGACCTTGATCACTACCTCCTGGAACTGAAGGTACAATGTACTGGTCTGACATGTACATCGTGATAAGCGTTGTACTTTGCCATCTGTACGATGTGTATGGCCAGCTTCTTGTACCACACTTTGGCTTTTCTTATGACACAGTGTGACTGGAGGACTTGATGAGAGAGATCAACTATCCCCATCTTGTTGTACCCCAGTACACAGTGACCTGTGTAACAGTACCTCTTTCAGTGGTCGGGATGCTGCCGTCACCATGTATGGTGGTCAAGTAAAGGACATCCCGCTTGAAACCATTCCTGTGGGTCCAATTGCTGGGGCCCACTTCAACAATATTTTTATGGCATATCCAATAGATTATGTTTGAGGTAGAAACAAACATCTTCATGATGTGCCCAGTGTTTTTATTTTTTTCTTCCCTTCTTGAAAGAGCCATTTTTTTCCCAACAATATAGTCATATGAAGGCTTGACTTTTGCGGGACGCGTTGTACTTTTGAATGACACAATCCTATCTTTGTACCGTGTTACTACCGCATAGTGTACTAGAAAGGGGGAAAAAAGTTTCAAGTGTGTTGAAATTGCAAAAAAAAAGTGCAATTTCACAATTATTATTATTATTATTTTTTTTTTTTTTATCTACCATGTTCATTTTATGGTAAAACTGACCTGGCAATAGGATTCTCCAGGTCAGTACAAGTGCAAAGATACCAAGCATGTATAGTATATATTTTTTTTCCTGTTTAAGTGGGTAAAAAAAAAATTTGCTTTTGCAATTTGTCATCTTCCGAGACCCGTAGCGTTTCCATTTTTTGGGAGAGAGGGCTTTGTGAGGGCTTACTATTTGCACCCTGAGTTGATGTTGCTGCTTATACCATTTTGGGGTATTAAATTTTATTGCAATATTACGGCGGTCACAAAAATGTAATTCTGGCGTTTTGATTTCTTTTTCGTTACGTCGTTTACCGATCGGATTAATTTTATTTATATAAATATTTAAGATTTTGATTGGACTTTTACGAAGACTTTGATACTAAATATGTGTGGGGTTTTTTTTAGTGGTTTTATTTTTAATGGGGCAAAAGGGGGAGATTTAAACCTTTTTTTTCTTATTTTAACTTTTTTTTTTTTTTTACTGGATTTAATAGTCTTTTAGTTGTGATCGTCCGACGGCTTCTGCTATACATAGCAGTGCAAGAGCACCACTATGCATAGCTAAAATCACAATCTCCTATGACTATAGGCTGGCTTTCGCAGTAGTATAGTAATGACAGGCACAAAGGTCTCCTGTTTCTACGTGGAGCTTAAAAGGATTCAGCTAGTCCATTTTTAATCACATGATGTCATAGACCTAATGGAAAAGAGAAAAATTAACTGCAGTGAACAATTGTAAGTACACAGTGCTATATAAACTGTTTATAAACACAAAAGGTAACGGGAAAATAATACCTACAATCAATTGAAATTTAGCCAAAACAGATGATTACTCTGTCGCCTCATTGGGGGACACAGAACCATGGTGTTATGCTGCTGTCCACTAGGAGGCGACACTATGCATAATCTGAAAAAGATTAACTATGGCTCCTCCTTTGCAGTATACACCCCTGGATGGCGTCAGCCTTCTCCAGTTTTTGCTTAGTGTCGCAAGGAGGGACACCTAAAGGATTTTTTTTTTTCCGTTTTTTTTCTTCGCATGACAGATGAAGAAAAGTGGGTCTCCTCAGTGAGACTCCCAGCATGGCTCCTTCCTCGACCCCCTATTATGGGGTGCCCAGTTGAAGCTGAGATGGCGGTTCCCCATGTCGCTCCTTCCCCAGTCCTGCGGGTGCTGGTTCGAAGTTGAGACCCCCTCCTTCCCCAGTTCCTTTTGGTCTTGGGTTGAGGTCGAGGCGAGGAAGAAGCCCCCCCCCCCCCCCCCGACGGAGACAGCAGTACCCTCCCTAATCCCCCTCTGGGGATATTAGGTTGAGACGCCGCAGGTAGGGTCTGTCCATGGCAACCTACGCAGCATCCAGGGACCCCAGCCAGCTGCGGGCTCCTGTCGGGGCCAGGGGGAGTGCAGGCAGGCATAGCATATGCAGACACAGGGCTCTATGCGCCCCTGTGTCTGCGGCAGCATTAGTCTACAGCGTCTACCCACCACAGGGCCCCGCTTCAGGTTGTGGCCCCACCGCTAGCCTGCCTTTCAATCCGGGGGGGTCCGGTAAAAATCCGACCCCACCCCCGGACTACTGCGCCGGCCTGGAGCCCTTCCTGGGCATAGAAATCTAATTTAGACTGTGGCTTCGGCCTAGCTGAGGTCGCCGCCTCCTCTCCGCCCCCCGGCCCGCCCCCGGATGACAAATATGACACTCCACAGTGTCATAGAAGGGGCAGATCGAGGCAGAAAGGGCGCGCTTTTTCACATCTCTGCGCGCTCTCTCAGCTCTCCGCCCCCTTCTTCTCCCTCATCTCCTCGGCAGCCATCTTCGTTGCAGCAGACGCTGTCCCATACAGCAGCAGCAACGCCAGCAGTCTCCGGGGGTCACAGGACTGTGAATTGTCAGCGCTGGACCTAGCGGCACACTGGTGGGGTAAGATCACAGCCGGGTTCTCTTTACTCAACTGTGAATCCATATTACCTACAAGGTTTTCCTATAGCTCCCCTGCGTAGTCACAATCTATTCGTAGTCCCCAAGAAAGGAGGCAGCGTGCGGCCCATACTAGACCTAAAACAACTCAACAGATATGTACGGGTCCGTCATTTTCGCATGGAGTCCCTTCGGTCCATCATTGCGTCCATGGAGCAGGGAGAATATCTTGCCTCCATAGACATACAAGACGCATACCTGCATATACCAATTGCTCCCGCCCGTCAAAGATTTCTCATGTTCGCGATCAACCAGGACCACTATCAGTTCGCGGCTCTCCCGTTCGGACTCGCCACGGCTCCCAGGACGTTTACCAAAATCATGGCAGCCACCATGGACGTTCTACACTCCAGAGGCATTGTAGTCGTTCCATACCTGGACGACCTTCTCATCAAGGCTTCCACCTTCAATTACTGCGAAGTCGGCGTCTCAATCACAATCGACACTCTGAGTCGACTGGGCTGGTTAGTCAACTTACAAAAGTCATCGACTACCCCGAGTCAGTCCCTGACCTTTCCTAGGGATGTTATTCGACACCTCCAGGGGTCTGGTGCTCCTTCCCAGGGACAAGGCACTGGCTCTCCGTCTGGGAGTTCGCATACTCCTCCGCAATCCTCCCCGATCTTTCCGGTTTGCCATGAGAGTCCTCGGCAGGATGGTAGCAGCGATGGAGGCGGTACCATTTGCCCAGTTTCACCTCAGGCCTCTTCAACTAGCCATCCTCAAGTCTTGGGACAGGAATCCCTTCTCCCTCGACAGGGAGTTCCGGCTGACATCGTCGACCAGGAGGTCCCTACACTGGTGGCTCAAGCCAACTTCGCTTGCAAAGGGAAAATCCTTTCTCTCAGGTCAATGGAAGGTCCTGACCACCGATGCAAGCCTGACAGGTTGGGGTGCGGTGCACCTACATCACAGGGCACAAGGCAAGTGGTCACCAGTGGAAGCGACCTTGCCCATCAATATCCTGGAAATTCGGGTCATCTTCCTGGCACTGAGAGCCTTTTATTACTTGCTGGCAGCCTCTCCTATCAGGATACAGTCGGACAATGCCACGGCGGTGACATATGTGAATCACCAAGGCGGGACCCACAGTACCCAAGCGATGAAAGAAGTGGCACATATCGTCCACTGGGCGGAAGACACGAGGTCGGTACTCTCGGCGGTCCACATTCCGGGTGTGGACAACTGGGAAGCCGACTTCCTCAGCAGACAAGGAATGGACTCGGGGGAGTGGTCTCTCCATCCCGAAACTTTTCATCAGATCTGCCATCGCTGGGGGACCCCAGATGTGGACCTAATGGCATCCCATCTCAATGCCAAGGTCTCCAATTTCATGGCCAGGACACGCGACCCGCGGTCACTAGGAGCGGATTCCCTGGTTCAGGACTGGACCCAGTTCCAGCTTCTGTACATTTTTCCACCCCTTCCCCTGATCTCCAGAGTAGTGAGGAAGATCAAACAAGAGGGAGTTCCAACCATCCTGATCGCGCCGGAATGGCCCAGACGTACATGGTACGCCGACATCGTACAACTTACAGCAGACGCCCCCTGGCGTCTCCCCGACCGTCACGACCTTCTGTCTCAAGGTCCGTTCTACCATCAGAACTCAGGAGCTCTCAATTTGACGGCGTGGCCCTTGAAACCTGAGTTCTAACCCAGGCAGGGCTCTCACCGGATGTCATTACGATCATGATCAGGGCAAGGAAGCCAGCCTCCGCCAAGATTTATTACCGTACCTGGAGAGCTTTTTTTTTACCTGGTGCGAATCTCGCGGACAGGTCCACCGCCCTTATTCCCTCCCAAAGGTACTTGGGTTTCTTCATTCGGGCCTGGACGCCAGGCTATCCCTAGGCTCGCTTAAGAGCCAGGTGTCAGCGCTCTCAGTGCTCTTTCAGAGGCGCATCGCTAACCAGCCGCAAGTATGGACCTTTCTCCAGAGGGTTTCCCGATTGGTTCCCCCTACAGACGTCCACTGGAAACGTGCAACCTCAACTTGGTCCTGACAGCATTGCAGGCACCACCTTTCGAACCCCTTAAGGAAGTCCCACGCCGCATTCTATCACAGAAAGTGTTTTTTCTGGTGGCAATCGCCTTGCTTCGCATGGTGTCTGAATTGTCAGCACTCTCCTGCAGACGGCCCTTCCTAGCCTTTCACCAGGATAAGGTGGTTCTCCGTACAGTCCCATCCTTCCTTCCGAAGGTTGTGTCCAACTTCCACCTCAATGAGGAAATTTCATTGCCATCCCTTTGCCCGGTTCCGGTTCATAGAGTGGAGAAGACTCTGCATACGCTTGACCTCGTCAGGGCATTACATATATACGTGTCTAGGACTGCACCCTTCCGGAAGTCTGATTCCCTTTTCCTTCTTCCGGAAGGTGTTCGAAAGGGTCTGCCGGCCTCCAAAGCCACCCTTGCCAGGTGGATCAAGTCCACCATACAAGAGGCTTACCGCCTTAACAATTCTCCTCTTCCGGCTGGTATCGCGGCACACTCTACGCGGGCAGTAGGGGCCTCCTGGGCCATTCGGCACCAGGCTTCGGCACAACAAGTGTGTAAGGCGGCCACTTGGACTAGTCTACACACGTTTACGAAACACTACAGTGTTCATACCCAGTCCTCAGCGGATGCGAGCCTGGGTAGACGGGTTCTGCAGGCGGCAGTGCCCCAAGTTTAGGGACCTGCTAGCACAATATTCGTCCATTGCTTCCCACCCAGGGACTGCTTTGGGATGTCCCATGGTTCTGTGTCCCCCAATGGGGCGACAGAGTAAAGGAGATTTTTGTGTACTCAACGTAAAATCTCTTTAGCCTCTAATTGGGGGACACAGCTCCCACCCTGTTGCCCTTATGGGCCGTTGTTTACGGTTGAGTTCTCATATTGTTCTTTGAGCTCGTACATAGTTGCCTTCTTACAGGCATGGTTATGTCGTTTGTTACTTTCCTCCTAATGCTTTTGCACAAAACTGGAGAAGGCTGACGCCGTCCAGGGGTGTATACTGCAGAGGAGGAGCCAAAGTTAATCTTTTTCAGATTATGCATAGTGTCGCCTCCTAGTGGACAGCAGCATAACACCCACGGTTCTGTGTCCCCCAATTAAAGGCTAAGAGAGATTTAACGGTGAGTACACAAAAATCTCCTTTTTCCAAATTTTATTAAAAGATGGGAATTAGAGCTAAACCAAAAATTCCACACTGAGGAAATACACACAATATTTAAAAATACTCATTGGTTAGCTTCTTCCTTGAAATTTCAAGAACTCAATTTACAAAATTATCTCAAGATGGTATAGAACTCCGGATATACTAATTAAAATGAACAGTTCTATCCTCTATGCTTGAGATGCAACGGAGAAAGCTGTACCCCAACACACATTTGGCTAGAGTGCTCAAAAATCAAGCAATTTTGGGTAAATATTAAAGCATTTATTAAAAAACTTAATATAGACATACCAATAATACCCGTCTTTATTCTTCTCAACTTGGACCCCTCCAATATATTGCTAAGCAAGAAATCATGAATTCTTCACTTGATCAATGCCGCTAAAATAACCATTGCACAACACTGGAAAGAAGTTGAAACCCCTTCATGTAAAGAATGGATAAAAGAAGCGAATCAAATAGTCTGTTTTTCATATATGCCTATCTAATTCCAAAAACTCAAAAATTGACTCCTGGACCCGGTGGCTAATTACTTCAGAAAAGCCACCAGAAGAAAATTCATAACCTTTACAATCCTATTATTTCCTCATGTCTATACCTTCACTGGAAAGA
Source organism: Dendrobates tinctorius (assembly GCF_039654945.1). NCBI lineage: Eukaryota > Metazoa > Chordata > Amphibia > Anura > Dendrobatidae > Dendrobates > Dendrobates tinctorius. The sequence goes on from NW_027361751.1 coordinate 1,658,503, forward strand.
CTGCACTCTCAAACCTCTTATTCAGCATTATCATTTTAAGCTGGACACTCTGAAACCCTTAACCCCACCCTCCAACTTTCCCCAAGTGTCAACTTCCACCCCCCTACCTCTATACTCTCTCTTAGTTAGGGTACCGTCACACTTAGCGATGCACCAGCGATCCCGACAACGATACGACCCGGTCAGGATCGCTGGTGCATCGCTAATTGGTCACTAGTGAGCTGCCACACAGGCAGATCTCAGCAGCGACATAGCAGCGGTCGTTACTTACCTGTCAGACGCAGCGATGATGACGTCCTCCCGCCTGCGTCCATGCGTCGCTCGTCACCACAGCAGGAAGCCCAGCAGGAAGCGTACGACGAGAAACGGCCCAGGGTGTTCTCGCGCGATCAGCGATAACCAGTGGGGGAGCCGGTCGGAGGTAAGTATCACACATAGCAATATCGCTGCTGCGTCACAAAATTGGTGACGCTTAAGCGATATCGCTAGCGATCTCGCTTAGTGTGACGGGCCCTAAGTGAACCTTGTTTATTTTCTGAATACATTTGGCCATGCAAATAGTAACTTGTTCTACATGACATGGAAAAGATGCTATGTATTCTGTTATGTTTTTTTTTTTCCAGATTGTTAAAAATTTCTTAACCGCTTCCCGACCGCCCACAGTAGATAAACGTTGGCGCTTGCTGGGCTTTGTGCAGCGCCGACGTTTATCTACTGTTGGCGGTTTTGTGCCCCCCGGGACCCCCACATACCTTACAACGCGGGGATCCCGGTGCACAATGCATGCTGGGACCCCGACGTCATCGAGACCTGATTGGTTCAGGTCCTGATGACGTCAGAGTCACAGCAGCCAATGGGAGCGATCGCTGGGAAAGCTGCTTGTTTCCCGGCGATCTCACTCATTGTAACGCGGCTTCTCCTCTGATCTAACACTGACAGATGATCAGAGGTGAAGCAGCGTTACTGTGTGACAAGATCGCTGCCTGGCACAGCTGAACGCTGCCTGGCACAGCTGTGCCAGGCAGCGATCTTGTCACACAGTAACGCTGCTTCACCTCTGATCATCTGTCATTGTGAGATCAGAGGAGAAGTCACGTTACTGTGTGCCAGGCAGCGATCTTGTCACATAGTAACGCTGCTTCTCCTCTGATCATCTGTCAGTGTGAGATCAGAGGAGAAGTGGCGTTACTATGAGTCAGATCGCAGCGCAGCGATCTTGTTACAAAAATAAAAAAAAGTAAAAAAAAAAAAAAAAGCAGGTACACAGGTTAGGGCTAGGGCTGGGATTAAGGTTATGGGTGTGTTGGTGTTAGGTTTGTGGTTAGGGTTATGGTTAGGGCTGAGATTAGGGTTAGGGGTGTGTTGGGGTTAGGGTTGGAATTAGAATTGGGGGTTTCCACTGTTTAGGTACATCAGGGGCTCTGTAAATGCAATATGACGCCCGCAGACCATTCCATCAAAGTCTGCATTTCAGAACGTCACTACTTCCCTTCCGAGCCCCACCGTGTGCCCAAACAGTAGTTTTCTCCCACATATGGGGTACCAGCGTACTCAGGACAAATTGGACAACAACTCTTAGGGTCCAATTTCTCCTGTTACCCTTGTGAAAATAAAAATTGGGGGCTAAAAGATCATTTTTGTGGAAAAAAAATGATTTTTTTTATTTTCACGCCTCTACATTATAAACTTTACTGAAACACTTGGGGGTTCAAAGTGCTCACCACACATCTAGATAAGTTCCTTGGGGGGGTCTAGGTTCCAAAATGGGGTCACTTGTGGGGGATTTCCACTGTTTAGGTACATCAGGGGCTCTGCAAACACACATGACACCCGCAGACCATTCCATCAAAGTCTGCATTCCAGAACGTCACTACTTCCCTTCCGAGCCCCACCGTGTGCCCAAACAGTAGTTTTCTTCCACATATGGGGTATCAGCGTACTCAGGACAAATTGGATGTCTCAGTCAGTTTCTGAGCTGACAAAGGTGTCTCAAGCGCTGGTCCAGGTCTTAGAGTGGTTACCTCAGTTATCTGCAGTCACCTGTGCACCGACCGCCTCGCATGGTGAGTCGCCAGCATCGGACCGTGGCCCTCAGACGGACAGACCAGGTCGGGGCTCTAGGAAGCGGGTCCTGTCTGGCTCTTCCTCCGGTTCGCAGGGTCCCTCTGCTTCTCTCAGGCTACGCTCCTCGTCCCCCTCATCGGCAGACGATCCGGGGTCAGACGAGGATTCACAATCTGGATCAGCTCAGAGGCGGACGACATAGCTAGAACTCGGGAGATGGTAGGTAGTCTCATATTGGCTATATACCAAACACTCAAGATTAAGGAGGATAAGGCCCCCCCTCAGGAATGCTCTGTTTCCCTTAAGAAGGCAAGGCCTCCATCTCGAACCTTCCCTAATAAGGATTTCGACACTTCCTTAGCCAACCACTGGCAACATCCTGAGAAACGTTTCTCAGGCCGCAAGTACTTAGATGTACTTGATCCCTTTGATGCGGATCTAGTCACGAAATGGACCAAAGCTCCCGAGGTAGATCCACCAGTTTCTCGTATTTCCTCTAAGACGGTCCTTTCCCTTCCGGACGGAGCTTCTCTCAAGGACCCATCAGACAGGCAAATAGTCGTTGGCTAAGGCTATCTTTGAGGCATCCGGTGCATCCCTATGCCCTATCTTCGCATCCGCTTGGGTGGCGAAAGCCATTTCGGCTTGGGCAAAAATTCTGCGCAGGGGCGTTTCAGCGGCAGCTCCTCAAGACGAGCTGGCAGATTTAGCAGACCAAATTAATCACGCAGGCAAGTACCTTCTGGCCGCCTCCTTGGACGCGGCAGGGTGCGTTGCTAGAGCTAACAGCAACATTGTGGCAATACGCCGCATTCTTTGGTTGAAGTCTTGGAATGCGGATACTACCTCAAAGAAGTCACTCACCAACCTGGCATTTCATGGCACTAGGCTCTTTGGCGCCAAGCTGGATCAGTTAATCTCGGATGCCACGGGTGGAAAGAGCACTTCCCTTCCTCAGTCCCGTCCTAAGAGGTTCTTTAACAAGAGGGCTTCTCTGCCTTTTAGGTCCTTTCGCCCCTTCTCTCCCACAGACGGTTCATCCCAGCAGGACCGTAACACTGCTTCCAATGACCGGAGAAAGCCGTCGTATAAGCCAGCCCCTCGCTGGAGATCCAGGGGTCAGCCTTCCAGGTCCTCAGGCGCTCGATCCGGAAGGTTTTCATCTAAGTGACGGGTCACCCCCACCTGGAAAGCTTTCCAGGGTGGGAGGCAGACTTTCCTTTTTCAAGGACGCGTGGCTATCTGTTGTCGACGACGCTTGGGTCCGGGAAATCATCACGTCCGGATATTGCGATTCACAACCATTATCAGTTCGCGGCCCTTCCCTTCGGCCTAGCCTCCGCCCCTCGTGTCTTCACGAAGGTGATGGCAACAGTCATGGCCATCCTTCGATCCAGAGGGATTCTTATCATCCCTTACCTGGACGATCTCCTGATCAAGGGCTCGTCCCGCCAAGACTGCCTTCACATAACCTTGGATGCCCTCGGACGCCTGGGATGGATAGTCAACAAGGACAAGTCCACTCTGTGCCCTGCCCAGCGTCTGACCTTTTTGGGCATGGAGTTCGATACGAATCTGGTCCGAGTGTTCTTACCGAGGGACAAGTTTTCAACCCTTCGCAAGGGGATCCAGTCCCTTCTGCGCTCGAGGTTCATGTCCCTTCGGTCCTCCATGAGAGTCCTGGGGAGGATGGTAGCCTCTATGGAAGCAGTGCCATTTGCACAATTCCACTCTCGCCCTCTCCAGCTGTTCCTCCTGTCAGTCTGGGACAAGACCTCGTTTTGTCTGGATCGCCCCATTCTCCTTCCGCTCAGAGTCAAACCTCTGTCTTTTCTTTCATGGAAGGTGGCTTTTCTGATCGCCATTACTTCCATCAGGAGAGTTTCTGAGCTGGCGGCCTTATCCTGTCGTTCTCCTTACCTTATCCTCCACCAAGATAAGGTTGTTCTCAGGCCAGTTCCTTCTTTCCTTCCGAAAGTGGTATCCCCCTTTCACATTAACGAAGATATCGTCCTTCCATCATTTTGTCCCGCGCCTGCTCATCCTCTGGAAAAGTCGCTCCACAAACTGGATGTAGTGAGAGCCTTGCGTGTTTACCTTGCCAGGACCGCTTCCTTTCACCAATCTGATTCCTTGTTGGTCGTTTCTGAGGGTCGCCGGAAAGGTCTTCTGGCTTCCAAGTCCACAATTGCTCGTTGGATTCGGTCTACCATCCTGGAAGCCTGTCGTCTTCAGGAGAAACGGCCTCCTCCGGGGGTGAAAGCCCACTCCACCAGAGCTGTAGGGGCTTCTTGGGCTGTGCGACACCAGGCTTCGGCCTTACAACTTTGCAGAGCCGCGACCTGGTGATCTTTGCACACCTTCGCGAGGTTCTACAGGGTTCATACCCAGGCCTCGTCTGATGCAGCTCTTGGTAGGAAGGTGCTGCAGGCGGCGGTGGCGCATCGACCGACCTAAGCCCTTCCTTATTTCGTTCCTTATTTCGTTCCTTTATTGCTGTTCCCACCCTCGGGACTGCTTTGGAACGTCCCATGGTCATCTGTGACCCCAATAAGGCGATAAAGAAAGAGGGATTTTGGGTTCTTACCGTAAAATCTTTCTTGGAGCCTTCATTGGGGGACACAGCACCCGCCCTGTTTAATTAGTACCGTGTTGGGTCTGAGAGTCCCTTGTTGAGTTGGTACATATGTTTATGGTTTTGGTTGCTTCTCCTACTGCTTTTTCACCAACTGAGGTGCTTGGTGCCTGTCGGTGGGTGTATACTGCCGGGGAGGAGCTAAGTTTCTTGTTTTGCATAGTGTCAGCCTCCTAGCAGCAGCAGCATACACCCCATGGTCATCTGTGTCCCCCAATGAAGGCTCCAAGAAAGAGATTTTACGGTAAGAACCCAAAATCCCTCTTTTCTGACTTCACCAACTTCACAGCCATGGTAAAAATGCCATCCCCCTATTTTGTGCACTATGGCCTATCCTATGAGCTCCATTGTTATTTTCCCCTTTTGGTATTGAAACATGGGGCAATGTATGATTTGTTTTTTCTTTTACATGTTGTTCAACAATCAAAGTTTCTCAAAGGAACATTTCTTAGAGCAGATTGTTGGGGGGGGAAATGCATAATGTTTGTAATTGTATCTTGGAGTGACCACTATACACTTTAGGCCAGAGTACAATATTTCTGAACCCCCTACCCACAGATTTCTGTAGCAAGCGTTGTGCATGATTCATAAATGATTCCTCCGCAGATCACCTGCCCTGTCTTCTGCTTTCTGCTTTACAAAGACTTGAGAGGTGATGAAATGGTTGAAAATGTTGTGCTCAGAAAATTCTAAGCAGATCTATAACTGTCTCACAATGATAAATATGCAAGAAGGCCATTGATTAATTCCACTTTCTTGTTTAATTTGTTTTTCCAAGTGTAAATTAGGCGCCGCTCTCTGTTAACGTCTCCTGCATTGGTTTGTGCTCCAGGGAATTGGCGGGGTCAGTACAGCCACCTGCAAATTGATTTTTACCTTTTGTTCCATTAAACTTGTGGAAAGACTATCATCGATATAGAGCAGTAATAGGCCCTCAAGGAGGCATTCTTTCATCCAGTCTTGGGAAGGCTCAAGCTGAGAGAATGTGCTGATAGAACGTGCTGCTTTGCCCAGTCTGTCCTTCAAGAAATCTGGTGTTTGTGTCTGTTGTATGGATTTACACATCATACGTCCATTGTTGCACGACTGAGACCAAAATAAAAGAAACAGGACATTAAATAATAGCTCTGAGTCTTTCCACATGCCATTCAATAAGCTAAGGGGGCCATCTACCGCAAGCCTTCCTGCTTGGGGGGAAAAGCAGCTAGCTAGGGGTATAACAAGTAGAGGGATATTGTGATCCCTCTGTAGAGGCCTCTCCTAAGACCAGGCTTTGATAATGGGGCATATTACTGATACTTTTGCTTTCAGACTTTTAAAATAATATGAGCCAAATTTTGGCTAATCTAAAATTTTATACTGCCGTATATACTCGTGTATTAGCCAACCCCCAACCCCCCCCCCCCCCCCCAAATCCCCAATTTTGCCACAAAAAAACTGGGAAAACTTATTGACTCGAGTATAAGCCGAGGGTGGGAAATGCAGCAGCTACTGGCAAATTTCAAAAATAAAAAAAGATACTAATAAAAGTGAACTGGTGGCCCCATAAGGTACTCCATATTAAAATACGCCCCATATAATGCTGCACAAAGGTTATTGGTGGCCCATAACATGCTCCTTGTTAATATTTATGCTCCATATAATGGTGCTGCTGCTATTTAAAAAATGACATACTCGCCTCTCTTCAGCTGCCCGCTGTTCCTCAGCGTTGCCGGCCCTCTGCAGGACCTGGAAGACAGAGGTGAATATGGCATGGCTGGCTCACCCTCCCCCAGTTCTACTACTCACCCTCCCGGTGTCTGCATATCCGGCTCTGCTACATCTCAGTCCAGGCTGTCTGCATTTCTCTTCCTGTGCGGTCACATGGTACCAATCATTAAAGTCCTTGAATATGCGGCTCCACCCCTATGGGAAGAAGACAGGAAGGGAAATGCAGACAGCCGGGACTGAGATGATGTAGCAGAGCTGAATATACAGCCGGGAGGATGAGTATCATGTCTCTTGTTCCCCCTCCCTCGCCGGCTTTCAGGTGTATGACTCGTGTATAAGCCGAAAGGGTCTTTTTCAGCCCAAAAAAGGGGCTGAAAAACTCTGCTTATACTTGAGTATATACGGTAATTATGTGTTTTAGACACTTTTTGCTGCTAAAAAGTCAAGGGGTGTAAGTTATGACGTCACTTACAATCTGACAGTTGGACAGGGATATACCTCCGAAACTGACCCATTGAGACATTATTTTGCTGAGAGAAGATGGTTGAGCTGTGCCCATCACCACTTGACAGTGGTGTGATCCAGTGTTATCCATAAGTAGATTTTAAAGCCCGCATAGATCAGATTTTATTCAATTTACAGTCATATGTAAAAGTTTGGGCACCCCTATTAATGTTAACCTTTTTTCTTTATAACAATTTTGTTTTTTGCAACAGCTATTTCAGTTTCATATATCTAATAACTGATGGACTCAGTTATATTTCTGGATTCAAATGAGGTTTTTTGTACTAACAGAAAATGTGCAATCTGCATTTAAACAAAATTTGACTGGTGCAAAAGTATGGGCACCCTTATTTTCTTGATTTGAACACTCCTAACTACTTTTTACTGACTTCCTGAAGCAGTAAATTGGTTTTGTAACCTCATTGAGCTTTGAACTTCATAGCCAGGTGTATCAAATCATGAGAAAAGGTATTTAAGGTGGCCACTTGCAAGTAGTTCTCCTATTTGATTCTCCTATGAAGAGTGGCATCATGGGCTCCTCAAAACAACTCTCAAATGATCTGAAAACAAAGATTATTCAACATAGCCTTTCAGGGGAAGGATACAAAAAGTTGTCTCAGAGATTTAACCTGTCAGTTTCCACTGTGAGAAACATAGTAAGGAAATGGAAGAACACAGGTACAGTTCTTATTAAGCCCAGAAGTGGCAGGCCAAGAAAAATATCAGAAAGGCAGAGAAGAAGAATGGTGAGAACAGTCAAGGACAATCCACAGACCACCTCCAAAGACCTGCAGCATCATCTTGCTGCAGATGGTGTCACTGTGCATCGGTCAACAATACAGCGCACTTTGCACAAGGAGAAGCTGTATGGGAGAGTGATGCGAAAGAAGCCGTTTCTGCAAGCACACCACAAACAGTGTCGCCTGAGGTCTGCAAAAGCACATTGGGACAAGCCAGTTACATTTTGGAAGAAGGTCCTGTGGACTGATGAAACAAAGATTGAGTTGTTTGGTCATACAAAAAGGCGTTATGCATGCAGGCTAAAAAACACAGCATTCCAAGAAAAACACTTGCTACCCACAGTAAAATTTGGTGGAGGTTCCATCATGCTTTGGGGCTGTGTGGCCAATGCCGGCACCGGGAATCTTGTTAAAGTTGAGGGTCGCATGGATTCAACTCCGTATCAGCAGATTCTTGACAATAATGTGCAAAAATCAGTGACGAAGTTGAAGTTACGCAGGGGCTGGATATTTCAGCAAGACAATGATCCAAAACACCGCTCCAAATCTACTCAGGCATTCATGCAGAGGAACAATTACAATGTTCTGGAATGGCCATCCCAGTCCCCAGACCTGAATATCATTGAACATCTGTGGGATGATTTGAAGCGGGCTGTCCACGCTCGGTGACCATCAAACTTAACTGAACTGGAATTGTTTTGTACACAGGAATGGTCACAAATACCTTCATCCAGGAACTCATTAATAGCTACAGGAAGCGACTAGAGGCTGTTATTTTTGCAAAAGGAGGATCTACGAAATATTAATGTCACTTTTATGTTGAGGTGCCCACATACTTTTGCACAGGTCAAATTTTGTTTAAATGCAGATTGCACATTTTCTGATAGTACAATAAACCTCATTTGAATCCAGAAATATAACTGAGTCCATCAGTTATTAGATATATGAAACTGAAATAGCTGTTGCAAAAACGAAAATTGTTATAAAGAAAAAAGGTTAACGTTAATAGGGGTGCCCAAACTTTAACATATGGCTGTATATGACAATTTCTATATATGAATACAATTTTGCACAGCGCAACATATTCATTAATTATTTCCAATCTATTAGGCTAGAGGTGTCAGAAGACTTCAATTGCAGAACTATTATGGCCTTCTTTAACTCCTTCATGTCATTTGATGTATGTGTATGTCATGATAGGGTAGGGGTTGTCGCAGAATGATGTACAGTTTCGGATTCAAGGTGCTCACCACAACTCTAAATTCTTCAAAGGTTATAGTTTTCAAAATGGGGTCACTTGTGTGGGGTTTCCGCTGTTCAGGCACATCATGGACAATGCAAATGCGACCTCTACTCGAGCCAATTTTGCTTTCCAAAAAGTCAAATGGCACTCCTTCCCTTCCGAGCGACCAAACCTACGTTTTCCCCCACATATGGGGTATCAATGTACTCAGGAGAAATTTATAAACTTCACAATGTGGTTTTGAGCACTTTGAGGGATGCAGTTTTTAGAATGGAGTCACTTTTTGCATATTTTCTGTCATATAAGGTCCCTCAAAGTTTGTAAACAGCAACATTTTCACATTTTGTATCTTTCGTTATTTTCATAAATATATGCAAATCATATCAACCAAAATTCACTTTTTACCATGAAGTACTGTGTGTCACGAAGAAATAATCTCAGAATCACTGGGATACCTTGAAGTGTTACTGAGTAATTAAGAAGCACCTAGGTTTTGGAGCAGGAAAAAAGAAAAAAAGCAAAGTTGAAACAAAGTGGTCATGATGCACAGTCATGAGATCATGAGAGTGGCGTGGAATCTGCTGCTGACATTGTTATAGAAGTAATGTCTCCCAATTATGTACGAATACCCCCAACCTGGTATGTATATGTCCTCAATCCAAGTATACATGCCCCCCCATCCTGATATATATGATCCCCATCCAGGTATATATATCCCCTTTATCCCCATCCTCATATACATGGCTCCCATCACGCTGCACACACAAAAAAATAAACCATTCTACTTACCTTCCCTCCGCTCCCTTGCAGTGTCCTGTTCTGATGCCAGTAACTGATTTCAGCTTGTAAGCAGCGCATGGCAGTGACGTCATGCGCTGCTTACACTCTGAGGTCGGCTGCCGGAATAATCCCTGCTCCCCACGCCCAGGATTATGGGCATGTGGAGCAGTGAATATTAATTTCTCTTTAATAGCAGGCACACTGTTAGCCGCAGCTGACTGCTTCCTGCTGCTGTAGAGTGATCACATGTGCTTGCTTTTAAAGAGAATGAATATTCACTACTCTTCACTAACATGACTTCAGTGCATAGAGATGGGAGGGACTATGGGCGTGGAGTGCAGTGAATACCCTGACTCCTGTGACCCGCACCTCCGCTGCTGCCGCATTCCCACATCGAAAGCCACAGGCAAGTACAACTGGACTATAAGACGCACCCCGCATTTTCCTCCAAAATTTTGGAGGAAAAAAGTGCATTTTATGTTCCGAAAAATACGGTACTTTATAAAGTCACAGGAAAGATGTATAACTTTGTACCGTGTTAGCCAGTAGATAGAAAAACTAAGATTTGAGAGTCCTCAGTGATTTATACTTTTTAATGGCTAACTGAAAGATGGTAACAAATTACAAGCTTTAGAGACTACTCAGGTATTGTCACCAGGCATAGAATAAAACGCCTTGTAATTTTGTTATTCTATGCCTGATGAAGAGACCCGAGTAGTCTTGAAAGCTTGCAATTTACCATCTTTTCAATTAGCCATCAAAAGGTATCATCCACTGAGGACTCACAAATCTTAATATTTTTCTACCTGGACAGAATTGTAAAATTTGGACTGGTCACTAACGTGAAAACAGACTTAGATTAGAGCTTGATAAAGGCTCTGCAGGAGCCGAAACGTCGCCAACCATGTGGGTCTGAAATAAAACCACATTTTTTTTCTCTTTGAAAAGGAGTGCTGCCTTCAGTTTTTTCATATACACATAACCCCCTGACGTATATACTTGTGTATAAGTTGAGATTTTCAGCCCATTTTTTTGGGCTGAAAGTCCCCCTCTCGGCAAATACGTGAGTCATATACGTCAGGGGGTTGGCGGGGGAGGGGGAGCGGGGATGTCAGATCATACTGACCCCCCCCCCGGCGTGTCTCTGCAGCCCCCCTGCTTTTCCCACGGTCTCGGGCTCCTTCCTTCAGCGGTCACATGGTACCGCTCATTAAAGAGATGAATATGCGCATATTCATGTCTTTATAATGAGCAGTATCAAGTGACCGCTGAGGGCAGGTGTTGGAGACGCGTCGGGGGGGGGGGGTATATGCGGCCTCTGCTGCCTGAAAGTCACTGACATGACGTGGCAGACAGCGACAAGCAGCGTGGGAACGGGGACAGGTGAATATCTCAGGTGCCGGGTCCTGAGCCAGCAGCGACGGAGAGGTAAGTATGTCTTTTTTTATTTATTTGCAGCAGCAGTATATAGGGATTATTCTTTGGAGCATCTTATGGGGGCAGCATGTGGGGATTATTCTATGGAGCATCTTATGGGGGCATCTTATGTGGCCTATTCTATGGAGCATCTTATGGAGGCATATTCTATGGAGCATCTTATAGGGATTATTCTATGGAGCATCTTATGGGGGCAGCATATGGGGATTATTCTATGAAGCATCTTATGGGGGCATCTTATGGAGGCATATTCTATGGAGCATCTTATGGGGGCATATTCTATGGAGCATCTTATGGGGGCATATTCTATGGAGCATCTTATGGGGGGTATAACCTATATGGGGTATTTTCTATGGAGCATCTTATAGGGCCATAACCTTTATGGGGCAGCATATGGGGCATATTACTCCATGGAGCATCTTATGGTGCCATTATTAACCTTTGTGCAGCATTGCATGGGGTGTATTTTGTATGGAGCATCTTATGGGGCCATCATGAACTGTATGGAGCATTATATGAGACTCCTGATTCAATATGGATATTCAAAAACATTTAACCTACTGATGTCTCAATTAATTTTACTTTTATTGGTATATATTTGTATTTTTGAAAATTTTCAGTAGCTGCTGCATTTTCCACCCTAGGCTTATACCAGAGTCAATAAGTTTTCCCAGTTTTTTGTGGCAAAATTAGGGGGGGGGGGGGGTCGGCTTGTACACAAGTACATATGGTGTATAATTTTTTTTTTTTCTCATTTTCTTTTCTGACCTAGGTATTTTGATTTCTTTGGTCTTTACCAAGGGGATGTGGCTCATAGGATTCTCTGCGGGCAAGTCTTTAAGGTCTTTTGCTTTTAGAAATACCCCTTGGTAAATACCATAGAAATTAGCACTACATAAAAAGGCCCATATCCCTGAAACCGTATGAAAATTAAAAAAAAACAAAATGCAATACAATGTGAGCAAACAAATGGCCACTGTTGACCAGGTGACAAGTTCTCTATAAGCGCTTAAAGAGGTCAGAATTACCAAGGAGATGTTGAACATTAGAAGAAAAAAGTGAAATTGCGAGAGCTCAAAGTGGGCCCATTTGCATTTGAAAATATATGATCTAGGTATTTAACCTCTGACTATTTTGACACTGATAAGAGTAGAGATGACGGATTAGGGTTGGACCACAAATTTTAGAGTGAAGAATAGAATCGGTAGCAACCAGCAGCAGTCTCTGTGGTACAGGCCTAACCCGGGCAATAGTTTTCTGTACTCGTATAACAGAATAGAGCGATTACTTATGAGTAGTGTTGAGCTTTCCGATACCGCAAGTATCGGGTATCGGCCGATATTTGCCGTATTGGAATTCCGATACCGAGTACCGATACTTTTTTCGTATCGGATACCGGAATCGGAAGTCCAAAATGCAATGAGCCACTTTTGTGGCTCTGATTGGCTGCCGAAATGACGTCATCATGATGCGCTGTCTGTGCGCACCATGATGCGCCGTCAGTTTGGGCCTTCGGGGGGGCTGTGCCGACTGTCCGGGGGTCTGTGCCGGCCTGCCGGTGGGCTGTGCCGGCCTGCCGGGGAGCTGTGCCGGCCTGCCGGTCTGTGCAGGCTCCGGTGGTCTGTGCCGGCCTGCCGGGGGGCTGTGCCGGCCTGCCGGTGGTCTGTGCAGGCATCGTCCGATGGGACTACAAGTCCCATCGGGCGATGCCTGCTACCATGACAGTGATTGACACATTAGCCAATGATGGGACAGTAGTAGTCCCTTCATCCGGCTAATGTGTTAAATGTAAAAAAAAAAAATTTACATGCTACATACAACATGCATACTACATATATACTACATGCTACATACATGCTACATACATGCTACATACATGCTACATACATGCTACATACATGCTACATACATGCTACATGCATGCAAAATATATACTACATGCATGCAACATGCATACTACATATATACTATATATACTACATGTAACATACATACTACATATATACTACATGCTACATACATGCAACATACACACTACATGCAACATACACGCAACATGCAACATACATACTACATACATGCTACATACACTACATGCATGAAACATACATACTACATATATACCACATGCATGCAACATGCATACTACATATATACTGCATATATACTACATACATACTACATATATACCACATGCATGCAACATGCATACTACATATATACTACATGCATGCAACATACATATATACTACATACAATACATACATATAGACATACAGTACATATAACAGAGTACATACCGTCACTTGTCACTTTGATCCCCGAAGCCATTGTCGCCTGAGGAATAAATATCAAAATAAAAAAACACCAATATACTTACCCCGATCCGCAGAAGTCCATGAGGGTCCCACGTCCATCTTGCATGGAGAACAGCAGCATCAGCTGATGCTACCGTTCTCTACCAGCTCCAGGAATACAATGACGGAAGGTAGGTATCCTTCCGCACTGTATTCCTCCACCACTGTAAAAAAAAAAAAAAAAAAAAAAAGTCCCTAGTCTCACTTTATGCCATTGCTGCGTGGGAAATTCCCACGCAGCAATGGCATAAAGTGAGACTAGGGACTTTTTTTTACAGTGGTGGAGGAATACAGTGCGGAAGGATACCTACCTTCCGTCATTGTATTCCTGGAGCTGGTAGAGAACGGTAGCATCAGTTGATGCTGCTGTTCTCCACGCAAGATGGATGTGTGACCCTCGTGGACTTCTGTGGATCGGGGTAAGTATATTGGTGTTTTTTTATTTTGATATTTATTCCTCAGGCGACAATGGCTTCGGGGATCAAAGTGACAAGTGACGGTGAGTATGTACTCTGTTATATGTACTGTATGTCTATATGTATGTATTGTATGTAGTATATATGTATGTTGCATGCATGTAGTGTATGTATGTAGCATGCATGTAGTATGTATGTTGCATGTATGTAGCATGTAGTATATATGTTGCATGTATGTAGCATGTAGTATATATGTAGTATGTATGTTACATGTAGTGTGTATATATAGTATATATGTAGTATGCATGTTGCATGCATGTTATATATGTTGTATGTATGTTGCATGCATGTAGTATATATGTATTATGTATGTAGCATGTATGTAGTATGTTGCATGTATGTAGCATGTAGTATATATGTAGTATGTATGTTACATGTAGTATATATAGTATATATGTAGTATGCATGTTGCATGCATGTAGTATATATGTTGTATGTATGTTGCATGCATGTAGCATGTATGTAGTATGTAGTATGTAGCATGTATGTAGTATGTATGTTGCATGTAGTATGTATGTTACATGTAGTATGCATGTTGTATGTATGTAGCATGTAATTTTTTATTTTTTTTTTAATTTTTTTTTTACATTCAACACATTAGCCGGATGATGGGACTACTACTGTCCCATCATTGGCTAATGTGTCAATCACTGTCATGGTAGCAGGCATCGCCCGATGGGACTTGTAGTCCCATCGGACGATGCCTGCACAGACCACCGGCAGGCCGGCACAGCCCCCCGGCAGGCAGGCACAGACCACCGGAGCCTGCACAGACCACCGGCAGGTCGGCACAGCTCCCCGGCAGGCCGGCACAGACCCCCGGAGCCTGCACAGACCACCGGCAGGCCGGCACAGCCCCCCGGCAGGCCGGCACAGACCATCGGAGCATGCACAGACCCCCCGGCAGGCCGGCACAGCCCCCCGAAAGGCCCGTACAGACCCCAGAGAGGCTGTACAAGGCAAAAATAGGGTTTTTCTTATTCCGATACCGGAAGTCCCATAGACTTGAATGGGACTTCCGGTATCGGAATCGGCGATACCCGATATTTTTTTTAGATCGGCTGATCCATTCCGATCCGATACTTTTAAGTATCGGACGGTATCGCTCAACACTACTTATGAGCCTAGGATCGTGCCCACCAAGGCAGTAGCCACATTACTTAAGTCAGTGTTTGTTGATTCTCCAGCAGTTGAATACCAATTAAGAGGTAGTAAAGTATAGCTACATATTAGGAGTCGTTAACCAATCTGGAGCCTGAAGGTTAGTCAAAGTAGACCAACATGCCTGTCCCGCCAAGAAAAGGATCTACAGTATTGTTGGTGTATAAGCCGACACACCCTCCTAATTTTGTCACAAAAAACTGGGAAAACTTATTGACTCGCGTATAAGCCGATGCTGCACAGCGAGTGTCCCCAGATGATGCTGCACAGCGAGTGTCCCCAGATGATGCTGCACAGCGAGTGTCCCCAGATGATGCTGCACAGCGAGTGTCCCCAGATGATGCTGCACAGCGAGTGTCCCCAGATGATGCTGCACAGCGAGTGTCCCCAGATGATGCTGCACAGCGAGTGTCCCCAGATGATGCTGCACAGCGAGTGTCCCCAGATGATGCTGCACAGCGAGTGTCCCCAGATGATGCTGCACAGCGAGTGTCCCCAGATGATGCTGCACAGCGAGTGTCCCCAGATGATGCTGCACAGCGAGTGTCCCCAGATGATGCTGCACAGCGAGTGTCCCCAGATGATGCTGCACAGCGAGTGTCCCCAGATGATGCTGCACAGCGAGTGTCCCCAGATGATGCTGCACAGCGAGTGGCCTCATATTGCTGCTGCTGCCGCTGCCTCTGTTACCAAAAAAAAAAAAATATATATATATATACTCCCCTTCGTCGCTGCCCCTTGCTCATCAGAATTGCGGGCTCTGCAGTGACTGTGCAGGCAGAGGGCACGATCGCACCCTCTGACCTGAATGTCACTGCAGAGGACGCAAGAGAGCAGAGCGACCCTCAGGGACAGGTGAATATGCCTCCCCCCTGTTCATACTCACCCCTGTCATGGCGCTTGTCTCTACAGCGCAGCCCCTGCTTCTTCCATGTTCTCGGCGCGCTGCTCTCTTCCTACTTCAGCGGTCACATGGTAACGCTCATTAAATATGCACATATTCATGAGTTTAATGAGCGGTACCACGTGACCGCTGAAGCAGGAAGGAAGAGCAGTGCCGAGAACATGGAACAAGCAGGGGGGCTGCAGAGGGTGAGTATGATCTCTGACACCCCCGCTCCCCCTCCCCCGCCGATTCCCCCCTCGATCCCCCCGGTATATGACTCGTGTATAAGCCGAGAGGAGGGGGGACTTTCAGCCCCCCAAAAATGGGCTGAAAATCTCGGCTTATACACGAGTATATACGGTAAGTATGTTATCAAAAAGTAAGTAGAAATTCTTAAACGCGGCGAGACGTAAAGTATATTTTGTTGTAATCCTGCCAGAAATGGTGATGACTGCTGAAACTGACACAGAACTAGAAATATCAGTCTATTATGAGGCTCATTGGCCAAACTGAACACTGCAAGATTAAAGGATTTTTTTTTTTTTTAATATAGATAGTGACATGGAAAATCGCAAAACAAATCGCCAAACTTTCTTGCAAGAATGTGTTTACGTAAATACTTCCACAAATTGATTATATTCTGATTACAAATCTCCTTTACAGACCTCAATTTGTATAGCCCAGGGGTGGGCAATTAATTTTCCCAAATGGCCACATGATAGACCATGACTGTTGTGGAGGGCCGATCCAATAGGCCAAAATTAATTATTCTCAATATTAAGATTGATATTTTATAATTACTATATTATTGATACAATTAATATTATCAGAATTGTATATTGAGCAGAATTAAGTATGCTGACATCCCTCTATATATCGCTTGAACCCAAGCACAGCCCCTTCTGTATATCGAATGAGCCCCTTATATGCAGAATGAACCCCACACAGCCTCCTCCATATGCAGCATGAGCCCCACACAGCCTCCCTATATTCACTGCATGAGCCTCACACAGCCTCCCTATATACTGTATGAGCGCCACACAGCCTCCCTATATACTGCATGAGCCCCACATAGCCTCCCTATGTACACTGCATGAGCCCCACACAGCCTCCCCCACATGCGGCATGAGCCTCACACAGCCTCACTATATACTGCATGGGCCCCCCACAGCCCCCCTATATGCACTGCATGAGCGCCACACAGCCTCCCTATGTACACTGCATGAGCCCCACACAGCCTCCCTGTATACTGCATGAGCGCCACACAGCCTCCCTATGTACACTGCATGAGCCCCACACAGCCTCCCGCACATGCGACATGAGCGCCACACAGCCTCCTTGTATACTGCATGAGCCCCACACAGCCTCGCTATATACTGCATGGGCCCCACACAGCCCCCCTATATGCACTGCATGAGCCCCACACAGCCTCCCTATATACACTGCATGAGCCCCACACAGCCTCCCCATGTGCAGCATGTCGCCCCCATGTGCCGCACCATGATGTCACCCCATGTGTGCAGCACCATGTTGTCACCCTCATAGCCTACCCATATCTTCCCAAATAGCTTATACACATAAGAAAAAAAGCACCACATACTCCCCCTCGTCACGTTCCCTGGTGCTGTGCTTCACTCCCTCACTACCTGCCTCTGGTGCGCGGGCTCTCCGGAGTAAACAGCTGCCGCGATTACGTCATTTCATCGCGTCGGCTGTTTCACACGCTGTTGGTGGAGGAAGTGGCCGGAGGCCCCTACTCCACCAAATGAGTAAGGCTATGTGCACACACTGCAGATTCACCTGCGGGTTTTTTCCCGCAGAACCGCAGGTAAAACCGCAGGTAAAGTGACCTGCGGTTTTGCTGCGGTTTGGCCTGCGGTTTTGCCCTGCGGTTTCACACCTCTACTATGTTAAAGGTGTGAAACCGCAGCAGAATCCGCAGAAACAATTGACATGCTGCGGAAAAAAACAACGCAGCTTTTCCGCAGGTAAAAAAGCCGCAGCGTGAGCACTGCTGTTTTGAAAACCCATAGGCTAACATGGTAAAGTACCATGTCTGCGGAACTGCTGCAGTTCTGCAGGGCCAAAACCGCAGCAAAAACCGCAGCGTGTGCACATGGCCTAAGCAGCGCCGCACAGAGCTGCGGCGCACATGGAAGCGGCGAGTGGCCAGGCAGGCATCTTGCGGCCTGTGGACCTCTGATTTCCAGCCCCACGGCTGTCTCGGTCCGCGGGCTAGATTGAAACAGCCAGAGGGACTGATGTGGCCCACAGGCCGCACTTTGCCCAGGTCTGGTATAGCCTAAAGGAAAGTAGTGAAACGTAGACTTGATCAAAAGTTTCAATAAGTGAAATGTTTCAGGGAGGAAGTGTTTTATTAAAATCTATTAAAAACTAAGCACAAGAATAGGGGTGAAAATAAGATATTAGTTAGCGGGGGGAGATGAGTAATATATGAAAATATAATTTTACTGAAAGAGATGTGTTGCCTGGTACAAATCTCCAGCAGACTGCGAGTGGGTGACAAAACCTGCCTTTTTACATCTGTCTTAATAGATGAAGAGAGAGAAGCATTAGAAGCTCAGACTAGATTGACCTGGTGGGCTTTTCTGTGTCTATGAAAAAGTAAAACTAAAAAATAATTTGTCGTTAAGAGGCTACTAAAAGTTGCTTAGTGGTTTTTCTTGTGTCTGAAGTCCTTTCCTTATTAATTCAGCTCTGAATAATTTATATTTCTCTGAAAGCTGCTAGAATAAAAAAAGGCATAGTTATGACTCTTGCAGGTGACCCGTGACTAGTTATGACTCCTGACTGTTCTCGAGTCCTGAATAGCAATTCTGCCAAGTAATAATGTGGTAATGGGGGGAATGTATGGCTCACGTAGCCTACAGTTACCATGTAGAGGTCAACTAATGGTTTCATCCCTTGTACAGTACATGACTCGCCTAAACTGAAATTAATAGTTGAAATAAAACTATTTCTCACCGCTCTTCACCATCTGCCACCAAATGTTCTTGTTCAAGCAAGGGTTATCTGATATCAAACAACTTATCAGATGGAATTTTAATGGCAGATGGTGAAGAGTAGAAAGAAATGTAGGGGATTATCATTATTTTTATATATATATATATATATATATATATATATATATATATATAATATATCTAGCTGAAGAGCCCGACATTGCCCGGGCATAGTAACTAACTACGGTTAGTTACAACAAATTATAATGTGTGTGTATGTATGTGTATATATATATATATTATATGCTGAAGAGCCCGGCGCTGCCCGGGCATAGTAGCTACCCATCATACATATCCACGATCCCATAGGCCCGTGCCCATATACCCATCATACATATCCTCCATCCCATAGTCGAGTGCTAATATACCCATCACACATCCTCCATCCCATAGTCCCATGCCCATATACCCATCATACATATTCTCCATCCCATAGTCCCATGCCGATATACCCATCATACATATTCGCCATCCCATAGTCGAGTGCCTATATACCCATCACACATCCTTCATCTCATAGTCCCATGCCCATATACCCATCATACATATCTTCCATCCCATAGTCCCGTGCCCATATACCCATCATACATATCTGCCATCTCATAGTCCCGTGCCCATATACCCGTCATACATATCCTCCATCCCATAGTCCCGTGCCCATATACATATCCGCCATCCCATAGTCAAGTGCTCATATACCCATCACACATCCTCCATCCCATAGTCCTGTGCCCATATACATGTCCGCCATCCCATAGTCCAGTGCCCATATACCCATCACACATCCTCCATCCCATAGTCAACCATTATGACATCATAATGAGCGGCGCCAAGGCTTGCAACCTATGATGACAGCAGCGTCGCCATGGCAACCATTGTGACATCATAATGAGGGGCGGGGCTTGATACGCACACAGCGCTTCCCCAGTATGCAAATAGGGGCATTATGATATCATAATGAGGGGCGGGGCTTGACGCGCACACACTTTTTCCCCCAGTATGTAGATAGGGGCAAAATTGTTTGGTGAATTGGAACGCGCGGGGTTAAAATTTCACCTCACAACATAGCTTATGACATTCTCGGGGTCCAGACGTGTGACTGTGCCAAATTTTGTGGCTGTAGCTGCTCGGCCAGAGCTACCGGACTACAGTCATGGCCAAAAGTTTAGAGAATGACACAAATATTAATTTTTACAAAGTCTACGGCTTCATTTTTTCTAATGGCAATTTGCATATACTCCAGAATGTTATAAAGAGTGATCAGCTTAACAGCAATTACTTGCAAAGTCAATATTTGCCTAGAAAATTAACTTTATCCCCCAAAACACATTTCAACATCGTTGCACCCCTGCCTTAAAAGGACCAGCTAACATCGTTTCAGTGATTGCTCCATTAACACAGGTGTGGGTGTTGATGAGGACAGGGCTGGAGATCAATCTTTCATGATTAAGTAAGAATGACACCACTGGACACTTTAAAAGGAGGCTGGTGCTTGGCATCATTGTTTCTCTTCTGTTAACCATGGTTATCTCTAAAGAAACACGTGCAGTCATCATTGCACTGCACAAAAATGGCCTAACAGGGAAGAGTATCGCAGCTAGAAAGATTGCACCTCAGTCAACAATCTATCACATCATCAAGAACTTCAAGGAAAGCGGTTCCCTTGTTGCCAAAAAGGCTCCAGGGCGCCCAAGAAAGACCAGCAAGCGCCAGGACCGTCTCTTAAAAGTGTTTCAGCTGCGGGATCGGGCTACCAGCAGTGCAGAGCTTGCTCAGGAATGGCAGCAGGCAGGTGTGAGTGCATCTGCACGCACTGTGAGGCGGAGACTCTTGGAGCAAGGCCTGGTCTCAAGGAGGGCAGGAAAGAAGCCACTTCTCTCCAGAAAAAACATCATAGACAGACTGATATTCTGCAAGAGGTACAGGGAGTGGACTGCTGAGGACTGGGGTAAAGTCATTTTCTCTGATGAATCCCCTCTTCGATTGTTTGGGACATCTGGAAAACGGCTTATTCGGAGAAGACCAGGTGAGCGCTACCACCAGTCTTGTCTCATGCCAACTGTCAAGCATCCTGAAACCATTCATGTGTGGGGTGGCTTCTCAGCCAAGGGAATGGGCTCTCTCTCAGTCTTGCCTAAAAACACAGCCATGAATAAAGAATGGTACCAGAATGTCCTCCAAGAGCAACTTCTCCCAACCGTCCAAGAGCAGTTTGGCGATCAACAATGCCTTTTTCAACATGATGGAGCACCTTGCCATAAAGCAAAGGTGATAACTAAATGACTCGGGGGAACAAAACATAGAGATTTTGGGACCATGGCCTGGAAACTCCCCAGATCTTAATCCCATTGAGAACTTGTGGTCAATCATCAAGAGACGGGTGGACAAACAAAAACCTTCAAATTCAGACAAAATAAAAGCATTGATTTTACAAGAATGGACTGCTATCAGTCAGGATTTGATCCAGAAGTTGATTGAGAGCATGTCAGGGAGAATTGCTGAGGTCCTGAAGAAGGGTCAACACTGCAAATATTGACTTGCTGCATTAACGCATTCTAACTGTCAATATAACCTTTTGTTACTCATAATATGATTGCAATTATATTTCTGTATGTGATAAAAAACATCTGACAAACACACATAAAAACCAGAGGGCAGCAGATCATGTGAAAATATAATATTTGTGTCATTCTCTAAACTTTTGGCAATGACTGTACTATCCCTAATATCCCACATCATCCTGTCAGCCAGAGCCACCGGACTACTAAAATCCCACATCATCCCGTCAAAGGCACTGGACTACTACCACTAATATCCCACATCATCCCATCACAGTCGCCGGACTACTACCCCTAATATCCCACATCATCCCGTCAGCCAGAGCCACCGGACTAATACCCCTAATATCCCACATCATCCTGTCAGACTGGGGTCAGAACCAGAGTGCTGAGTGGAATGGCCCTAACTTCCATACCGGGGATCACTTTAAGAGAGGCCTGGCGTCAGAACCAGAGCACTGAGTGGATTTGCCTGACTTCCATACCAATGATCCTTTTAATACAAGCCTGGGGTGAGAATCGGAGCGCTGAGGGATTTACCCTAACTTCCATTCCGGAGATCCCTTTGAGAGGCCTGGAGTCAGTACCAAAGCGCAGAATGGATTTGCCCTCACTTCCATACCGGGGATCCCTTTAAGAGGGGCCTGGGGTCAGAACCAGAGCACTGAGTGGAATTGCCCTAACTTCCATTCCAATGATCCCTTTATGAGGCCCTGGGTTTAGAACCACAGCGCTGAGTGGAACGGGCCTAACTTCCATACCGGGGATCCCTTTAAGAGAGCCTGGGGTCAGAACCAAAGGGCTGTATGGATTTGCCCTGACTTCCATACCAATGATCCCTTTAATAGAAGCCTGGGGTCAGTACCAGAGCATTTTAAGGCAATTGCCCTGACTTCCATACCGGGGATCCCTTTAAGAGAGCCTGGGGTCAGAACCAAAGCGCTGGATGGATTTGCCCTCGCTTCCGTACCGGGGATCCCTTTAAGGAGGGGCCTGGAGTCAGAAACAGAGTGCTTAGTGGAATTGCTCTAACTTCCATACCAATAATCCCTTTAAGAGACCCTGGGGTCAGAACCACAGAGCTGAGTGGAACGGTCCTAACTTCCATAACGGGGATCCCTTAAAGAGAGCCTGGGGTCAAAACCAAAGCGCTGGATGAATTAGCCCCGACTTCCATACCGAAGATCCCTTTTATGAGGGAAGATGTGCCTATGGGATGGAGGATGTGTGATGGGTATATAGGCACGGGAGGGGGGATTCATTTCTGTCATGTGCTATCTGCTCCTTTCTGGGGGGCAGATGATGGCTGGGAGCTTATGTTCCCAGGGATGATAGATTTCTCCCACCCAGTCACTGTCTGCTGAGTTGTTGTCGTGGCGTGAGAAAACTGTCGCTCATAGCAACCAATCGCAGCTCAGCTTCTTTTAAACAGCTCTGGTGAAATGAAAGATGCTTCGTGATTGGTTGGTGACACGCACACACGTGCACATTCAATTTTATATATAGAGATAGAACTTTAGATAGTTGTGAGGAATATTACTAAGTTTGCTAGGTGGGGAAACCAATATCAAAAAATCAGCAGAAAAAGGCAGCACCGCTTACCTGCCCATGTCTTGGAACAAATGCACCACAGGATGCAGCCAGCCCATATAGAAAGATGTTGGCAACACAGGTGCAAAATACTAAATAGACAGCCACTCACCACCTACCCATTTATGGAGGGCGTGACTGCTTAGTATACATTTGCACAGTAAAGGCCTGTATGGAGGCAGGCTCATTTACTCGCGGCAGGGCCAATGGAGGTTGCCAGTTATCCACTCTGTTTGTACTGTGCTCTCGCAGAACATTATTTATGGGCTCAAACTCACATGCGAGAAACTCGGACGAGTCTCGCACTTCAATATCCAGCACTGCTGCCGGCACTTGGGACCGGAGTGTTCAGCTGCATGTATTTCGATGTGCGCTCATGAGATATGTTTTTCATGTGTGTTACTTACTGGATTCTCCATCGAGGGGAAAGTGTGAGGGGGATTTCTCCAGGGGACATTTTGTCCACACTAGTTCATGAGCACTTTCTTGTTACTTGTCGAGTACTATTGATATTTAATAAAATTCTGAATATTTTTTACATTATGCTAATTATGTGCTCTTGTTGTTTCTCCTGTTATACATACAGCAGTGAGTTGTCTCAGCTCCTGCAGCTGTGGGGGGTGAGGAGTCTGGACAGCTCAGTCCTATAGTCTGTGTATCTAATCCCATCCTATGTGATATTGACTGCTGAGCTATGTATCTAATCCTCTCCTGTGTGATATTGTCTGCTGAGCCGTGTATCTAATCCCATCCTGTGTGATACTGACTGCTGAGCTATGTATCTAATCCTCTCCTGTGTGATATTGTATGCTAAGCCCTGTATCTAATCACATCCTGTGTGATACTGTTGTGAGCTGTGTATCCAATCCTCCCATGTGTGATACTGACTGCTGAGCCGTGTATCTAATCCCATCCTGTGTGATACTGTGCTGAGCCGTGTAATTAATTGTGATACTGTATGCTGAACTATGTATCTAATCCCATTCTGTTATACTGTGCTGAGTTGTGTATCTAATCCTATTCTGTGTGATATTGTATGCTGAGCCATGTATCTAATCCCATCCTGTGTGATACTGACTGCTGAGCCGTGTATCTAATCCTCTCGTGTGATACTTTCTGTTGAGCTGTGTATCTAATCCTATCCTGTGTGATACTGACTGCTGAGCCATGTATCTAATCCTTTCCTGTGTGATACTGTATGCTGAGCCGTGTATTGAATCCTTCACTGTGTGATACTGTATGCTGAACTGTGTATCTAATCCCATCCTGTTATACTGTGCTGAGCTGTGTATCTAATCCTATCCTGTGTGATACTGTCTGCTGAGCCATGTAACTAATCCCATCCTGTGTGATACTGACTGCTGAGCCATGTATCTAATCATATCCTGTGTGATACTGACTGCTGAGCCGTGTATCTAATGCTAACCTGTGTGATACTCTATGCTGAGCCGTGTATCTAATCCCATCCTGTGTGATGATGAGCTGTGTATCTAATCCCATCGTGTGATACTGTGCTGAGCCGTGTATCTAATCCCATCCTGTATGATACTGA
Organism: Dendrobates tinctorius; assembly: GCF_039654945.1. NCBI lineage: Eukaryota > Metazoa > Chordata > Amphibia > Anura > Dendrobatidae > Dendrobates > Dendrobates tinctorius. Next base: position 1,683,219 of record NW_027361751.1, read on the forward strand.
CTACTGAGCCGTGTATCTAATCCCATCCTGTGATACTGTCTGCTAAGCTGTGTACCCAATTCATGTGTGATACTGACTGCTGAGCTGTGTATCTAATCCTCCTATGTGTGATACTGACTGCTGAGCTGTGTATCTAATCCTCCTATGTGTGATACTGACTACTGAGCTGTGTATCTAATCCCATCCTGTGTGATACTGTCTGCTGGGCCGTGTATCTAATCCTCCCATGTGTGATACTGACTGCTGAGCCGTGTATTTTTTTCCCATCCTGTGGTACTGTCTGCTGAGCTGTGTATCTAACCCTGCCATGTGTAATACTGATTGTATTATGTGTGATCTATATGGTGGTAATATGTGAGAACTATATGACGGTATTATGTGTGATCTGTTTAGTGGTATTATGTGAGAACACTAGGGCGGTATTATGGGTGATCTACAGTATATGGTAGTATTATATGAGAACTATATGATGGTATTATGTGTGATCTATATGGCGGTATTGTGTGAACACTATGGCAGTATTATCTCCAGAAAGGGGACCCATTCTAGGGTGGTTCTGGCTGAGCACCTGCACACGGGTCTGGGGTAATAAAGGGGGCAGCATGCCCTCCAGTTAGGTGCAGTCAGGGAAGGGCTGGGGAGGCAGCTGAAGAGAGGGATCTCATTTTTATTGTTACTGTATGGCTACATTTCCCCCCAACCTGCTTCCCAGTGTCACACTGGACCGCGCCTGTCGCCTCACTTTCACACATCGCCAGGACAGGATGGAGAAGAGACAGGATCTGTGGAGAAGAATGGGGTCTTTGCATGCAAAGTCTGGATCAGAACAGGCCTTCAATCAGCAGAAATGTTTCCTGGATTTCTGTGTCGCAGACAAGCAGATGGTCAAGCGCTCTATGTACAATCCCTTCTCCGCACACCGAACAGGGTACCCCCCATAGAACAGCACACTGCTCTCCTGAAATACTCTGTGCTGCTGTCACCCTGCTCCCTCCACCATATATCTCCCTCTGTGCCCCCCATAGACCAGCACACTGCTCTCCTGAAATACTCTGTGCTGCTCTCACCCTGCTCCCTCCACCATATATCTCCCTCTGTGCCACCCATAGACCAGCACACTGCTCTCCTGAAATACTCTGCTGCTCTCACCCTGCTCCCTCCACCATATATCTCCCTCTGTGCCCCCCATAGACCAGCACACTGCTCTACTGAAATACTCTGTGCTGCTCTCACCATGCTCCCTCCACCATATATCTCCCTGAATCCTTGCTGCCTGCCATCCTCGGTGACTGTTTACTTGTCAGTATAACTTTGCAGTCACCAACAAAATGGCTGTTCACTGTGTTCCTAGATGTCATCCTCTCTTATCCCTTAGCAAACACCCAGAAGGGGAGGAGTGACATCACACCCATGTCAGCAGACTCAGCCCATAATTACTGCAGTGCAGTAATGTGAGCTAGTTGTACGCTAGGTTTTTGTCAAATTTCAGTAGCTGCTCCCCCTAGTGTTTAAAAGTGGAAATGCCAAACCTATTAAAATTATTTTTAATATTTTACTAAATTATAAACAAATGATAATATTTTTTAAGAAAATTTAAGCATTAATTCTTTACATTTTTTCACTTGCTGGAAAAATTTTTTTTTTGATGGCACCTTCCCTTTAACTAAATACCATACATTATTTTCATGCACTATGCTATTTACTGCAGGCTATTTAATCATTGTTTCTGCCTTTTTGTTTTTTTCTGTTCATTGGCCAGTGTGAACATGTGCTGACATGCTGCATGCACACCAATTTATATCCCAGTTCATACCTTTGGGTGGGTTTCCTGGGAAGCCTAGGGGTCCAGTGGCCCCTTCCTAAAAGAGAGGGGGTACTGTCACGGTTTTATAACTGACTGTGACCTAGCAATGCTGTGAGTGACAGCACAGCCTCATGTATCATTGTCTTTTTTGTCTCGTCAGGTTGTTTTTTTTTTTTTTTGTTTTTTTTAACACTAGGAGTCTGATATGTTTTCTGTTACTGATAACTATCCTTAGACCAACAACTTAGTGAGAATCACTCACTTATACAAATAACACATGAGGATGTTCATGAAAGCTAATAACCTACTCAAAATTATGAACAGACCAAAAAAGTCCAGTTAGATGAAGACTTAAAAATATTTTTATTTAATTACACAATAAAAGGGAAACCAAACAAATAGACATAGTACAATACCATAATTAATCATAGTAAGGAGATAATAACATACAGTTGTGGCCAAAAGTGTTGACACCCCTGCAATTCTGTCAGATAATACTCAGTTTCTTCCTGAAAATGATTGCAAACACAAATTCTTTGGTATTATTATCTTCATTTAATTTGTTTTAAATGAAAAAACACAAAAGAGAATGAGGCAAAAAGAAAAACATTGATCATTTCACACAAAACTCCAAAAATGGGCCAGACAAAAGTATTGGCACCCTCAGCCTAATACTTGGTTGCACAACCTTTAGCCAAAATAACTGCGACCAACCGCTTCCGGTAACCATCAATGAGTTTCTTACAATGCTCTGCTGGAATTTTAGACCATTCTTCTTTGGCAAACTACTCCAGGTCCCTGATATTTGAAGGGTGCCTTCTCCAAACTGCCATTTTTAGCTCTCTCCACAGGTGTTCTATGGGATTCAGGTCTGGACTCATTGCTGGCCACCTTAGAAGTCTCCAGTGCTTTCTCTCAAACCATTTTCTTGTGCTTTTTGAAGTGTGTTTTGCGTCATTGTCCTGCTGGAAGACCCATGACCTCTGAAGGAGACCCAGCTTTCTCACACTGGGCCCTACATTATGCTGCAAAATTTGTTGGTAGTCTTCTGATTTCATAATGCCATGCACACGGTCAAGCAGTCCAGTGCCAGAGGCAGCAAAGCAACCCCAAAACATCAGGGAACCTCCGTCATGTTTGACTGTAGGGACCGTGTTCTTTTCTTTGAATGCCTCTTTTTTTCTCCTGTAAACTCTATTTTGATGCCTTTGCCCAAAAAGCTCTACTTTTGTCTCATCTGACCAGAGAACATTCTTCCAAAACGTTTTAGGCTTTTTCAGGTAAGTTTTGGCAAACTCCAGCCTGGCTTTTTTATGTCTCGGGGTAAGAAGTGGGGTCTTCCTGGGTCTCCTACCATACAGTCCCTTTTCATTCAGACGCCGACGGATAGTATGGGTGGACACTGTTGTACCCTCGGACTGCAGGGCAGCTTGAACTTGTTTGGATGTTAGTCGAGGTTCTTTATCCAACATCCGCACAATCTTGCGTTGAAATCTCTTGTCAATTTTTCTTTTCCGTCCACATCTAGGGAGGTTAGCCACAGTGCCATGGGCTTTAAACTTCTTGATGACACTGTGCACGGTAGACACAGGAACATTCTGGTCTTTGGAGATGGACTTGTAGCCTTGAGATTGCTCATGCTTCCTCACAATTTGGTTTCTCAAGTCCTCAAACAGTTCTTTGGTCTTCTTTCTTTTCTCCATGCTCAATGTGGTACACACAAGGACACAGGACAGAGGTTGAGTCAACTTTAACCCATGTCAACTGGCTGCAAGTGTGATTTAGTTATTGCCAACACCTGTTAGGTGCCACAGGTAAGTTACAGGTGCTGTTAATTACACAAATTAGAGAAGCATCACATGATTTTTCGAACAATGACAATACTTTTGTCCACCCTCTTTTTTATGTTTGGTGTGGAATTATATCCAATTTGGCTTTAAGACAATTCTTTTTGTGTTTTTTCATTTAAGACAAATTAAATGAAGATAATAATACCAAAGAATTTGTGGTTGCAATCATTTTCAGGAAGAAACTGCGTATTATCTGACAGAATTGCAGGGGTGTCAATACTTTTGGCCACAACTGTAATTATCACATGGGCCATAAGTAACTGATCATAAAAAATCCATGAACAATATAAAGTGCATATAGTGGACAGACTTAAAGTCTGTATACCCAAATAAAGTGCATAGAAAATGTAATAGGATCATAAATACCCGTGATAAGTGGCTCAATGTGTCTCCAGCTATCTCCAACGTACGTTTCGCCTACCGTGGCTTTCTCAAGGAGTCCCAGTAGGGTAGGGTATACAGACTTTAAGTCTGTCCACTATATGCACTTTATATTATTCATGGATTTTTTATGATCGTAGTTACTTATGGCCCATGTGATAATTATGTTATCTCCTTACTATGATTAATCCTGTCCACTGTCAACTGAGGAATCGACATCCTGTGTACGCGAAACGCGCGTCGGGGTACATGACCTGGGTCTTGGCGGGACTATTTGCACATTCATGGGTAATTAATCCTCACTATTCCTTCTTTTATAACGCACTATATGATGCATATGCAGCGCCATAGCACTTTATGGATATGAGGCAGTCACAGTACTGGAAATGTTAGTTCACCCTTACAATGTATTATATGATGCATATGAGGCGGTATAGTGTTTAATACATACAAGGCTGTCATAGTACTGTAGATGTTAATTTATCTGATCTCACTATATTGTCTGGCACATGTTTTGGATGGATATGAGATCTGTATACAATGATATTTTTGTCTGTACATGTGTCTTAACTTTGTCTGGTCCTGTATCTTTTGGCCATTTTTTTGACCTTTGGATTTAGTCACATGACTAAAATGAACCCATGTACGGTAATTTATGTGATAGGTACTTCATGTAACTTTTGTATAACATTCGGTTATTAAAAAATATTTTTCGATAATTTTTTTTTTTAGAGAATATATATATATGTATATGTATATGTATATAGTATATAATATAATTTTTTGGCAACACATACTCTGTTTCTCCTTGTTTGTAGTAATATATTTGAGTCGCCAAACCGCATGGGTAATTGAGATTAATTGCTGGTATATTTATTTGCATGCTGGAAACCTTGTTGCTTGGAGTTGATAACTATTAGGTTATGTTCACACGTTGAGGTTTTTTTTTCCTCAGGCCAAACTGTTTTTGTCGTCGCTTGTGCATGTTTATACAGTTGAGTGACCCCCCCCCCCCCCCCCCCCCAAAAAAAAAAGCATAATTTAACTCCCCTAGGTTTTTGCTCAAATACGCAGAGAAAAACCTGATACCTGCGCATTTTGCAGCATTTTTGCGCTTATTGTTTCCTATGGGTCCTATGGGTGAAAAAAGAACGCTTCAAATACGCTAAGGCTATGTGCCCACGTTGCGTGTTAAAACGCAGACTAAAAACCGGACTCCTTCCCAGAAATTGCGCGGAAAAAAACACGCGATTTCACCGCGATTTTACCGCAATTTTCTCAAGCGCTTTCCAAGCATCGCTTGGAAAGTGATTGACAGGTTGGTCACACTCATCAAACATAGTGTTTGACAAGTGTGAGCAGCTTTTTACTATTGAGGCCGCCTATGCAGCATCAATAGTAAAAGATAAAATGTTAAAAATGATAAAAAAAATAAAAAATCGGGGTATATTTACCTTCCGACGTCCCGTGCTGCCATCCCGGGCCTCAGCGTTCCCAGTAATGCCTTGCGAGACCTGTGATGACGTTGGTCTCGCGTTACTATAGCGACCTCGTGAGACTACGTCATCACAGGACCTTGCCGCAAGGCATTACTGGGAACGCTTAGGCCGGGAATGCAGCGCGGGACTCTGGAAGGTAAATATACCCCGATTTTTTTCTTTTTTCTTTTTTTTTTTTTTACAGGGGTATGGTACCCAGGGCCTGGGGGACAGTCTCCTCTCCTCCACACCGTGGGTACCAACCGCACATGAGACTCTTAACTTCCCGCATGGTGGGCATAGCCACATGCGGGAAGTAAGCGATTCTCATGCATTCCTATGGGTGCGGAATCGTGGCAATTCTTTGCGATTCCGCACAAAAGAATGATCATGCTGCGATTTTTTTTTTTTTTTCCGCAATGCGATTTTGCCGTGGATAAAAGCGCAGCATTAGCACAGCATGTGCGGAATGCAATAGGAATGCATGGGGTGCGTTCTGTACAAGATTTTTAAACGATTTCGAGCCGAAAACTGCGGCAAAAACGCTTAAAAATCGCATCGTGGGCGCACAGCCTAAAAGCAGTGACATACTGCAGTTTGCAAAAACGCATCAGTTTTCCAATTCGGTCAATAAAATAAAACCAATGTGTGTGCATGAGATTTCTGAAGTCTCTCAGACTTTACTGGTACTGTAAAACGCAGCTTAAAATTTGCGTGAAAAAAAGTGTGAACATAGCCTTACAGTTGTCATATCCTAATTTTATATCTTTTCTATCTTGTTAGGTGAAGGCCGCTACTGGGGAGCAGGTGTCTGCTGAAGATTTAGGAGGAGCAGATTTGCACTGTAGGTAAGGTGTTGCCTCCACTTGCCAGCTGTATTAATATTGCTTTGCGGTTCTTATTACTCTGCGATCACATTTCTGATGACACTTCTTGTTGAACCCTCGTGTTTTAAGTCGATTCTTACAGCCCATGGGGAGCACGACTCAGAGCCCGGCTGCATGATTGCGTCAGATCATGTTTTTCTGACACACTGTGGCTCGATGTTTTTTTTTTTTGTAAGTCACTTTTCTATTTTTTTTAGGTACACCTTGACGTTGTTGGATGGCTTTCGCACTCTTTGCTGTAAACATTAAATGTTAGCATTTTTTGATCAAAGTGCAATTCATGTATTCATTAATCGCAGTGTGGTGATGCATTGTGTATGTATGGTCTTTTTTTGCCTTGCACAAAAAAAAGGGCCCTCACACCTATAGGCCAAGTGCTCACGATCCAGAACTAGCAGCGCCTTGGATGCAGCACATGTCTGCTGCGTCCAAAGCACTGCCGTCTATTGGTCGCAGGTAAATCCGCATGTGTTCACTGAACCATGCGGATTCACAGCGTACAAATACGTTCTATGAAAGTGACATTCTGCGGTCTTGAAAGACGCGCCACATGTCCGTGTCTGCGGGTGATCCGCAGGCGACTATGCACACCTAGTGGACATAGGATTACTAGACTGTGTTCCAAATTATTTTGCAAAAAGAGTTTAGGAGTGGTAAGGTTAGAATTTTTTTGTTTGTCATGTAAACTCATTGATGGTGATGTGTGTCGGGGCTCTTTATATCACTGAAAGCAATTGCAGATACCTGTGCAAATTAGTTTGGCAGGTGTGTCCAAATAAAGGCAAGACTACTTAAGAAGGCTGTTCGCCTACATTTTTTGCCAAAATGGGAAAGAAAAAGGATGTCGGCTGCTGAGAAGCAACAAATTGTGGCGTATTTAAGTCAAGGCATGACTACAATCAACATTGCCAAGACACTTCATCGTGATCATCGCACAATCAAGAAGTATGCAGCTGATTCCCAGCACACACGTGTGTAGGGAAGGTGACTTGACTGACGGACGGACGGACTTGTCAGTATAGAGAAGGAAAGGTTTGGACAGTTTAGATAGGTGTTAGTTACTACAGTGGGGAAACAGCTAGGAAAGTGTAGTGGACGTGCAGTACCTTGGGTTGACCATTAGAGGGCAGGGAGGAGTGTGAGCAAAGGACTTGACATCAGCTTAGGGCTTAGGAAACTGTTGGTCATGGGGGGGCGGAGTTACAGGGATCCGGGAAAGATATAAATTTGAAGGAGGGTTCCAGTCCCCAGGGGGAGCTCCAGTGACATGAGGACTATGACAGTTTGTGCGCTGTGAGGAAAACCGTACTAGGGGGACTGAGGAGAGAGAACGTCAGGGGGGTGGTCCTGACAGGAAGAACCGCAGTAAAGACGAGGCTCTGGGTGTAGGACACCGTATTTGTAACGACGAAACTGACCAGTAAAGTGCTGATGGTGTACGGGTCTAAGGCGGCCACAGTGACTGAGCTGACAGGATCATCACAGCGTGAACAGGGGCGGTACGTATAAATACGTCCCTGGTGTAACGTACGGTGTGTGACACGGCCCTGGACACGGAGGGCCGTGAGAGAGAGATATTGCGGTGTGCTGCGAGGGCCGTCAGTCGGACGGTGGACAATAAACTTGGACCTGTTGCACCCAGAATCTGTCTCCATCTTGTCTGTTTCGTCTCTGCGCGGTAAGAAGAGGGACCACCCCCCAGCTCGGCCCACCAACCCTACACTTGACGTAGTCGGCAGGATCAACACCGCTAATACGTCATCTTCTGTGGCAGGCCTGCCCTAAAGGATGGAGAAAGACTTGGACAGCGCTGCTTGGATTACAAATACCTGTGGATTAAAAATTACCTACCTGTGGATTACAAATTGGGAGCGCTGTGGCGTATCTGCGTCACCAGCAGAAGATCTGGGGAGGTACCAGGACTGGTGCAAGATGGCGGTGATGCTCCAGTGCAGAGGAGAGATTCAGGTGTTTGCTGTTGTTCCCAATGGACTGGGGCCCCCTCCTACGTACCCCGGGGACCAGTGCTGTGTCCCGGGAGGCCGATGCTCCCTCATAATGGACCCTGACAAGTGGGTGGAAAGGCCTGCCAATGCCCCACCCAGCAGAGGGAGTGGCACAGAGCAAAAGTTTGGCTGCGGCTGTCTGGCGTCATTTGAGTGCTGCCCACTGGGCGGTATGAGACGCTGCGGGTGTTGAGGCATCGGCCACCTGGAGTGGCAATGGCGGCAGGATATCGAGCTCCACCAGAAAGTGACATCATCTGAGCCATGAGCAGGCAGCAGAATGGTGAGCTGGGAAGTGGAGCCTGTGCGGAATCAGCGGGAGTGGCCACCGAGAACACCGGGGGAGAATCTGCCCGCGGAGCCCCTAAGCCTGGAGGCTAGCCCCATCGGACGGCAGGGTGAAGAGCAGAAACTGTGGAAGGAGCCGCGTGGTGACGTAACGGAGGCCGCGGCGTCGGGGAAGGTGAGAGATCCTCCGGCCCCGCCAGTGGCTCCGCAAGCGGCCCCCACCATTCGGCTGCAGCACGCGGCAGCCTGTGTACCCAAGAGGTTACGATTTCATCCGAGATCAGACTGGTCAAAAGGTTTATGTTAATGTGGCCTCCATACGCCATAGCCGGGCTCTGAAGGAGGGGGACGTAGTATCATATTATAAAGAATACTGCCCCCGCGGATATTATGCGGTGGCAGTAGTGGCGGAGCCCGAAGCATGCGAACCCCCGTAAAGAGGACTGTTGCGGACATTCCTTACATCCCGTGAGCTCCACGGCTGTGGGACCCCTTGCTGCCGGCCACTAGGAAGTGGTTTGGACTTTCGAAATTTCGTTGAAATGTTTTGTCAAGGACAGTTTGCGTCCGAGTTATAAAAAAAAAAAAAAAAAAAAAAAAAAATGGGGTTAATATAGAAGTTTTTTTTTTTTTTGTTTTGTATTAAGCCTGGCAAAGCGGGAATGTCAAGAAGAGGGAGTGTCCTTGTCCAAGGAAGGGGGGGAAGGAGAACATGTGATGTTTTATTGTTATATGTTGGTTTTAAAAGCAAAAGAAAATGAAAAAAAAAAAAATAAAAAATGGGGTACTTGTGCTATTATAAAGTTGTTTGATGTATAATATGCAAAAGTAAAATGCAACAGGTCTGAGGGACCAACGGGAAATGTGAGATCCGAAGAGGGGTCTATGTGTGAAGAGTGTCTGGGAGACCGAGACGCGGACCATGACATGTAATTGAAAGAAAGGTACAAGACGTGGAAGATGTGAAAAAGACAGCCGCCCTAGGTCAGGTCCCCGACACCACGGACACCCCTGAAGGACCCCTGAAGGAGAAAGATGGACGCTGGCAATGATCTGGTAGATGTGAGCCCTCGATCATGGCGTACCAGACAGTGGAAGGTAACAGAAGGGGAGAGTAGAGGAAGGTACACGCCATAGAGAGAATATGGGTGTACGTAGCCCAGTTTGAAAGACGTCATGTGGCATGCGCGCTGGTGAGTAGCAGTAGGCAACTCAGAGCATGGTGCTCCCAGTATGGTTCGGCCCCCATAGGTAGTGGGTTTGGCCCAACAACTGGTCCGACAACAGAGTGTAGGTAAAGCTTCAGAACGACAAAGGCAGGGATTACGATTGTCGGGGATGACAATAGACAAAGGAAGGGGGAGTGTAGGGAAGGTGACCGGACGGACTGACTTGTCAGTATAGAGAAGGAAAGGTTTGCACAGTTTAGATAGGTGTCAGTTACTACAGTGGGGAAACAGCTAGGAAAGTGTAGTGGACGTGCAGTACCTTGGGTTGACCATTAGAGGGCAGGGAGGAGTGTGAGCAAAGGACTTGACGTCGGCTTAGGAAACCGTTGGTCATGGGGGCGGAGTTACAGGGAACCGGGAAAGATATAAATTTGAAGGAGGGTTCCAGAAAGTTCCAGTCCCCAGGGAGAGCTCCAGTGACGGGAGGACTACGACAGTTTGTGCACTGTGAGGAAAACCGTACCAGGGGGACTGAGGAGAGAGAACGTCAGGGGGGTGGTCGTGACAGGAAGAACCGCAGTAGAGACGAGGCTCTGGGAGTAGGACACCGTATTTGTAACGACGAAACTGACCAGTAAAGTGCTGATGGTGTACGGGCCTAAGGCGGCCACAGTGACTGAGCTGACAGGATCGTCACAGCGTGAACAGGGGCGGTATGGATAAATACGTCCCTGGTGTAACGTACGGTGTGTGAAGCGGCCCTGGACACGGAGGGCCGTGAGAGAGAGAGATTGTGGTGTGCTGCGAGGGCCGTCAGTCGGATGGTGGACAATAAACTTGGACCTGTTGCACCCAGAATCTGTCTCCATCTTGTCTCTGTTTCGTTTCTGCGCGGTAAGAAGAGGGACCCCCCCCCCCCCCCAGCTCGGCCCACCGACCCTACACGTGTGCGTGCTGATAAGGAAAAATTGAGGACTCTTTCCAACAGGCAATTGCGTCTGGTTAAAAGAGCAGCTGCAAAAATGCCTTGTCATAGCAGCAGACAAGTTTTTGAAGCTGCTGGTGCCTCCAACGTCCCCCGAACAACAAGATGCAGGGTCCTTCAGGGGTTTGCAGCTGTGCGTAAGCCATCCTGTCGACCACCTCTATCCACTACACACAAGCAGAAACAGCTCCAGTGGGCCAAACGATACATGAAGACTGACTTCCAAACTGTTTTGTTCACCGATGAGTGTTGTGCAACACTCGATGGTCCAGATGGAGTGGAGGATGGCTGGTTGATTGACACCCCATGAAAACACGGCTAAGGCGCCAACAAGGAGGAGGTGGAGTAATGTTTTGGGCTGGAATCATGGGGAGAGAGATTGTCGGCCCCTTTAGGATCCCTGAAGGGGTAAACATGAACTCCATAATCTATGTGGAGTTTCTAAAACAGCACTTCATGCCATGGTTCAAGAGGAAGAACTGTAGTTTCCGCAGCAAGATCATTTTCATGCATGATAATGCACCGTCTCCAGCTGCAAATGACACATCTGCATCTCTGGCTGCTATGGGCATAAAAGAGGACAAACTCATGGTGTGGCCACCATCTTCCCCTGACCTCAACCCCATTGAGAACCTCTGGAGCATCATCAAAAGGAGGGTCTATGATGGCGGGAGGCAGTTCACATCTAAGCAACAGCTCTGGGAGGGTATTCTGTCCACATGCAAAACAATTGAACCACAAACCATCCAAAAACTGACAAATTCAATGGACGAGAGAGTTCAGAAGCTTCTTTCGAACAAGGGGTCCTATGTGCAAATGTAACATCACCTAGAATAAAGTTTTGACTTGAAAACTGTTTGATTTCATTTTGTAATAAGCTGATAATGCTTATAATTTCACAATTGACCATTTTTTTGTTCAAAATAAAAAGGTTGAAAACTCTGCTGTGCATAATAATTTGGAACATGCATTTTGAGTTTCTAATTTTTAAAAATATACTGTTTTCATAGGCAGTTTGTTCAAAAACATTGCAATTATACTAGAATAGTAGATGACTGGAAGATAACAATGACTGCAATTCATATAGGTAATTTCGAGAAAATATGAGGAAATATTTTTTGCATAATTTGGAACAGTGGTAGAAATCCCATCCACTTTGCTGTAACATCTGGCCGCTGCGGGTTTAACGCTGCATAAATACGCAGCATCAAACCTGCAGAATTTCCTCATTGTGGGCTCATACCCTTAATATTGATTTAATGCACAGCTGCTCAAATACGCTATGTGGCAAATATACGAACTCATAAATACACGGTGCGTCATCTCCACTTCACCCTCAAGCAATTTTCTGTTTTTTCATTTTCGCTTTTTTCTCTCTTCTACCAAGAACCATCACTTTTTTTTTTCTTTTCCAGTTCGCATAGCCATATGACTGTCTTTTTGTGAAATGAATTGTACTTTTAACCCCTTTCTGATATCAGGCGTAATAGTATGCTCATATCGGACTCCCTCCCTTTGATGTGGGCTCTGGCGCTGAGCCGACATCTTTCCGGGCACATGTCATTTGTTTTTAACCCCTTCCTGACATCCGTCGTACTATCCCGTCCATGGGACCCGGGCCCCTATGCCCATGGACTGGATAGTACGTCTACCGCGATCAGCGGCGCCCACGTGGTGAGCGCCGCTGATCGCGGCCGGGTGTCAGCTGATTATCACAGCTGAAACCCGGCACAATGTCAGGGGCGGTCACGGACCGCCCCCGACACGTTAACCCCTTGCACACCGCGATCAAACATGATCGCGGTGTACCGGGGGTTAAAGGGAAGCATCGGCAGGGAGGGGGCTCCCTCCGTGCTAACCTGAGCCCCCCACGGCAGCGCAATGTGCAGCGCTGCTGCGGGGTGCTCCTTTCCTGCAGGCCCCCGAATCCAAGATGGCGACGGGGGCCTGCAGGAAGCTGGCTTCCTCAGTGCCTGCAAAGCGCAGGCATGAGGAAGCCTTCTGCACTGCCTGTGACAGATCGCTGATCTGTCACAGTGATCTGTGATGTGACAGATCAGCGATCTGTCACAGGACAGTGATGTCCCACCTGGGACTATTTAATAAAGTTAAAAAGAAATTAAAAAAAGTGTTAAAATAATTTAAAAAAAATCGCCAAATAAATTAGTAAAAAAAAAAAAAAAAAATATTCCCCCAAATCCATTTTTTGGAAATAAAAAAAAACAAAACAATAAAAGTACACATTAGGTATCGCCGCGTCCGTAACGACCCGCCCTATAAAACTGTCCCATTAGTTAACCCCTTTAGCGAACCCCTTAAAAAAATAAAAATAAAAAACAAAGCAAAAAATAATGATTTATTATCATACTGCCAAACAAAAAGTGTAAAAACGCTCGATCAAAAAGACGCATATAAATATCCATGGTACCGCTGAAAACGTCATCTTGTCCCCCAAAAAACGAGCCGCCACACAGCATCATCAGCGAAAAAATAAAAAAGTTATAGCTCGCAGAATAAAGCGATGCAAAAATAATTATTTTTTATATAAAATAGTTTTCATTGCATAAAACCGACAAAACCTAAAAAAACGCTGTAACCGTACTGACCCGAAGAATAAAACCTCTTTATCAATTTTACCGCACGCGGAACGGTGTAAACGCACCCCCCCAAAAGAAATTCATGAAACGCTGGTTTTTGTTCATTCTGCGTCCCAAAAATCGGAATAAAAAGCGATCAAAAAATGGCACGTGCCCGAAAACGGTACCAATAAAAACGTCAACTCGTCCCGCAAAAAATAAGACCTCACATGACTCAGTGGGTCAAAATACGGAAAAATTATAGCTCTCAATATGTGGTGATGCAAAAACTATTTTTACAATAAAAAGCGTCTTTTAGCGTGTGACAGCTGCCAACCATAAAAACCGCCATAAATAGTAAATCAAACCCCCGTTATCACCCCCTTAGTTAGGGAAAAATAATAAAATTAAAAAAATGTATTTATTTCCATTTTCCCATAGGGCTAGGGTTAGGGCTGAGATTAGGGTTAGGGGTGTGTTGGGGTTCGGGTTGGAGTTAGAATTGGGGGTTTCCACTGTTTGGGCACATCAGGGGCTCTCCAAATGCAACATGGCGTCTGATCTCTATTCCAGCCAATTCTGAGTTGAAAAAGTCAAATGGTGCTCCTTCCCTTCCAAGCTCTGCCATGCGCCCAAACAGTGTTTTACACCCACATGTAGGGTATCAGCCTACTCAGGACAAATTGCAAAACAATTTTTGGGGTCCAATTTCTCCTGTTACCCTTAGGAAAATAAAAAATTGGGGGCAAAAATATCATTTTTGTGGAAAAAAATGATTTTTTTATTTTCACGTCCGAGCGTTAAACTTCTGTGAAGCACTTGGGGGTTCAAAGTGCTCACCACACATCTAGATAAGTTCCGTGGGGGGTCTAGTGTCCAAAATTGTGTCACTTATGTGGAGTTTCAATAGTTTAAGTACATCAGGGGCTCTCCAAACGCACATGACACCCGCAGACCATTCCCTCAAAGTCTGCATTCCGAAACGTCACTACTTCCCTTCCGAGCCCCGACGTGTGTCCATACAGTAGTTTTCTCCCACATATGGGGCGTCAGAGTACTCAGGACAAATTGGACAACAACTTTTGGGGTTCAATTTCTCCTGTTACCCTTGGGAAAATAAAAAAAATGGTGACTAAAAGATCATGTTTGTGGAAAAAATACGAATTTTTTTATATTCACGCCCGGGCGTTATAAACTTCTGTGAAGCACTGGGGGGTTCAAAGTGCTCACCACACATCTAGATAAGTTCCCTAGGGGGTCTAGTTTCCAAAATGGTGTCATTTGTGGGGGATTTCCACTGTTTAGGTACATCAGGGGTTTTCCAATCGCAACATGGTGTCCGATCTCAATTCCAGCCAAAAACGTCAAATGGCGCTGCTTCCCTTCCGAGCTCTGCCATGCGCCCAAATAGTGGTTTACCCCCACATGTGGGGTATCAGCGTACTCAGGACAAATTGCACAATAATTTTTAGGGTCCCGTTACCCTTGGAAAAATAAGAATTGAGGGTGAAAAGATCATTTTTGTGGAAAAAAATATGATTTTTTAATTGTACAGCTGTATGTTGTAAACTTCTGTAAAGCCCTTGTGGGTTCAAAGTTCTCACCACATATCTAGATAAGTTCCTTAGGGGGTCTAGTTTCCAAAATGGGGTCACTTGTAGGGGGTTTCCACTGTTTAGGTACATCAGGGACTCTCCAAACGTGACATGGCGTCCGATCTGAATTCCAGCCAATTTTGCATTGAAAAAGTCAAACGGCGCTCCTTCCATTCTGAGCTCTGCCATGCGCCGAAACAGTCGTTCCCCCCCCACATATCAGGTATCAGCATACTCAGGACAAATTGCGCAATAACTTTTGCAGTCCAATTTCTCCTGTTACCCTTGGTAAAATAAAAAAAAATTGAACCTGAAGTATTTTTTTAGTGAAAAAAAGTTAGATGTTCATTTTTTTTTTTTTTTTTTTTAAATATTCAAAAAAATTCCTGTGACGCACCTAAAGGGTTAATAAACTTCTTGAATGTGGTTTTGAGCACCTTAAGGGGTGCAGTTTTTAGAATGGTGTCACTTTTGGGTATTTTCTATCATATAGACCCCTCAAAGTGGCTTCAAATGTGATGTGGTCCTAAAAATAAAATGGTGCTGCAAAAATGAGAAATCGCTGGTCAACTTTTAACCCTTATAACTTCCTAACAAAAAAAAATTTTGGTTCCAAAATTGTGCTGATGTAAAGTAAACATGTGGGAAATGTTAGTTATCAAGTTTTTTGTGTGCTGTATCTCTGTGATTTAAGGGCATAAAAATTCAAAGTTGGATATTTGCAAAATTTTCGCCAAATTTCCGTTTTTCTCACAAATAAACGCAAGTTATTTGAATGAAATTTTACCACTAACATGAAGTACAATATGTCACGAGAAAACAATGTCAGAATCACCGGGATCCATGGAAGCGTTCCAGAGTTATGACCTCATAAAGGTACAGTGGTCAGAATTGTAAAAATTGGCCCGGTCATGAACGTGCAAACCACCCTTGGGGGTGAAGGGGTTAAACAGCTGACATCCACCTGGAACAACTGCAGGTGGAATCGTGATCCACCCGCGGCTATTAACCCGTAAAATGTCGCTGTCAAACTCTGACAGCGACATTTAACATGCACTTCTGTCAATCGCACCGGAAATCCGCCCATCGGTGACCCCCGTTCACGTGATCCCGGGTCACAGATGGGTTGGCATGACAGCCAGAGGTCTCCTGCAGACCTCTATGGTTGTCACTGCCGGCTTGCTATGAGCGCCGCCCGGTGGTCGGTGCTCATAGCAAGTGAGTATTTCTGCTACATACAGACGATCTGATCATCACCTGTATGTAGCAGAGGCGATCAGGTTATGGCAGCTTCTAGTCTCCCATGAAGTCTATTTAAATATGCCAAAAGTTAAAAAAAAACAAAAAAAAACAACTTTTAAATATAAACGTTCAAATCGCCCCCATTTCGCCCCATTCAAAATAAAACAAAAAAAATTCAAACATACACATATTACTGTAGGTATCGTCGTGTTCAGATTTCCCCTGATCTATCAATAAAAAAAGGATTAACCTGATGATTAAACTGCGTAACAAGTAAAAAAGGAAACACCCCAGAGTTACGTTTCATTGGTCGCCACGAAAAAATGCAATAACGGGCAATCAAAGATCTTATCTGAACCAAAATAGTATCATTTAGAAATGTCAGGTCGGCACACAAAAAATAAGCCCTCACCCAACCCGAGATGATGAAAAATGGAGACGCTACGGGTATCCGAAAATGACGTTTTCTCCTTCTTCTCATTGGGGGACACAGACTGTG
Organism: Dendrobates tinctorius; assembly: GCF_039654945.1. NCBI lineage: Eukaryota > Metazoa > Chordata > Amphibia > Anura > Dendrobatidae > Dendrobates > Dendrobates tinctorius. The sequence continues at coordinate 1,699,979 of NW_027361751.1, forward strand.
GGTTTGTGCTACTGCCGTCTGGAGGCTGACACTAGGCATACAAAAAACAAGTTGGCTCCTCCTCCGCCGCATACACCCTCGCCCCGATAGCGGGCGGAAACCAGTTTTTGCTTAGTGTCTTATGGAGGCACACGCAGTCTGGATCTCTCCAGACTATTTTTCTCTAGTTTACCATGAAGATGAAACAGGGGGCGACGGATCCTATAGAAAGGGTCCGATCTCCCCAAACCAACAACGGGCGAGCATGCGTTGAGTATCGCCTCCGCGTATCCTTTCCCGCACCGAGGGACATCTGGGACTTTTCCCCAGACATCTATTTTTTTTTTTTTTCTTTTGTTTTTTGTTTTATGAAGATAAGAGGGGCAACGCATCCTATTGAAAGGATCCGATTTCCCCAAACCAACAACGGGCGACCACGTGCGAGTGTCCCTCCACATTTCCTCTCCCGCGACGTGGGACATTATGCCAGACTTAGCCCTGTCCACCCCTAGGTATTGAAACCATGGGCTTGCACAGAGGCACAAGACTAGTCTGTGCGGCCCCCATGACTCCACCAACGCATGACGGCGGTGCTGCATGGCGGCAGACGGTCCCTCTCCTCGCCCCTGCAAGGCGGTCGGAGCTAGGGTGCCTGCACCGTCTTAAACAGAGTACCTCAGGTATGTGCTGGAGCGAGTGGAGGGCCCTGGGCAGCGTTTTTGGAGAAGTCGGGGGCACGCTTCCCCCTCCTTCCCTCCGCTCCTCTAACCTGGTCGCCTCCCTCCGGGTATTGGCGCGGTCCGGGAGAAGTGGGGGGAGCTGCAGCCGGATGGCCGAGGTAGCGGTCTGCCGGCGTGCCAAGCGGGCGGACCAGCTCTAATTTAGTCCGCGGCTTCGGCCTGGGCCGCGGGCGGAGGCGCCGCCCTGGGCGCATGTCATTTCCGGCGCCGCCCCCATCGCCGGCGGGCATGGGGAGGCGGGCGACAGGGCTGACCGTTTCTAAATTTAGCCCGCGGCTTCGGCCTGGGCCGCGGACGGAAGCGCCGCCCTGCGCGTGACGTCATCTCTGGCGCCGCCCCCCATCTCCAGGGCGGGCGCCGGATTAAATTGAGGCCCCGGCGACAAGGCAGGGTAGGCCGCGATAACAGAGAATCGCAGCCTATCAGGAGTGAGGCAGGCGAACTGAAGCACGGGGAGAGACGCGCAGGAGCGGGTAAGTGCGACCCCGTCCCGGAGCCACACTAGGGCACTACAGGGTACCCTCTACCCCCTCCTCCTACCCCCCCAAACCTTTAAGGGATTTTTTGTGTGTGGGCCGGCGCTAGCAGTATGTCTGGAAAAGGTAAAACGCACACGTTCCTTTATGCCGCATGCGTGTCCTGTGGGGTTATGTTCCCACGAGCGCAGACTATTAAGTTATGTGAAGCCTGCGACTCCGAACGCGCCCAGGAGCCCTCCCCTGCGACAGAGCCCAGGGGTCTGGATCCCCCAGAATGGGCGTTATCACTCTCTCGGTCCATGGCTTCGCTCAAGAAGGCGATTGAGACCCTTCAGGCCCCGGATAGGGGTAGAGACGACGGCTCGCCTGTTTGGGAGGGTTCATCCACCTCACAAGAGCCTCTGGACTGCAGGGGACGCACACTCTCTAGGCAGACGCACTGGAAAAGAACCCGTACTGCGTCTCCAGGCCCCTCCGGTGCCTCAGCATCCGTGAGTGCGGCATCTCGCTCACCGTCACCATTTTCTGGGAGCGAGCAGAGTTCAGGTGATGACTGGGAAGAATCCTTGGACCTGGATACCCCGGGGTACCGGGAGACGGTAGACAGTCTTATTGAAGCAGTCAATCAGACTCTGGGTATTGACGATGATGTCTCCCTAACGGCAGGTCATAAGGTATCCTTTAAGAAGACCAGGAGACCACATAGAGTATTTAGCACTCATCCTGAGTTCGAGGATATAGTGCAGCGGCATAGGGAACGTCCAGACAAACGTTTTTCAGGACAAAAAACGCTGGAAACGAGATATCCGTTCGCATCGGAACTTTGTAAAAAATGGGCGGAATCTCCGGTAGTGGATCCCCCAGTGTCACGCCTGGCTTCAAGGTCCTTGTTGTCAGTACCTAGCGGTTATTCCATTAAGGACCCCACGGATCGACTCATAGAAGGTTTAGCTCGCTTGGTGTATGAGGCATCGGGATCAGCACTCTTTCCTTTTGCGGCAACTTGGGTAGCCAAAGCCATAATGTCATGGTCAGATTCTTTAAACAAGGTCCTACAGGATAGAGATTTGCCGACGGAAGTGGCTGAGATAGCAAGTCAGATCGCGATGGCGGGTGACTATTTAATTAATGCATCCCTGGATGCGGCTAATGGCGCGGCTCTAGCGGCAGCAAATGCAATCGCCATTAGGAGAGCCTTGTGGTTAAGGTTATGGCGGGCTGATTCTATTTCTAAGAAGTCTTTGACTTCCCTGCCTTTTCAGGGTAATCGGCTATTTGGGGAGAAATTAGACAAGCTCATTTCAGATGCTACAGGGGGAAAAAGCAGCTTCCTTCCACAGCAAAAGACTAGGCCGTTTTTTCGTCAACCTTGGGCGCGCTTTCGAGCATTTCGCACCCCCGGGTGGATGGCAGCGGCCAATACCTCCGCCCCAGCTCGCTATAGCAAAGACATGGAGCGTCAGGTCACGTATAGAACCAACCCGCTGGGTAGGATGCTGGGCCGCCCGCCCAGATCAAGGGGGGCCAGGTCCCAGAAGCCCTCAGCGAAATGACTCGAGGCATCTAGTACCCGAGGACAGCAGAGTAGACGGACGTCTGCGCAGGTTCTGCCGCGTCTGGGTCGCGGTGGCGCGCGACGCATGGGTGGCAGAATTAGTGTGTTCCGGGTACAAAATAGAATTTGTCATAGATCCGCCAAGACGATTTTTTCTTTCCCGGCTTCCCAAAACGGATTCCCGGGCAGAGGCATTGCTAGGGGCCATCGAGGTGTTGCGGCGCAACGGGGTCATTGTCCCTGTACCAGAGTGTGAGAAGACCCAAGGATTTTTATTCCAATCTGTTCGCAGTCCCCAAGAAGGACGGAACAGTAAGGCCGGTTCTGGACTTAAAGCTCCTGAACAGGTTCATCAGGGTCAGGCGTTTTCGCATGGAATCTCTCCGGTCGGTCATATCGTCCATGGAGCACGGAGAATATTTGGCCTCGATCGATGTCCAGGATGCCTACCTGCACATCCCTATTTTTCCCCCGCATCAAAGGTTCCTTCGGTTTGCAATCGATAGCCGGCATTTTCAATTTGTGGCCCTACCTTTCGGGTTTGCCACGGCCCCCAGGATATTCACGAAAGTGATGGCGGTCGTCATGGCCGTTCTACATTCTCGGGGCATAGTGATTTTGCCATACTTAGACGACCTCTTAGTAAAGGGGCTGTCCTTTCGGGCATGCGAGGAGAATGTCAGCATCACACTGGATACCCTAGCTCGCCTAGGATGGTAGATCAACGGGAAGAAATTATCCCTTACCCCAGCTCAGAGGATTCTATTCCTGGGGATGATTTTCGACACTTCCCGAGGGTTGGTAATTCTCCCTCAGGACAAGGCGTGGGCGCTCCGGCAGGGAGTCCGAAGTCTTCAACAACCGGGCTCTCATACTATCCGGTTCGGGATGAGGGTTCTAGGGAGGATGGTGGCGGCGATGGAAGCAATTCCGTTTGCTCAATTTCATCTCCGTCCCCTGCAGCATGCTCTCTTAGCGGCTTGGGACGGGAGTCCGTTCTCCCTCGATCATCAGTGCAGGTTGCCCTCTCAGGTTCGACGGGCGCTTCAATGGTGGACACGCGACTCCTCTCTTCGTCAGGGGAAGCCTTTTCCCCCAGATCGTTGGTTGGTGATCACGACCGATGCAAGTCTTTTCGGCTGGGGGGCAATCTTCCGGCATCACACGGCCCAGGGGCAATGGTCGCCTCAAGAGGCTCGACTTCCGATCAACCTGTTGGAGATTCGAGCGGTGCGGTTGGCGCTGCAGCGTTTTCAGCACTTGCTAGCAGGACGCCCAGTCTGGGTTCAGTCAGACAACGCCACGGCAGTGGCGTACGTGAATCACCAGGGAGGCACACGCAGCAGGGCAACCATGCGCGAGATAGAGCATGTGCTCCGTTGGGCTGAGAGGCACCACTCTGTAATCTCAGCAGTTCACATACCAGGTGTGGAAAATTGGACAGCAGATTTCCTAAGCCGGCAGGGCGTCGCGGCCGGGGAATGGTCCCTTCACCCCGAGGTCTTCCAGCAGATTTGCCAACGGTGGGGGACTCCAGACGTGGATCTGATGGCGTCCAGGGAGAACGCCAAGGTGGGCACGTTTGTCGCTCGGTCTCAGGACCCGCGAGCAATCGCGGTGGATGCGTTGGTCCTACCGTGGAGCCAGTTTCGGCTCCCATACCTGTTTCCCCCACTGCCGCTTCTCCCAAGGGTCATCAGAAAGATCAAGACAGAGGGGGTCCCGGCAATTCTGCTGGCCCCGGACTGTCTCAGGGGCCGTTCTGCCACCCGAACTTAGGGGCCCTGGCTTTGACGGCATGGCCGTTGAATCCTGGATTCTGACCCAGGCGGGATTTGGGTGTGAAGTGGTTGCGACAATGGTTAGCGCCCGGAAGCCGGCCTCGGCGAGAATTTATCATAACACTTGGAAGGTTTTCTTTCATTGGTGTCGAGAACACGGGGTTGCGCCATTATCCTTTTCGGTCCCCAACATCCTGGCTTTTCTGCAGTCCGGCCTAGACGCAGGGTTGGCGCCGAGTTCCCTTAGGAGGCAGATATCGGCCTTGTCAGTCCTTTTTCAGCGAAGGATCGCTACCATATGCAGGTCAGGACGTTCATTCAGGGGGTCTCTCATTTGGTGCCCCCCTATAGAGCACCCATAGACGCCTGGGACCTTAACCTGGTCCTGGGTGGCCTACAGGGAGCCCCGTTTGAACCGTTACAGGAAATTTCATTGTCATATCTCTCCAGGAAGATTGTATTCTTGGTAGCCATAACTTCCATTATGCGGGTCTCGGAGTTAGGAGCATTATCTTGCAGAGCTCCTTTTCTGACTTTTTTTTAAGGATAAAGTAGTCCTTAGACCACGGCCGCCTTTTCTGCCGAAGGTTGTGTCCTCTTTCCATGTTAATGAGGACATTGTTCTGCCTTCGTTTTGTCCAGCGCCAGTACACAGAGTGGAAAGGGCGCTCCACTCTTTAGATTTGGTAAGACCTCTCAGGAGGTACGTGTCAAGGACAGCACCTTTTCGCCAGACGGACTCGTTGTTTGTGATTCCTGAAGGGCGCAGGAAGGGTCTCGCAGCCTCACGGTCTACCATAGCCAGATGGATTCGCCTAACTATTCAGGAGGCTTACCGTATTAGAGGCGCACCGATTCCAACAGGGATAGGGGCGCACTCTACTCGGGCAGTGGGCGCTTCGGCACCAGGCTTCGGCAGAGCAGGTATGCAAAGCAGCAACCTGGTCCAGCCTGCACACTTTTTGTAAGCATTACAATGTGCATATTCAGGCCTCGTCGGATGCGAGCCTGGGTAGGAAAATTCTCCAAGCAGCAGTGGCACACCTTTAGATAGGAGGGCATGCGGCTTGGATCGGTGAGTTGTCCTCCCACCCAGGGACTGCTTTAGGACGTCCCACAGTCTCTGTGTCCCCCAATGAGACAAAGGAGAAACATGGATTTTTGTGAGTACTCGCCGTAAAATCCTTTTCTCCGAGGCGCTCATTGGGGGACACAGCACCCACCCTGATAGCCAGTTGGCTCTTGTTTATTTAATTAGTATAATTCCTTATTTAATGTAGGGTGGTCCTTTTTCAGACATATGATTTTCTGCGTTAAGGCTAAGTTATGGATGTTCTCCTACTGCTTTTGCACTAAACTGGTTTCCGCCCGCTATCGGGGCGAGGGTGTATGCGGTGGAGGAGGAGCTAACTTGTTTTTTGTATGCCTAGTGTCAGCCTCCAGACGGCAGTAGCACACACCCACAGTCTCTGTGTCCCCCAATGAGCGCCTCGGAGAAAAGGATTTTACGGTGAGTACTCACAAAAATCCATGTTTTTTTGTTTTTTTTCTAACAAAACTTTGGATTTTTTTCATTACTTTAATAAAAAAGAACCTAGACATGTTTGGTGTCTATGAACTCGTAATGACCTGAAAAATCATAATGGCAGGTCAGTTTTAGCATTTAGTGAACATAGTAAAAAAAACGACTGTGGGATTGCACTTTTTTTTGCAATTTCGTCGCACTTTGAAGTTTTTTGTTTTTTTTTTCCCCCGTTTTCCAGTTCAAAAGTACAACTTGTCCTGCCAAAAACAAGCCCTCACATGGCCATATTAACCGAAAAATTAAAAATTATGCCTCTGGGAAGAAGAGGAGCAAACATGAAAACTCAAACGAAAATACCTCCGGTCATGAAGGGGTTAAATTATATGATCCATTTTATCATGACTGGAAAGCGGGAATAAAATCCAATTGCGTTGAAATTGCTAAACAAGTAAAATTCCACAATTGTTTGTTTATTTTTCGTTATCTACCTGGCAATATGATTCTCCAGGTACACGGGTATGAAACCCTCATAGATTTTTTTTTTTTTTTTACTTGTCACCATTTTCCGAGATCTGTAACGTTTTACATTTTTTGGATATGGAGTTCTGTGAATGCTTATTTTTTTTGCACCCTGAGCTGATGTTTTTAGTGATACCCTTTAGGGTAGATTTGATGTTTTGATCTCCTTTTATTGCGGTAAGCAAAACAAATATGTAGTCCTGCCGTTTTGATTCTTTTTCTCTTCTTATGCCGTTTAACGATCAGATTAATTTATTTTATATTTTGAAATGTCGGACTTTTGCGAATGCAGTGATATCAAATGTGTATTTTTTTTAAATTGCTTTATTCTTAATGATGCAGAATGGGGGAGGGATTTGAACTTTGTGGGTTTTATTTTTTTTTACTTTTTATTGTATTTCTAGTCCTGCAATCATTCAAGTCCCGATTGCTTGTACTGTACACTGCATTGCTACAGAACTGCTATATGTAGCGACAACCCCGGTCCTTTATGAACCTCAACTACAGACTGGCTTTCAGAGGAGTACCATAATGACAAGTACGAAGGTTTTCAGCAGAATCTGGACTGTCATGGCAACTCATCATGCTCTTCAATCACCTCAAGGGCATGCTGTTAGACACATAGAATGACTTGTATCCCTGCCGGCACTTGTAAAAATCCACTGACAGATTGACAGCAGCCTTTAACTGGTTAACAGCCACGGTTGTTATAGGCAGATGATGGCTGAATAATTCAACCATCATCTGCCAGGAAAGATGCGGGCTCGACATGTAAGCCCCCATCAAAGTCAGAGATCCGACTCATGACTTTACTGTACATCATGTGCCAGGAACGGGTTAACACCATGCCTAACCAAGCCCTTCATACATTATAAGTGATTGTAGTGTACGGCAAAAGAAAAAACAATTTAAAAATTTGTTTCTAATATGTTAATTTGTTTGACTAGTCCAGGGGGTGTTATTTTCCCCAGACTGATCGTCTCACTAATCATTTCCTTACTCCTCTGTGGGTGTAATAGCATGATCTGCAAGAATCGGGATAACAAGTGTCGTGCATGTGCATGACTTCCATCATTTCTTGTCAGTGCGCAGTGATGCTGGGGAACATGCACCCGGAGGCTATACCAGTCTTGCTGGAGTAGAGGTTGCTGAATACATGTAAGACCTCACTCTTCTAAGACAGTTGCGCCTCTTTGTGCAGCACCTGATATGCTACTCTAGTAGGTAATTGAATGAATTTGATGGGCAGGCGTGGGGACTCATCTGTCCTGCCCCAGTTCCTCCCCAGCTCAGCCCATTTCGGGGGAAGCCAAGTCAAACTGAAATGAAAACGCTTAAAGTCACAAAATGTTGCGACCTTTCAAATCCACCCCATAGACTTTTAGTGGCGAGTTTGATCCAACCCTCGGATGAACATCAGACATAGTTACGTGATTTTGGACAGATCATTGCCCACAATAGATTACGGACATGTGAACAGCCCCACAGACTATATGTAGATTATAGTCTATATGGGATGGAGGATAGGTATGATGGGTATATCGGCACAGGCCTATGGGATCGTGGATATGTATGATGGGTATATGGGCATAGGACTATGGGATGGAGGATATGTGATGGGTATATGGGCACTGGACTATGGGATGGAGAATATGTATGATGGGTATATCGGCACAGGCCTATGGGATCGTGGATATGTATGATGGGTATCTGGGCACAGGACTGTGGGATGGAGGATGTGTGATGGGTATATGGGCACGGGACTATGGGATGGCAGATATGTATGATGGGTATATGGGCACTGGACTATGGGATGGAGAATATGTATGATGGGTATATGGGCATGGGACTATGAGATGAAGGATGTGTGATGGGTATATGGGCACTGGACTATGGGATGGAGGATATGTATGATGGGTATATCGGCACAGGCCTATGGGATCGTGGATATGTATGATGGGTATATGGGCACAGGACTATGGGATGGAGGATGGGTATATGGGCACGGGACTATGAGATGGCAGATATGTATGATGGGTATATGGGCACTGGACTATGGGATAGAGAATATGTATGATGGGTATATGGGCATGGGACTATGGGATGGAGGATAGGTATGTTGGGTATATGGGCACGGGACTATGGGATGGAGGATATGTATGATGGGTGCACGGGCCTATGGGATCGTGAATATGTATGATGGGTATATGGGCACGGGACTGTGGGATGGAGGATGTGTGATGGGTATATGGGCACGGGACTATGGGATGGAGGATATGTATGATGGGTATATGAGCACGGGACTATGGGATGGATGATATGTATGATGGGTATATGGGCACGGGCCTATGGGATCGTGGATATGTATGATGGGTATATGGGCACGGGACTGTGGGATGGAGGATGTGTGATGGGTCTATGGGCACGGGACTATGGGATGGAGGATATGTATGATGGGTATACGGGCACGGGACTATGGGATGGAGAATATGTATGATGGGTATATGGGCATGGGACTATGGGATGGAGGATATGTATGATGGGTATATGGGCACGGGCCTATGGGATCGTGGATATGTATGATGGGTATATGGGCACGGGACTATGGGATGGAGGATAATTATAATTTGTTATAACTATCCACAGTTAGTTACTATGCCTGGGCAGCGCCGGGCTCTTCAACTAGTAGTCTATATAACAGTAAGGCAGATCACAATGTGTTCAATGATCGCATTTATCTTAGGGCTCTGAGTGCATCTGTGATGCCGATCACAGCCGCTACTCAATATATAGAGCTGTGCCTAGCAAGCACTGCAGAGGAGTCTGGAGTCTAAAATCCTGCTGGAAATGTATGAACAGCCATTCCCAGCTGTGACTGGTTTTATGAATTCTGTCCTCAACATCTACGGTACTTCAAGAACATGATGTGCATGTGATATTATATTGGGTAGTAATTCTTTTATCCAGCCTCATACTTATGCCAGAGCACTTGTCACGCTGTTTTTCTAGTCTGAAATTCGTAACTCGACTGTCGTCACCATTGAATTCGATTACTAATTTCCCCTGAGCGATGTTGTCCAGTGTACATGAAGGAATGTTCAGGAAACGTTATTAATGCTCTCAATTATAGGCGACAACTGTATAAATGCATGTGTACACACACCTACACGCAACTGCACGCACGCACCCACACTGCACGCACGCACCCACACTGCACGCACACACGCTTGTGCACACAGCATGAACGCACACTGCATGTACACACCCCTTTGAATTCATGTTTCTATGTATCAGGACAAAGGTCTTAAAGGGGCTCTGTCAGCACAGAATGGGGGGGCCAATCATTTATTTACACCTTCACACCTGCTTGTTTGCCATCTATCTCCTCCCTTCTCTGACCGTATAAAGCCAGATCTGTCAATCAAAGAGGGGGGTGGAGATTGAGGGAAAACAAGCAGGTGGGAAGGGTATGTATTAATAATTGGCTCCGTCATGAAGCACCATTTTATGCTGACATTCCCTTGGGTAAATGCAACCTCAGATGAACAGCGCATGGCAAATTACACTGTGCCATTATTTACTAAAAACTAAGCCAAAATGCAAAAGCAAATTGTGTAAGATTAAAAGGGCAGCTAGTTACTTTTAGTTACTACCTTACCTGCCTATTGTGCCCGCTGCTGATCTCGGCCGGCACAGAGCGGTCACAGACTGTTCCTGCTGTGAATTCAGTGACTTCAACTGACCTTTATGCTTGGAGTCAGCTGTCATTTAACATGGAGTCTGCAGTCCCACCCATCGACAGAGCAGAAGAGGAAGAGCTGCTTTGCTGATGTTGAGTAGTTGAATCGCTTACATGAGCGATCAATTGGTGCTCTGTGCTGGAGCCAGGTAAAGCAGGTTGGATAGTTTCTAGACCCATTGCAAAAATAACCAACCTGGATAAACCATTTACCTACACCTCATGAGTTTGTACAGTAGAACGACCTTTAATAGCAATAACCTGATAATTTTCTGCATGACTTATTCAGTCACATCATTCTGTGAGTGTCGATGGGAACTTGTTCCTATTATATGACCCATTTTTGACTGTGAGTTAGCGTCTGTAGAGATGGCCTCACGTTTGGCCCTTGAATATTTTTGAGCTTACACTGAATTCCCTGTATACTAATGACTGCGTCTGCAAAACCAGCCCAAATCATCAACCTTGCTATATTTGATTCTCACTAGTGATGAGCAAATGTGCTTGGAATAATGTATTATCTGAGCACGCTCGGGTAATATCCCAGCATCTGGGCGTGCTCGTACGTTATGTTCGAGTCCCTGCAGCTGCATGATTTGCGGCCGTTAGGCTGAGCACATGTGGGGGGGATTGCTTAACAAACAGGCAATTCACACCTGTGTTGAGGTTATCTAACAGCCGCAAGTCATGCAGCCGCGGGGACTCGAACATAATATACGAGCACGCCCAGATACTCAGAACACGAAGCATGCTCGGATAAGACGTTATCCAAACGTGCGCTCATCTAGTTCTTGCCGAACGTGGGACAGGGCATTATTGCCAGACATCTCCATGTTAGATCTTGTCTGTCCAAAGGACATTGTTTCACAAATCTGATAGAATAACTATCGTTTTATTTTTTTCATTTCATGAATCCTCTACACATGAAAATAAAAACTGTAATACATCTAATCAGACAAGTCTGCTTTTCTCTCCTCCTGTACTGATCTTTCATTCTCAAAATCCTCGAGTAAAATCTGTCTTCAGTGAATATAGATTTTCATATTACTGAGAGAGGACATGGCAGTTTTTTTTTTTTTTTTGTAAGATTCCCTGTGGAGGGGAGGAATAAGGAGCAGCTCTGCCTCCAGCGCCTTCCTCCTCCCCGCCCCTCTTCTGTACAGTAGAATCTTGTCAGTAGTAAAGGTGATCTCCTGTCTCAGGGACACACAGGCCCTGCCTCTAACATCCGCCGTTGAAGTCACCTTGACAGTCTAGCAGCCAGTTGGTGAATTCAGCTGCTCTATGTAAACCGAACGCCCCGCTTAAAGGCACAGAGCTCACTGATTGGCTGCTGCTCTGGTGACATGTCAGTGCTGCAGCTAATGCCAGGCGTCGGGCACAGCAGTGGACAGAGACACAACTTAGGACCAGGAGAAGGCGACTACAGTGTTTTGGTTGTGTATTTAAAACAAAAAACAAAAACTGCAGCAAGAAATTTAATTAGAAAGGAACAACCCCTTTAATATCTTTTACTATCTTTTTGTATCCGTTTTCCGTGTTTGTGCAAGGCAATGATGTCTTCCCTTAAACTTGTTGACCACTTCCTTGGTAACCCAAGAATATTATTGAACTGGAAGCCTGTGTTCCTTTTTTCAGCAGTATAGTAACATATATTGGCCAGGGCCAAATGCATGTCTATAGGAAAAAGTTTTGTCTTTCGCGTGCTAATATAAGCCTTTAGAAACCTATAGAGTCACCCAGAGTATATACTAAGTGTACATCGTGACAATATAAAGTGCAATAAATGTAGCTTGCATATACTTGAGTGTTCTTAAAGTTGAGCAAATAGATTTGCATGACCACAATCCAGCAGCCACTTAGGTAGTCTGTGGCTTCTGTGCCAGAACCTGCGATTCTCCTCCCCCTACCTGCTGACTTCTCCCTTCATCCCTTCTGATTAGTGGGCCAGGTGCAGCATCATGTGTGCGTTGCACTGGGCCCACTTAGAGATGAAGGAGATGTCAGGAGGTAGTTTGCTGGCCACTGACCTAGCATCCATGGACTACCGTTGTGGCTGCTGACTCGAGGTCCTGCAACTCCTCTAATATATAGTGTGTGCATATATAGTATGCACAGTGTATTCTATTTCTAGGCATTATCACATTTATAGAACAGTTTATTGTATTGTCAGTCTACAGGGAAAATATTGGAAATTAAACATTTATTCTAGCAATTCTTATTTTTTTTACTTTCAAATTAGGAAGTCTGGTGTGACTGACCACTATGCAATAGATGACGACCATGCCCTTCATCTTGCTCGGAAAACAGTGAGAAGCTTGAATTATAAGAAGACTGTTGATGTAAGTTGCTTATATTCTGTAATCAAATACTTTTGACTTATTTTTGGATTCCTGAAAAAGTAAAATAAGACGTTCTATTTTATTGCGTGTCGTTAATAGATGACGGCATTGCGGATTTCACCGAAAATCAGCAGCAAAATTTATAATTGGATTTTGAAGCTGGTTGTCAGGTTATGCAGATTTCTTATTCTACACTGCAAAGGGTTAATCCAAAGTCAGAATTGACATGCAGCGGATTGCAAAATCTGCCGCGTTCCCTTTATTCCGCATGGATCTTTCAGCTTCATGTCAACAGGATTTTGGAGACAGTCTGCATGTAATGTACTGTGAGCACTGCACTGACAACCAGCAAATTCACCCTTATTACTTTCACCTTTATTATGTTGTCTTCATTCTTGTTCTCTTTTTATTTTTTTAGGTGACTGTTGAAAAGCCTGAAGATCCACTGTTCCCAGCAGATGAGCTATACGGGATTGTTGGGGACAATTTAAAGAAGAATTTTGATGTTCGAGAGGTAATGCGTTATTTTAATATGACAATATGAGGCCTGTTTTTTTAATAATATTACAGTACACAAGGCGTCATCTAGAAAACTAAAGAAACCTGTTTGCTGAACCCTATATTTATGCAGTACATCCTTATTATGTGGGGGATAATCCTCTCTCGGGAACAGAATGATATACAGAGAATACCAGAAATACCATAGGCACCGCTGTACAAGGGCCTGGTAGGCATGGGTGCTCATTTCTAATAAAATATTGCTATTGATTCAAGAGTAGGTAAGAGACTACACTTGCTCTTATCCATGACGCAGGATCACATGGCTTTCACATTGAAGACTCAGAATTACCTTGGTACCATTAAGAATGGCTGAAGATCTGCTGACCATATACTTCATCTCTTCCCTGTCCTGCTTTCTAAATCTCATCTCGGGGAATAAATTGTATTCATTATCGTTCCACCATCTCCTGTGGGAATTTAGGACATTTTTCCTTTTGTAGTGGGTACACAAAGTGTCTCCTACTCTGGATTACTCGCGACATCTCTGCATTTCGAGGACCGTACATTGATTTCAGAGAGCACTGTGCAATGCATAAAGGGGTTGTTTGGCAACTGTCAAAGCCTAGATTTGTGTAGAGTAATTCTGGTGGCAGATCAGTTATTCTTACCAAACTTGCCCTCGTATGTCTATTTTAACCCCCCATAACATACTCCATGGTTTGTATACCTGAGAAACCATGCTGAGTTATGTGTAATTGATTCTGCTGTTGTGTTATTTACAATGTCCAAACTTCTTCATAACAAATCCAGTTGCTTTTCAATTGTCGTTCCACACCAAAAAGTCTAAATTGGATTATTGAATTTAAGGGTTTAAGGTGCAAGAGCAGAAAAATTAAAAATTGCCTCCAGTGGTGTCGCATCAGAAGCTCTGTTCGGTCTACTGTATAATCTCATCCACTAACAGGAAGAACCGCGGTTACCCGTCATTCAAAGCATCTGTGTTTCAGCATACCCCCCTATTAGTATTTATTCGGTCGTCCATGACAGCACCACCTGAGAGAGGGGATCCGCCCTTTAGGAACATGAAACCTACAGATACAAAAAGGGTGGCACCTCTCCCACGCATCAGTTGGTTTCCTGTTCCTAACAAGGACAGAACTCCCTACAGATCGTCCGTCATGGATAACTGAAGTCCCAGGCCAGCGGACCGACTCAGGTAGCGGGGGGTTCTCCTACCTCGGTCTCGCTGGGAGCCCTGGATGCGCCACGGTGGGTCCGGGTAGGATTTCCACGGCAGTGGTAGGAGCAGGCGGAGACAGGGTCCGGCGGATGCCTTCTCCATGGGACCGGTGAGCTAAGTGGGGTCCCCCTGTGTCTCCTTTCCCCGGAGCGGTCCGTTCGGGCGGACGCCGCCGGCGGTGTCCCACAAAGGGAGCGACGGTTCCGAGCCGGCGGCGCAGTGCTGGCCCCTTGCCGCGCGTCCCCGCGCGCGGCGGAAGTGACGCGGCGGAGGGGGCGGGGCCTAGCGCCGAAACCGGAAGTTGGATGCCGGTCGACTTCCGGTTGTTGGGGACACGCGCCGATGCGCGCCCGCCGCCTGGCGGGCCTGAAGGGGAGGGGGAGGATCGCAGAGCGGTCCAATGGGGGGCCCGAACACCGGGCAGGAGTTCCTGCTGATCCGGAGGGGAAGCCTTCTTAAGACAGAAGGCATTGCTGCTGAGGTGCTTCTGGAGGCCCAGCGATGGACACAACAGAAGCCCCCTTGGACCCACAAGAGGTGCAGCCCGTGGCAAAGCACCCCAGTGACCAGCCTAAGAGGCGGAAGGAGGGAAGTGGACAGAGCCACAGTGGTTCCTCTAGGCCAAAGGTTCCTCCTGCAGCCCCCCGTGATCCGGTACCTATCCTCGTCTGCAAGGGTAAGAGATCTGCGAGAATGTACCCTGATGCAGTGTCCCTTTTATATTTTTTGATCCTCAGGGGAAGAAAGCCACAGGGAAACAGAAGCACAAGGAATGTGCCTTCTGTAGTTGCCCCTTACCAGATGGTCACCCTAAGAGATTATGTCAGTCTTGCGTGAGACAGACGGTATGGACGGAGATGAGGGGTGAAACGTGAGTGGAGTTTCAGACTCTTACACTCTTCCCTATTTATGCAGGTAGCGGAAGAAGCTCCAAGCTTCGCTACGGACCTGAGGCAATTAATCAGGACTGAAATAAAAGCCCTATCAAAAGAAGATTCTTCTAAAAGAAGACGAGCTAGTGTGTCAGGCTCAGAATCTTCAGTCGGCCCTAGGAGGGAAGATATCTCCTCAGACTCCTCGGCCTCCTCTTCTTCCTCCGCAGAGGATTCCAGCCGGTTTTGTTTTCCCTTGGACCATATAGATAAATTAATAAAAACCATAAGGTCAACCATGGGGGTAGAAGAAAAAAGACTGAACTGTCTGCTCAGGACATTATGTTCGGGGGTCTAGACCCCTGAAAGCAAAGGACTTTTCCATTAAACGAAAAAGTCCAGAACCTGATAGACAGGGAGTGGAAAAAAACGGAAAGGGGTTCTATGCCACCTGCTTTCAAGCGAAGGTACCCCTTTGAGGACCCAATAGTAAGTAGATGGGATAAGGCCCCCAAGCTGGATGCAGCGGTAGCTAAGGCCTCCAAAAAGTCATCTATACCCTTCGACGATATGGCCTCCCTTAAAGACCCCCTAGATAAAAAGGCAGATTCCTTTTTAAAGGGCACTTGGGAGATGTCAGCTGGCGCCCTAAGGCCAGCAATAGCAGCCACGTGCGCAGCCAGATCCATGATGGTCTGGCTGGATCAATTGGACTCCCAGCTAAAGGATGGGACCTCGCGAGCTTCCATCCGTAAGTCTCTTCCAATGATCCAGAATGCTGCTGCCTTTCTGGCAGATGCCTCGGCAGACTCTGTAAGAATGGCGGCCAGGTCTGCAAGTTTGTCTAATTCGGCCCGAAGAGCCCTCTGGTTGAAATGCTGGCCGGGAGATATCCAAGCCAGGTCCCGTCTCTGTTCTATCCCCTGTGAGGGTGAATACTTGTTCGGCCCCGTCCTAGACGAACTGTTAGAGAAAGCCGGGGACGAGAAAAAGAAATTTCCGAATCTGCCGAATACATCCTCGAGACGTCCCTTTTCTAGGAAAGGGTATTCCCGCAGGAGGCAGACCAGAGATCAGAACAGATGGGACAACAAGAAAACCAGAGGTACGGGCTTCATGTTCGGAGGAGGGGGGCGCCAAGAAGGTCCATCACGGGATAATAAGAAACCGCCCCAATGACTAGTGGCTCCGGTAGGAGGAAGATTATCTGCCTTCTACCCGGCCTGGGCCAGAATATCAAATAGCAGCTGGATACTGGGGATGATAGCCACAGGACTGCACCTAGAGTTCTCCTGCGTTCCCCAAGACCGGTTCAAGGTAACTCCGCTCAAATCTTCCCCGCTAGAACAAGCTGCCCTGGAGACCGAGGTCCTCGAGCTACTGGACAAAAAAGTCCTGACGAGAGTTCCAGAGGAAGAGAGGGGGAAAGGCTTCTATTCCCCCCTGTTCTTGGTCCGTAAACCGGACGACTCATTTAGGGCTATATTTAATCTCAAAGCCCTCAATAAATTTCTGGTCGTTCGACCATTTAAAATGGAAACAATTAACACCGCAATAAAAATGCTGTTTCAAAACTGCTTCATGGTGGTCCTAGATCTGAAAGACGCGTATTACCATATACCCATATGTCTAGCTCACCAACCTTTCCTTAGACTGGCGGTTCAGTTGGAGGGGTCAATCCAGCACTTCCAGTACGCGGCTTTACCCTTCTGGGTGGCAGTTGCACCCCGAGTATTCACCAAAGTGATGGCAGAGGTGATGGCCCATCTGCGCGAATTAAATATTCTAGTCGTTCCCTATCTAGATGACCTCCTTATAATAGGCAGTTCAGCCGAGCAATGTTTAGAACAGTTACAGAAAACAACGGCGGCTCTAGAGCGGTTGGGATGGTTACTTAATATCAAAAAATCCCGTTTGCAGCCATTAAAAATTCAACAATTTTTAGGCCTAACCCTAGATTCTAAAAAACAGGAATGCCGTCTGCCCCCAGAGAAGCTGTTCCACCTGCATGGCCGGGTCCTGAACGCTTCCAACAACCCCTCCATGTCCCTCAGGAAAGCCATGTCCCTGTTGGGTTCCCTCTCGTCCTGCATTCCCGCGGTCCAGTGGGCCCAAGTTCATACGAGAACTCTACAGGGCGAAGTTTTGTGGTATCAGAGGATTCTTGGGGGTAACTTAGAAGGTCGACTGACCTTATCCAGAAACACAATAGAGTCCCTGGAATGGTGGCTAGAAAGAAATAACTTGTCTAGAGGGGTCCCTTGGGAGTATAACATTACCCGCGTGGTCACCACGGATGCAAGTCCTTCCGGTTGGGGGGCGCATATGGAGGGAATTCTGGTCCAGGGCCTATGGGAACGGGATCAAATACAAATGTCTTCTAATTTGAAAGAATTGACAGCGGTAGTACACGCAGCTAAAGAGCTCCTTATGTATCTACAGGGCCATCACGTACGAGTTCTCTCGGACAATCGAGTGGCCGTGGCCTATATCAACCACCAAGGTGGAACTCGATCCAAAACTCTGATGAATGTGGCAGGACAGTTGTTCCAGCTAGCAGAGCGGCATTTTTTATCTCTCACGGCTCTTCACATAAGAGGGAAAGAAAACGTCGCGGCAGATTTCCTAAGCCGCAATCTGTTAAAACAAGGAGAGTGGGCCTTAAACACCTCCATTTTTGTTCAGATCGTACAGAGATGGGGTCGACCAGAGGTGGATCTATTCGCCACCAAAGAGAACTCAAAAACGAGACAGTTTTGCTCCCTAAATCCCAGGGAGACTCCTCTGGCAGTAGATGCGCTACTGATAAAATGGGACTTCAGGCTAGCCTCTGCCTTTCCTCCCCTATCTCTACTTCCTCTGGTGTTGAGGAAGATCAGGAAAGACAAGGCAAGAGTCAGTCATCGCCCCGTTCTGGCCCAGAAGAGCATGGTTCTCGAACCTCAGGATCATGTCGATAGACGATCCTTGGGTTCTCCCGAACATCCCGGACCTTCTGTCCCAGGGCCCGGTCTTCCACCCTCAGGTGGCTGGCCTACATCTCACGGCGTGGAATTTGAGCGGTCACTGCTAAGAAGTAAAGGTTTCTCCGCAGACCTAATTGACACTCTACTAAAAAGTAGGAAAGTGGTGACAACTAAGATTTACGTCAGAATTTGGAAAAGATTCCTCCAAAGCTCAAATATAAATAATGATGATTCCGTCCCTATAGGCCAGATCTTGGAATTTTTACAAAAAGGGCTGGACCTGGGTCTCTCCACCAGTACCCTTAAAGTACAGGTATCTGCCTTAGGGGCCCTCTTTAGCTGCAACATCGCGGCTAATTACTGGGTCAATAGGTTTATCAAAGCAGCGAGTAGGTCCAGGCCAATAGTAAAGAATAGACTCACGCCATGGGATTTGAACCTAGTCCTCACAGCCATGACAGAAGTGCCATTTGAACCCATCTCGTCAGCCTCTATAAGGAGCCTGTCCCTCAAGATAGCTTTTCTGGTAGCCATAACGTCAGCCCGTAGGGTAAGCGACATTCAGGCATTGTCTAGGCGCCCACCTTTTCTTCAGATAAAAGAGGATAGGGTAATACTTAGACCTGACCCAGCGTATTTACCAAAAGTAGCCTCCAGCTTTCATAGGTCGCAGGAAATAGTCCTTCCATCCTTCCTCCCTAAACCAACTAATGAGAAAGAGGAGAAGCTACACACTTTAGATGTTAGGAGATGCCTCTTAGAGTATCTAGCGGCTACCGATCCTTGGAAGAAGGACAATGCCCTCTTTGTCTCCTACCAGGGCCCTAGGAAAGGTCTTGGGGTGTCCAAAAGTACACTAGCCAGATGGATTAGAGAAGCAAACTCATTAGCTTATACCTCAAAAGGTAGAGTGGCTCAGGAGAAATTGAAGGCGCATTCCACCAGAGCCGTGGCGACCTCGTGGGCCGAGAGATCGGAAGTCTCCATCGACCAGATTTGTAAGGTGGCCACTTGGTCCTCTCCGAGCACTTTTTATAGTCATTATAGGCTAGACTTGGGTGCTTCTGCAGACCTCTCCTTCGGTATCAGGGTTCTGCAGGCTGTAGCCCCCCCCTAAAGTAGTGATTACTCTCTGTAATTCTCTCTGGTGGTGCTGTCATGGACGACCGAATAAAGTCTTAGTTACTCACCGGTTAACGGTATTTTTCGGAGTCCATGACAGCACCCGTATATTCCCTCCCTTTAGTTTAATTTGGGTGTGCACGTCTATTTCTTGTATATGCTCACTGGTGATAAAAGTTTATAATTGTAAAGAATGCTGTACATAAATCATGCATTAACCTTGGAAGTCCTCTTGTGCTCTGTAATCCAACTGATGCGTGGGAGAGGTGCCACCCTTTTTGTATCTGTAGGTTTCCTGTTCCTAAAGGGCGGATCCCCTCTCTCAGGTGGTGCTGTCATGGGCTCCGAAAAATACCGTTAACCGGTGAGTAACTAAGACTTTCTCTCAGAACTAATAACCTGCAGATGAACATTTTTTTTTTCTTTTCCGTCCATTCCTGAAGTTATTAATTCTGCTGAATGAGCCATAAGAATGAGAGTCTTGGAGTATTCCCTGGAGGAACAGTAGTGTAAGTTTTAGAGATGGAGCAAATCAATTCACAGGACTACATCCACTGGCCCATGTCATTAATCTGTGGTTGTCTGATGGGAGCCTTGTGAGCCGCCTCTTATCCGATGGCATTCTCTGTTCCTTTTTCAACTAGCCGGCCTGGTGTGACTACATATGTGCTTTATGCTGCAAAGATAACCTGGTGCCAGGCCAGCTAATCAAAAGGAGAACCGTGGATGTTGTAAGGTGGTAAAAGGCGGTTCTCAGGGCTTCTTCTCATCGGCAAGAAACCACTGATGGACTGGGGCTTGCAAATCGATTCACACCAACTCTAGTGAACTCACAGACTGCATATGAGTTAACAGTGTGATCCAGCAGCAAAAAAGGCATACACCGTTCTAGGATGTATGAAGAGAAGCATAGAGTCTAGATCACGTTAAGTAATTATCGCCCTCTACTCCTCTTTGGTCAGACCTCATCTGGAATATTGTAAACTTCTGGGCACCATGTTCTTAAAGACATTGAAAAACTGGAGCAAGTTCAGCGATGAGCTACCAGGATGTATGTCCTACAAGGAGCGGTTAAAGGATCTGGGAATGTTTAGCTTGTGAAAAAAAAAGAAGGCTAAGAGGAGACTTAATAGCTGTCTGCAAATATCTGAAGGGATGACAGTGTAGAGGGATCATCATTATTCTCATTAGCACATGGAAACACGAGAAGAAATGGAATGAAGCTGAATGGGAGAAGATATAGATTAGATATTAGAAAAAAGTTTTTGACAGTGAGGGTGATCAATGAATGAAACAGGCTGCCACGAAAGGTGGTGAGTTCTCCTTCAATGGAAGTCTTCAAACAGAGGCTGGACAGACATCTGTCTGAGATGGTTTAGTGAATCCTGCATTGAGCAGGTGGTTGGACCAGATAACCCAGGAGTTCCCTTCCAACTCTAAGGGTATGTGCACATGTTGCGGATTCATGTGCGGATTTTTCCGCTCGGTATCTGCAGTATCCGCTGGTCAAAATGCCTGCATTTTACCTGCGGATTTAGTGCAGATTTCGCCTGCGTTTTCACACCGGATTCCTATAATGGGATAGGTGTAAAAACGTTGTGGAATCTGCACAGAGAATTGACATGCTGCAGAAAATAAACCGCTGCGTTTCCTCACGGAATTTTCCACAGCATGTGCACAGCGGTTTTTGTTTTCCATAGGATAACATGGTACTGTACATCACTTGGAAAACTGCTGCGGTTCCGCAGGGCCAAATCCGCTGCGGATCCGCACACGCTTACATTCTAAGCGCTAGTTCTGTAGCAATGGCATGTAGGATTGTGATACAAATGTGCATTTTATCTTTCAGAAATATTGCACCATTCTTATCTAATGAGAAATAGTCTTTCTCCACTTTATAGGTTATTGCAAGGATTGTGGATGGAAGCAAATTTGATGAGTTTAAAGCACTTTATGGAGACACATTAGTTACAGGTACAGTATACACTCAGGATTACTGGAGATTTTCATTAATCTGCTTAAAATAAAGTTTTATTATGTTTTAAAGTATTAAGGTACTGTCACACTTAGCGATGTACCAGCGATCCCGACCAGTGATGACGCGGTCAGGATCGCTGGTACATCGCTAAGTGGTCGCTAGTGAGCTGCCACACAGGCAGATCTGGGGACGGGGGTCGCTACTTACCTGTCAGACGAGGCGATCCTGACGTCCTCCCGCCCGCCTCCACGCGTTGCTCGTCGTCACAGCAGGAAGCCCCAGCAGGAAGCTGACAGCGAGAAACAGTCCAGGACTTTCTCGCGCGATCAGCGATAACCAGCGGGGGAGCGGTCAGAGGTAAGTATCAGACATAGCGATATCGCTAGCAATATCGCTATAACGTCACAAAGCCAGTGACGTTATAGCGATATTTCTAGCGATATCGGTTAGTGTGACAGGCCCTTTAAGGGGGTTTTACACATAGCGATATCGCTAGCAATATCGCTAAAGCATCACCGATTTGGTGACGCAGCAGCGATATTGCTAGTGATATCGCTATGTGTGATACTTACCTCCGACCGGCTCCCCCGCTGTCTGTCGTTGATCGCGCAGCTCCATTTCTTGTCGGGCACTTCCTGCTGGGTTTCCTGCTGGCGCCGACGAGCGACGCTTGGACGCGGACGGGAGGACGTCAGGATCGCCTCGTCTGAAAGGTAAGTAACGACCGCGGTATCGCTGCTGCATCGCTGTGAGCTCAGCCTGTGTGGCAGCTCACTAGCGACCATTTAGCGATGCACCAGCGATCCTGACCGGGTCGTATCGTTGTCGGGATCGCTGGTGCATCGCTAAATGTAAAGGGGCCTTTAGAAAAGTAGACACCAAATGTTTCTTGCAATGTAAAATAACAAAATCAGATAAGTACTCCTCCTCTCAGAGTCCAGTGCCAGATCTTCGTAGCTGCTCGGGTCTCAGCATGCCATCTACATGAGCAGATCTGCTGAGATCAGTGATTGGTTGCAGCGGTAATGGAAGCTGTTGATGTGACCTCAGCATTGCAGCCAAAACACTGGTACCAAAGCAGTGGCAGATGCATGATACTGGACCTGGGGAGGATGAGTACTACATGATATTATTCCATATTACAGGAAAAGCATCAGATTTGCAGATCTGAAGAGGGAAAATAGGTTTTCAAGCAGTGTATATTATTGTATTAACTGATGTCATAGTTTTTGTTATTAAATTTTCTTTTTATTACTTCAAAGGTTTTGCCAGAATCTTTGGTTACCCAGTTGGTATTATTGGAAATAATGGGGTCCTCTTCTCAGAATCTGCTAAAAAGGCAAGAGTATGGTGTTCATATTATGACACTTGTTCACTTGAATGGTGTTTTAGGTCAAAAAGGCCTTCTAGAATAAAATATTTATAGGGTATTCTGCTGCTAAAATCGAAACAGTCAGCTGTAATGTTTAGTGAAACTGTGAAGCAAGCATTTTATATTGATATTACAGTACCAAAGTATCCGCATAGTTCTCGTTGATATCAATAAGCTGTTTGTAAAATGTGTAGTCATGTTGGATCCTCCAGAGGAACAGATGCTTTGGACTCTAAGGTCCTCAGGAATGAAGTCCTGTTGCCTAAGAATGCCCGAATATGGTACGTGACAATGCCATTCCTATGCACATCTGATGAAAGTCTGAAAATATTAAGGCTATGTTCACACACTTCCGTTTTTGCTGCAGCCAAACCTGACATAAAAATTGAAGCCAAAACTTAGGTTTTGTGGCATTTCTTGCTGCTTTTCTTGTGTTTTTGCGACATTTTACAGGCTTCCAAAGGTCATGCTTGCAAGGTGAAAGCAAAGCCGAACAATACACAGTGTTGGGCCACCAATGCTCGATGTATATGAAAACATAAAACGTTTTTGCAAAAAATGGGCAATTTGATCAAATTATTTAGGGGAAAACGTTTTTTTTCCTATGTTTGGAAGGGCATTGTTTACTTTTAACAAATTAATTATCACTAATTCCAATTAAACTAACTGCTTTGAATGGGGGGAACAAAAAGATTGCGTTAAAAAAATTACATTATAATAAAAAAGGTACTAACATCCCTGCTCATGCAACAATACCAAGACATTATGGTTTATATACTTTGGGGAAAATAACAAATACATTTGTTTAAAACCTTGTTGTTAAGTAACTTTTTTACCAAAATTGCTGCAAATAACTGCTAGCGTTTTTGCTGCATTTTTTCCACTTATTACTTTCTATGGGTGAAAAAATGCTGGAAAAACACTCCAAGTTGATCAGGAAAGAAAAAACAAAAGTGTGCATGAGATGTCTGAAATCTCATAGCTTTTGCTGATGTTGTAAAAAACTGTTTTAATTTGCTTAAAAAAACAGTGCAAAATCGCTACTTGTGAACATAGTCAAAAAGCTTAAAAAAAAAAAATTGTGAGGGAACAGTTTCAAAACTTTAAGATCTTGCTCCATTCTAAATCATAGGGGTATTAAAATAAAACAGAAAAAAAAACAGACCTTATTCAGTGAGTCTAACCTTTCCCAGGTTACTGACATGTGATGGCACCATATCTTTTTTTTTTTTTTTTTTTTCGCACAATATTTTCCTACAGATCCCCCTTACTTCACATACTCTTACCTGCTTGATTAGGTTGGGTTTGCCATTGCCAGACATCCCTGAATGTGACATGGACAGTCCTGTCAATCAGGTTGGGCCTGGTGGTGAGAAGGCGATTGGGAGTCACCCAGATAAACCCTTCTCCCCGCTTCCAGCTTGATTTTCCGTATGGTTTTTCTGGATGACTGCAGCATAAAACATATATGTAGGGAGGGAGCCGGACTCCGATTCATGGTTCTTTTGAAAAAATGAAGCCAAGCTACTGTTGCTCAAGCTGTAGTGAGCATCTGAGCATGGCTTTTATAATGCCCATGGTAATGATGCTAGGTAGAACCATATTTATTCTAAGTACAATAACGTCTGTCTCCAGATATTTCTATTCACTTGAAGACTTATAATTCCTATTGTCGGGTAAATCCTCATTCACCAGTCATTCCAAATCATTGTGCGAGCGCAAAACATCTGGTACCGATTAAGAATGACTCAGACACGTAGCTGATTCAATCTTAGCTAATGTCCCGCATCCACACCTGTCAGGAGCAGTACAACAACTGGCTTTTATTTAAAAATACACAATACTATATTGAGTGTTAGGGAAAGGCGTGCATTAGGCGGGGTTTATGCAGTATACATCTAGTGTCCAGTCTCTCTCTGATTCGTCAAACGTCTCCCGATGGTTACTCCTTCTTCACATTCCTGAGTTATCTTTTTTGAGGAGAAATGAAACTTAGGAGAAATGAAACTTAACTTAACTCTTTAGACACTGAATTTAAGTGAAAGTGAACACTGGCAGCCATCTTTAATACAGTTACATTTGCATTAGCAAGCAATTAGGAAAAACTTATTGTTTCACAGTATAAAAATATAAAAGTTATATAAGAAAATATATTTTCACCTTGACAATCCCCCCTAAACACTAAGTTTTTCCCTTAATGAAAGATCCTTCGAGACTGTCCATGTGATGGGAAAAGGGGAGGTGGATTTCTTCATCCAGACACCTCAGAAGCTCTCCCCTAGCGAGAGGCCTCCAGGCAGCTGAACCCTTCACTAACCTCACATGGAGTTCTCCCGCTGTCCCTAAACTAAGTCTCTTAACATCATCTGAGAATGGGGGGTTTTGTCTACTCTCTTGAGGGGAATATACTTAGGGATCTCCCCTAGATCAGTACCATCGTACTCTGGTGGGTCTACTTCTTGATTGAGGAAGGTGCCAGTCGGAGTTGCTTTGGCAATAACCTTTTTATACAAGGGAATAACACAACAAAGAGTTATTGATCCAATTACAAGGAGGGCAATCAGTACTATACAAGCTTGTTGAAGGAATCCCTTGAGTCCACCCAACCAGCCGGAAAAGAAAGATGTGTCTACTCCAGCATTAGTTTTCAATTCTGCTGCTAACCCAGTTATCTTTTTAAGGGCTATCATGGTTTTTCCATTCACTCCAGAGTTCTGAGGGATATAGGTACAACACTCCTCTCCCACCATCCCACAAACTCCTCCTTTCTCAGCTAATATCATATCAAGGGCTAGTCGATTTTGGAGTGTCATTCTAGTGTTAGGGCCCAATTCTTCAACTATACCTTGGAAGGCATCTTGGCTGAAATTGACAAACCTTTGTTCACTGTAATATATGTAATTGATCCATTCAACATTTTTATTAATCTGCACCTGTGGGATTATAGAAGCAAAGCCAGCATAGATCTGGTTCTGGGCTTTAAATTGGTCAGGCACCCCCCTTGGCACTCCAATAGCATCAATATATACTAGTGGATCTTCTTCATAACTCATATGGAGCTGATCGAGGCTTCTCCTTTTCCTGGTAGGTTCATCAGGTATCTTTGGATCCCAGGGTAGAATCTTGAACTGCATAGCTAGTTTAACAAGGGTGCATTGGCCTGTCCAGGCATTTGGCAACCTAGGACGGAGCTTACCATCTCCACATAACCAATAAATGTCATACATATATTGTGTATGTTTGATTAACAAGTCAGTATCTAGAGAACTATTCTCTTTGCAGAAACCTGTCTCGAAGATCCCTACTGGTGTACCTGTGGTGTCGTGGGAATTATAGCAGGTGTAATTGTCAGCTAATACAGTTACTTCTCCTGGGACCTTTAGTTTGGGTTCCTTATGAATTAGTGGGACGTAATCTGGGCAATCAGTGGGCTTCAAACCTTTCAACAAATTCATGACACAGGCAGTGGTGTTTAGGTATGCTCTGAGTATTCAACTGGTCATTCGGAATAACAAAGGTAGCTGGAGTAAAACGACCCAGAGTACAAGCACCTTTTACCCCTACTGGTAACCATTTATATGCATTGTCTCCACATACCCAGTACATGTCACTAGGTAGGTCCCATAGGGCTGAATGTTGTAATACCAGTCTATGAACTAAATCTATGAACGCAGATACATTCTGAAGCATACACCAATTTGGAAGTTGTCCTAAAGGGCTACAATACCCTACATCGGAATTTCTACAGGTGGGAGTTCCTTTCTCATATCCAGATGACTCGTTGCAAGGTATATTACCTGAAATATTAAAACAAGTTTCATTATTGCCCTGGGGAAATAAATTGGAATACTCCCAGGACGTATTATGCAACCTTCTTTCTAGCAGTATTGGTTTGAAGGCATCAGTAGAGTGGGAAGTTACATTAAAACTAACTTGTAGGCCATACATTGGAATTTGCCCCAGGTAGGTTAATCGAGTTCTATTCCTGGGTACCCAAGCCCCCCCTTTATATGCCAGATATTGAAGGTATGTGTTACTTCCTGAAAGATTACCCTGCCACCAAGGGTATCCTACCCATCCCACAATAGGTATTCCAACAGTTGTGTTCCATAACTTCACATTATTTGTGGCATTATTAGCGAGTGTATCAGAACAACTGGTCCAGGCAAATAATTCCTCGGGTGGCACAGGAATAACAAGGAACGGAATACTAGTGGCCGATATTGGTGAATGTGTGCAGATCCAGCAATCTGCTGGAGACTGAGTGTCTTTTGACCAATCATTTAGTAATTTTTCATGATGTTGTATAAACTTATTATTCAAGGACATTGGAAAATTTAGATTGTCCCACGCAGCTACCATTATTACAGATAATGCAACAAAACCAAACCAAAACATTATGCACTCTTATGCTTTGTTAACTCCTGTGGCTAGTTTGCAATGCGATGCGTGGATCCAGGTTGGTCGTCCTTCCAACTTAACAGAAGTAGGCGTTGTTAGGAGTACTTGGTAAGGTCCTTGATATCAGGGTTCAAGGGTCTTTCTGGAGTGTTTCTTGACATATACGTAATCACCAGGTTGTAGACAGTGAGTTCCTTCCACACTATCTGGATCTGGAATGGAAGAGAAAACTAGAGAATGCATTTGAGTTAAATGCTTTTGCAACTGGATTACATAACTTGTCAAATTATCCACATTGAGTGTTAAGACCTGTGGGTAGTACAACCCTGTGTTCGGTGGTCTTCCAAACAGTATCTCGAAGGGTGACAGTTTAGTTTTCCCCGTGGGTGTGTACCTTACTGAGAATAATGCTAATGGGAGACACTCTGGCCATGGTTTATGGGTTTGTTCCATGGTTTTCTGTATTTTCAATTTCAGTGTCCCGTTCATTCTCTCTACCTTCCCTGAACTCTGTGGGTGGTAGGGTGTATGAAATGCTTGTTCTACACCTATCATTTGCATTACATTTTGCATTACCTCAGCAGTAAAGTGTGTACCTCTGTCTGATTCAATTGTTTCAGGGACACCGAATCGTGGTACTAGTTCCATCACCAGTTTCTTTGCAGTAGCTCGAGCTGTAGCCGTTTTCACCGGGTAGGCCTCTGGCCATCCAGAGAAGAGATCTACACATACTAGGATATTTGCATACACTCCTACCTTGGTAGCTGTATGTCGTCAATCTGCCGTCTCTGAAACGGGTAGAGAGGCCTAGGTGTCGCTTTCTTAGGGACTTTTACTGTTTTACCTGGGTTGTGCTGTGCACAGATGAGGCATGATTGTACAAGTTTCACGGCTGCGCAACTGAAGCCAGGAGCGATCCAGAAGGCATCTACCATGGCACACATGTGACTTTTTGAGGTGTGATTGGGGCCATGTGCTGCTTGCGCCATGATTGGGAACAGGGACTTTGGTGGGCACATTTTATCCTTATTCTCCCATACTCCATTTGAGTTCAGCTCAGCTCCCAGTCTCCCTCGGTGTACCTTCTCTGTTTGGGCAGCCTTTTGCTGGAGGGATTTCAGGACATCTAGACCCAATGTGGCTGGAATACGCTGACTCCCCGCCACCGTCCACTGCTCTCTCTAGGCCGCCTTGTGCTGTTTTAGCAGCCTCGTTCGCCCTTCTATTGCCCTCTACCTCCACGGAGTCACCTTTGTGTGTGCTTTTACCTTGACAATGCCAACCTGGACTGGTAACATCAATGCTTCCATCAATTGTTTCACCAGCTCTGCATTTTTAATGGGCTTCGAATCTGTGAAAATATTAGCGACTTTACCTGCAGCGGCTCTACACGCCTCAGTGAGTGCCTTCAACTCTGCCTCCTGCACCGACATGTGAGGAGAGAGTGGTTCCGCTCGGATTACCTCATGTGAGGATACTACTGCATATCCAGTGTAGAATCGTCCATCCTGGTGGTATCTGGGGCCATCTACAAAAAAGAAACTCAAAGTCTGCATTAGGAACAGGTTTTTCATGAATGTGTGCAAACCCAACTGTCTCCTGACTCATCAGTTCTATGCAGACATGTTCATGCGTCATGTCAAAGTATCTTTCCTCACGCGCTAATATGGTCACCAATTCCCCCTTTTCTGAATCCACAGGCAGGAGGGTGGCTGGATTCAGAACGTTACATCTTTTGAGGAGTGACATACTCAGGAATTAGTAGAGCACACTCAAGTCGGAGCTGTCTGGCCATAGACAGATGTTTTGGTTGAACTTGTACGAGTATGGCATGGATGTCATGTGGGGAATAGATTGTCAAAAGAAACGTCAGTGTCATCTCACATGCCTTTCCTATTACGTCTCCACTTTTTTCCTTGTGCTCCAGCATACATGACAGGTCGTTTTATTGTCCTTGTTTGCTCAATTTCTTTAGCTACCTTAAGGAGGTCTTTCGGATCTACATGTCTCCATTCAGGTCTGGCTGTCTGTACTGCGTCTCGTAAGTCTTTGTTCATACCGTCAATGAATGCATCCACCAGTATTCTAACATCAAGTGGATTTATGCAAATGTACCCCATGTCTGCCCATTTCAGCTGTAACCGTCCAAGGTATATCTCTACTCTCTCTCCTCTTTGCTGTGTCACATTAGTCAGGAGTACAGACTGCTCTGATTGTTCCACTGCAGCCCATTGTCTTAGTGACTCACAGTACGTCTCCCCAGATCGTGCAGATTTATCATCCATGCCCCAAGCCTGATTCTTTGTCACATCTGTGTGTCTGTAAAACGGGAATGGTTGGTCTTCAGGGGCAGGCAGCTGCTTCAGCAAAGCTAGCTGGTCAGAGGGGCTCCAGGGATAATACACCTGTATCTTTCTTATTCTAGTCACACTTCTAGGTCCTGATGGGGTTGGTCGTCTGATGTCTACTGTCAGCTTACTCCTCAAGGGCCAATGTCCCCACTACCCACTATCCACACTATTATGTCAGCTTCTTATGATCTTGTCTGGATAGGATTTAGTGCAATTCTCTTAGGTCAGTAGCACAGGTCACACAAGTAGCTATTCAGTCTGGGTTTGTCTGAGTCTGACCACAGTGTTTACAAGTCCATCTGTTTTGTCTGGGTCTCTGGTTACACTTTGTCAATCAAACATTCATAATACACCTTCCACACTGCTGCACATTCTCAAGCATCATTTATTCACTTGCTATTTTCTTCCCTTGTCTGTGCCTTTTTGTACATCCAAACATTCACACTCTGGTATTTTTGCCTTTTTCAATATTTGTCCCACTTGTTTTACTGCTTCCTTCCTTCTCTGTCTTTTGTAATTTGACACAATTTGCTATACAAATCAATCACACAACTAGAAGCAGGTTCAAACACATTAATGACCAAACAATCACTTACAATTCCCTTCTAAATTAGGCACCATATCTTACTTTTAACTTCCAATCTTCAATTAAGTACTGTTGCTTTAAAATGCACAAATCTTTCAGCTTGTACCTTACGGATAGAATTACAGAGAATTTTGAGCACAGCTCACACTCAGCAGAGATAAGAGCGAAGGGAGAAGAAAAACTACGCAGCTCCATCCTTCACCCCTCCCGTCAGAATGCAGCGTCGTCCTTCACAGAATTCTGTAGTTCTTTAAACTTATCAAAATCAATTTCTACAAAGAAACTCAAAATCACGGGATTTCACTGTAAGGGCAGATAACTGTATAATGAGATTAACCATGCCTTGCCCTTTTTCTGGCCAAATGCATTCAGGAAACTTTACAATTCAATGCCACATATAACACGAACTATATCATTACTCAATTCATTCAGTCTCAGATGTAGATTTGAAATATCTATAACGCATCTGTCCGGGATTCCACCACAACTAGAAAGGTCACAAATCTCTTGACACAAAAACGATGTGTGATGATTCATTCATACGTGCTCATTCACTAATTTTTTTTTTTTTTTTACTCATCTCTCATCTTATTCAGAGGTTCTCATAGACATATATACAAGGATTCACACAGCCTGCCTATCTTGCACTTTGGATTTGATTAATACTTTTTCCAGGTTCTTTGCTGCACTACTTCCATATCTATCCTCAATTATATCACATAACCGGTCTCCTTCTTCAGGTATCTTTCCCTGACTGTTCCCCATCAATCTCTTTCCATCCTTCATTCTTCAAGCCTCGCGCAACTCGCAGATGAGCTTGTGCTTGTTCTAACAATCCTTTATCTTTCAACATGCCTCGTTTGTTCTCTATGAGATTATGCCACATAGCCGGCTGTAATCTCCCTGACGAGGGCAATCCTACATGCTTATACAATCTCTCAACATTCTTGACTGCCTTCTTGCCTTCCCGTGACGCTACTATTGCCTTGACCTCCACAGCATCCTCATCTAACTTGTGGGGCACAGACTTCTTCTGCTTTAAGATACGCAGCATGACTCTTACAGAATACTATGGTTCTCTGCAGAAAAACCACTGGTAGCGATATCAACACTGATGTTCCACAGTACGGAGCCTCACGTTCGACGTACTAGGAAAAGAGCCTCGCGCTCAATATTTCCTTTCCCTAACCTTGAACAGCAGTGATTAACAGATTATCCTGCCACGATATTCCAACAGTCGGGAGGCGGTCTCCTAGTGAGAGCCCTCCACAGAAATACAGGTGGTCCCTTCTCGGGACGTCTTAATTACCTAGCTGGTACAATATCACAGAGGCTGCGTCTCCTATCCCTTCCTCTAGGTTGCCCCACAATCTGCAACTAGCTCAATTTATCACTCCACTTCACTACTAGACAATAGTCACGGGTAGGGTGGTTGAATGGAGTACAATGACCGGTGGAGGAGGTGTGGTGTACACGAGGACGCGCAGAATGCAACGTCTCTCAGTTGCTGGTTCAGAGCGTGGCACAGGATCGCACTCGGTCTCACCACTCGACCGGTCACCCCTCAGACCCAAGGAGACCACAGACAAACCAATAACGGCTGAGACACTAGCAAGTGTGACACATACAGTGTATATGATCTCACTTACCGTGTTTTGGAGGGTGATCAGTCCTCGAGGTCAGCCACTACAGGTATCATCCACAGACATCCAGGCATGGGTCCAGAGGAGCCTCGGATCACTGTCCACGCCCCCCGTTGGGCTCCAAATTGTCGGGGTCGTAAACGACAATAAATCCTCATTCACCAGTCATTCCAAATCATTGTGCGAGCGCAAAACATCTGGTACCGATTAAGAATGACTCAGACACGTAGCTGATTCAATCTTAGCTAATGTCCCGCATCCACACCTGTCAGGAGCAGTACAACAACTGGCTTTTATTTAAAAATACACAATACTATATTGAGTGTTAGGGGAAGGCGTGCATTAGGCGGGGTTTATGCAGTATACATCTAGTGTCCAGTCTCTCTCTGATTCGTCAAACGTCTCCCGATGGTTACTCCTTCTTCACATTCCTGAGTTATCTTTTTTGAGGAGAAATGAAACTTAGGAGAAATGAAACTTAACTTAACTCTTTAGACACTGAATTTAAGTGAAAGTGAACACTGGCAGCCATCTTTAATACAGTTACATTTGCATTAGCAAGCAATTAGGAAAAACTTATTGTTTCACAGTATAAAAATATAAAAGTTATATAAGAAAATATATTTTCACCTTGACACTATTAGTTTTTTCCATCAGTTTCCATGGCACAACCTTTAAGGGTATGTGCACACGTTGCGGATCCACAGCGGATTTTCAGCGCGGAATCGCTGCAGATCCGCAAGTGTTTGACCATACAATGTTAACCAATGGAAAAATAAAATTCCTGTGCACGTGCTGTGGAAAACTCCACACGGAATCCGCAGAGGTTTATTTTCCGCAGCATGTCAGTTCTTTGTGCGGATTCCGCTGCATTTCTACACCCATTTCATTATAGAAAACAGCAGGCCAAAAAACGCATGACAATCCGCTTAAAATCCGCATAAAAAAACGCTCGGATTTTGACCTGCGAATTCTGCCAAGAGATGCAGAGTCCGCTCAGGAAATTCCTGAGCCCAGTCCGCAACGTGTGCACATACCCTAAGCGTACTGGTCAGATGAGCAGACAATTTACCAGGACCAGTCCTTAAATGAAGACTGGCCTGTGCCATCGACTAGCACACATTGTCACTTATTGTGCTGTTTTGTTCAGTGAACAGCTGTGCCATATACACAATGAAAATGGTATAACCTACGTGTACGAGCCCTTTTACTGAAAATTCAATTTGCCTGTAGCGTCGGCTCTGCCATAGTGCATCTGTTTTAGGCCTGTTTCACACTTACGTTTTTCGTGTCCGTTGGCAGCCGCCAAAAAGGCGGAGAACGGATCCGTGGCCGGCGAAACACCAACAGGAGCCACCGGACCGTTGGTGCGCCGGGATCCGCCGATATGGGAAAGTTAAAGGAACCGCGCCTGGAAAAAAAAAAAAATGAATACTGGCGATGTAGCGGTATCCGAGAGCGGGCATCTGGCGGTATCTGATAGCCGGGATCTTGCGGCGACTGACGGCGAGCGGGCAATGTCGCGGGGAGTGGAGGAGAGATCTTGCGGGGACCGGGCAATGTCGCGGGGAGTCAAAATCCGCCGATAATGCAAGTCAATGGGGAGAAAAAACAGATCCGCCAAGAAAAATGGCGGATCCGTTTTTTTGCAAAACGGCGGATTTTGACTGATGGTGACAAACGGATGTGTGAAACAGGCCTAATGAGTGAGACATGATCTCATTGAATTCATGCGAGTTGGGACCAGTCACTTATTCTAACAACTTATTCTAACACGCTGTGTGTAACTCCCAGTGTTTTCCAGAAGCTTAATTTCAAGCAAGACTTGTATCGCTCGTGTATATACCGTAGCTAGACCTGAATGTAGAACTGGTCCTTCATCAATGTGATTCTGACGACCGTGAGATCTTGCTGGGTTAGACTACTTTCACATGCTGCGTTTTTTTCTACAAAAAAAAACTTGCTCTTTTGGCAGTAAAAATGCTACATTTAAAGCGAACATTTTTCAGCGTTTTCAACACGTTTTTCAGGTGCAGAATGTTTAATAAAGTTAGATTAATTCTCTATAAACGTCTTAAAAAAATTACTGTGAAACTGGGTACTGTTGCGTATTTTGCAGTCATTTTCCACTTTCTCATTGCTTTCTATGGGCGAAATAACACTGCAAAAACTAATCGAATCGACATGCTGCATATTTAAAAAAAAAAATTGAGCTTTTGCTGGTAATGTAAAAATAATATAACTCCAATATCCTCAATCTTAAATGGAATTAGAGGATAGATAAAACACTAAACAAAAGGCTTTTTTATGCAAAGGCTAAAAGCAGATATTTTATTGAGATGCATTAAAACAGTAAAGAAAACAAAATATAGTGTAATGGTTAAGTGCACAGCCTATGACATGGGAGACTGGGGTTCAAATCCCGGCTCTAAATTAAAATTAAATTGTATACTAAGGCTCCTAAATTATATACTAAGGCTTCTGACACTATAATACTACCCTAGGTGGCTGTTGTAGCTGTTAAAAGTGCACAACCACATGGGAGTCTGTGGGGCTCATATCCTGGTTCTGCCTTACATAATATACCAGTAGTGGTCCTTGGGGCAAGACTACGAACACTATAGTGCCTACCTCAATAAACATGATGAACAAAGAATCCGACGTCGAAGAGCCAGGACAGTCTGATGTTAAATGGGCTACTGGAACAAACCATTCATGGCAAGAGAACCTCGATCTAATGAAATGCTACTATAACAGCAGACCAAATGAGAGAGGCTATATGAAGCGTATGAAGAATCTCTGGATGGATATGAGACCTGCATGTCCACTGACTGAGAAACAACTAGTCACCCAACGTTTCAATCTCATAAAGAGAAAGCTATTATCACACATGGATCAGACTGCACACACGCAGATCCACCCCACATGAAGAACATGTGCAACCCCCTGAAGATCCTTATAAAACCCTGCAATTAGAGAGAACTGCAGCTAGAAAGATCATCAACACCACCACCACGTACAGTATGCTAGAAGATGCCAATATAGTACTTTCATAACTCAAATTAATAAACTGATCTATGCTACTGCCTCAGCAATCATGGAAATGCTTGGCATTGGAAAAAGAAGGTTGGAGACAAAAATCAAGGTGACACGAAGGGAAGTAACAAAGGTACAAAAGATCAAGAATAAGACCAAGCTGGACAAGTACAAAGGCCCTATTGAAAGTCTAAAAGACTTCTAAGCAAAGGCTCACAGCACTCACTGCAAGACTAGGGAGATACACTAGAGAAACTGAAGCCAAGAAGATAAATGCTCTGTTCTCCATAGAACCATCCAAGGTGTACTCCCAACTACAGAACAGCAGCACAAAGGCAGCAACTCCACCAATAGTAGAGACTGAGCAACACTGGAGGGACATATGGGAGAAGGAAAAAACACAAAACACCAGTGTAATGTGGCTGCAAGATCTGAGAATGAAACACCGCAACCACCTAGAGCAAGAACCAGTACCAGTCACCATTACAGAAGCAGACATCCAACAGTGGGTCAAGAACATGAAGAGCTGGACAGCACCTGGCCCAGACATAATCCACACCTACTGGCTAAGGAAATTAACAGCGGTACATGAACGTATGGCAAAGCAGATGAACCAGCTGCTAGAAGATGGCCACCACCCAGCTTGGCTAGCACAAGGTAGAATAGTGCTGATCTTGAAGGATCCTCATAAAGGAACAGTTCCATCCAACTACCGCCCAATAACCTGCCTTACAACAACATGGAAAATCCTGTCAGGCATCATAGCCACCAAGCTACAGAACCATATGAACCAGTACATGATTCCAGCTCAGAAAGGCATCTGGACTGACACCAGAGGCTCTAAGCACCAGCTCCTAGTAGATAGAGCAGTCGCTCAAGACACAAGATCCAGAGAGACCAATCTCAGCACAGCCTGGATTGACTAAAAGAAAGCCTATGACTCAATGCCACACACATAGATCTGTGAATGCTTGGCTCTCTACAATGTCAACAGGAAATTAAGAACCTTTCTCAGAAACTCAATGGGGCTATGGGGAACAACATTGTAAGTCAACTTAAGACAACTAGCACAAGTGACCATCAAATGCATCATATACCAAGGTGATACACTGTCCCCATTGCTGTTCTGCATAGGCTTCTACCACCTGAGTCAGATAATTACAGAGTCTGGCCATATACAAGTTCAAGAGTGGAAGCACCATGAGCCATCTCCTCTACATACATGAAATCAAGCGGTATGCGAAAAACGAACGAGACATCGATTCACTGATCCACCTGACAAGGATCTACAGCAAAGACATCGGGATGTCCTTCGGACTGGAGAAGTGCGGCCGGTTGGTAATAAAGACTGATGGAGTGGAATTACCAGCAGGACACATAGCAGATGTACAGACATGCTACTAGTACCTCGGCATCCCACAGGGATACGGTAACCATGATGAGGAGGCAAGGAAACAGCAACATCCAAATACCATCAAAAAGGGTAAGACAGGTCCTGAAGAACCAGCTGAATGGGAACAATAAAATCCACGCTATCAATACATATGCCCTGCCAGTTATCAGATACCCTGCTGGCATAGTGTGCTGGCCAAAAGAAGGAATGGAAGCTGCACATGTGAAAACACGAAAGCTCCTCACAATGCATGGAGGTCTCCAGCCTAACTCTAGCTCCCAAAGATTGTATACCAACAGAAAGGAGGGTGGTCGAGGTTTGATAAGCATCCAAGCCACTATCACGGATGAAACAAGGAGTATCCAGGAATACATCAGAAGAATGGCGCCCAAAGATGAGATGCTGAGAGAAAGCCTAAGGCGGCAACAACAACAGATCTGGAAGGAAGAACCGGAACATGAAGCGCCATGGCAAGACAAGCTGCTGCATGGGATGTACCATCGACAGATAATGGAGGTGGCTGACATGGAGAAATCCTACCAATGGCTGGAGAAAGCTGGACTCTGAGACAGCACAGAGGCACTAATCATAGCAACACAAGAGCAAGCACTAAGTAGCAGATCCATAGAAGCAGAAATCTACCACACAAGATAAGACCCAAGGTGCAGACTATGCAAAGAAACCTCAGAAACCATCCAACACAGTGTCAGGATGCAAAATGCAAGCAGGAACAGCGTATACTGAACGCCACAACCAAGTAGCGGCAATTGTATACAGGAATATGTGCACAGCATTTGGGCTAAGTCCAGGTGGGAGACCAGAGAAAAAGTGGTGGAGACAAAATCGGCTAATATATTGTGTGTATCTACTATATAATCGTCGAATTCTCTCTGTAACGGAAATCCCGCGTCGCTGATTGGTCCGACGCACGCCACCGCTACCGTCGGGAGATCTACGGCACTAGCCGCTGATCTCCCGATGGTTGCCGCGGGTCATCTCCTGCCGCACGGAGGTCAGCGGCGACGCACCTGGGAGATGTCCGGCGCAGCGCTCAATGTGCGGATGGTACCCAGGGTCTGGAGGAGAGGAGACTTTCCTCCAGGCCCTGGGTACCATAAACCTGTAAAAAAATAGAATTAAAATAAAAAATACTGATATACTCACCTTCCGACGGCCCCCGGACTCTTTCCCTTTTCTCACCATGAGTGACGTCATCTCCGGTCCTTCGCGCTAAGCATTAAACAACCAAATCTAACTCCAAGTAAATCAAGCTTCTGTGAAATCAAACTGTCCACTTAGGAAGCAACACTGATTGACAATCAATTTCACATGCTGTTGTGCAAATGGAATAGACCACAAATGAAAATTATTGGCAATTATCAAGACACCCTCAATAAAGGAG